>NC_060268.1:136640950-136966696 GCF_021613505.1 Equus quagga
CACTGGAAATAAGACAAATGTTACTTATAACAAAACCAAGAAATACTTCATTTTTTACCCATTAAATTAAGCAAAAATGGATGTTTACCAGTATCAAGTATTTGGTCAGATTGAGGGAGAAATTAGCTGTTTTTGTGTACTACTGGTGTAGATTAAATTGATATGGTCAATTTGGAGAATAATTTAGCTCTAAAATGGATAATTCACATACACTATGATCCAGCAATTTCACTTCTAGCTGTATACCCTTGAGCAGTATTTCTCAAGCTTTCATCAACATTATCTGGGTTATTGTTAAAGGCACAAATTCCCAGATTCCATTCCAGGTGTCCTATCTCAGAATCCCAAATGGAAGTCTCCTAGTATACCTTCTGTTTACACCTCCAAACCCACTCTCTACCTTGCTCACCTTACTCTCTGTGCGAGAAGGCTGGACTACGTGATGACATAACAGGGCTCCATTTCCCATGGAGCCAACAGGGTTGGCTGGCCCAGTGGGGAGCCCTGGCGGGAACTCAGAGGAGTAAGGTTCAGAGATTTAATTCCTCCCTGGAAGCTCTCTCATGGTTCCCCTCCAGGCGTGCATCTGACTCTTCAGGATATCCTTTGTCCTTTCAAGTCCCAGTAACTTCTCACTTCCCTTCATGTCTGGGTAGTAAAAGCTCCGTTGCTGCTAGTTCCAGATAACTGTACTATTTCTTGCTTCTCCAAACCAGGGGTCTGAAAACTCCCAGACTGTCTTTGTATATCCCTTAAGTTCAGAATGCTTTTCACATTTTTAAAGGATTGTAAAACAGAAGACAATGAAGAATATGCAACAGACTGCATGTGGCCCACAAAGCTTAAAATATTTACTATTTGGCCCTTTACAGAAAAAGTTTTCCCACCCAGAGCCTATCCCAATGCTTTTGTAAATAGTCGCTTGTAATTAAATCCATCTCAGTTTTGTTTTGAGTCTTTCAAGTTTCGTGCCTGGCCCTTGACTGTTATGGCAGAGCCTGGGAAGCTATACCTGTAGTAAGTGCTCCCAGGTGATTTCACCTCCAGGGAATTTTGGAAAGCTTTGTCCTGGAGTAATTTTTGTAAATGTGCTCAAGGAAATATGTTCATTGGTACTAATTTTACTAGTCTTTATAATAGTACCAAAAAGAAAACTATCCACCAAAAATGAATGAAAAGAAATGGCACATATTCAGGTGGGAATTACCAATTAAAAATATATCAGAATGAATAGGTCTCAAATATGTGAAAAAGAAAAATCAAGTTACAGAACCATATAAGGAAAATACAATTATGTAAATTTAAAATGTATATTGTTTACAGATAAATGTGTGCGTTGGTTACTTCCGGGGGTGGGAGGGTAAAGGGTTACAGGGAAAAAGGACTGGAGAAAACATTGATTGGCTACTCCACACTCATGCCATCCCTTTCTAGTTTGTCTTTGACCTTGGGATTCTTCATATGGCCTAGGTTCTGTCAAGCAGGGACTCTGTGCAATTGCAGCAGGGAAGTGAGCATGGTGAGATGGTGGTTCTGCCTGGGAAAATGCATGACGGTGAGAGGATCTGATTCTTCTGAGGCATTGTGGCAAAATTTTAGCTTCCAAACCCAGGCATCATAGGTGGTGAGTAAAGGGCAGGAACAGCAGTGGTGCTTCTGCTTTGAGAGCCCGGTGGTATGGTTGGTCAGGTCTTCTGGCTGCGCTGATGCTGGCTATGTAACATCCAAACCTGCTTCTCTGCCCTCCTCGAGATTCTATGTACTACCTTATTAGCCTTTTAGAAGCCTCCTTCTGCTTAAACTCAATAGAGTGAATTCTGTTGTCTGCAAATAACAGTGACATACATAGGGACTCTAGTTTTATCTGTATTGTTTAATTTCTTTAAAAAAAACAACAAAACAAATTTGACAAAACGTTAATTGTTATTTGTGTGTTATGTAAATATACTTTTGTTTAATTGCTCTTTGTAATTTTTCATTTCCTTTGATCTTCTTAAAAAATATCTAATCTCTATATGGAACGTAAGTTAGTTCTCTACTATTACTCTACCACAGATTAAACCACATTCATGACAATTTGTTATGAATGCTGACTATTAGTCAACTCAAAACAAAAAACAACCATTACACTCCCATATTTAAGAAGTATCCTAAATAATATCCATTCTTGCCTGTCTTCTCACATTTTCCTGTACCATTTCTAGTTTATTAATAATCTCCCCAAATTAAACCCATCCTAAGGATATTCCATTTTTTAATTGAGATATAATTTACCTATAACGTTATATTAGTTTCAGATGTACAACACAATGGTTCAATATTGGCATATATTGTAAAATGATCACCACAATAAGTCTAGTTAACATTCATTACCACACAGTTACAATTTCTTTTTCTTGTGATGAGAATTTTTAAGATTTACTCTCTCAGCAACTTTCAAATAAACAATGCAGTATTAACTATAGTCGCTATGCTTTTCAATACATCCCCATGACGTATTTATCGTGTAACTGGAATTTTGTACCTTTTGACCACCTTCACCCATTTCTCCAACCCTGCACCTGCCACCTCTGCCAACCACCAATCTGTTCTCTGTATCTATGAGTTTGTTTTTGTTTTGCTTTGTTTTTTGAGATTCTACATATAAGAAAAATCATGTTATTTGTGTTTCTCTTTCTGATTTATTTCACTTAGCATAATGCCGTCAAAGTCCATCCATGTTGTCACAAATGGTAAGATTTCATTCTTTTTATGGCTAAATAATATTCCATATGCCACATTTTCTTTATCCATTCATCCATCGATGGATACTTAGGTTGTTTCCATGTCTTGGCCTTTGTAAATAAATGCTACAATGAATCTGGTGCACATATCTTTTTGAGATAGTGTTTTTGTTTTTTCAAATAAATACCTATTAGAATTGCTGGATCATATGGTAGTTCTATCTGTAATTTTTTGAGGAGCCTCCATACTGTTTTCCATAGTGGTTGCACCCATTTACATTCCCACCAACAGCGTGTGAGGGTTCCCTTTTCTCCACATCCTTGCCAACACTTGTTATTTCTCGTCTTTTTGATAATAGCCATTCTAACAGATGTGAGGTGATATTTAAGTGTGGTTTTGATTTGCATTTACCTAATGATTAATGATGTTGAGCATCTTTTCATGTACCTGTTGGCCATCTGTATATCTTCTTTAGAAAAATGTCTATTCAGATCTTCTGCCCATTTTTTAACCACATTGTTTGGTTTTTTGCTATTGAGTTTTATGAGTTCTTTATATATTTTAGATATTAACCCCTTATCAGATATATGATTTCCAAATATTTTCTCCTATTCAGTAAGTTGCCTTTTTGTTTTGTTGGTTGTTTCCTTTTCTATGCAAAAGCTGTTTAGTCTGATGTAGGACTACTTGTTTATTTTTGCTTGTGTTGCTTTTGCTTTTGGTGTCAGATTCAAAAAATCATTACCAAGACCTATGCCAAAGTGCTTACTGCCTATGTTTCCTTCTAGGATTTTGATGGTTTCAAGTCTGACTTTCAAGTCTTTAATCTATTTTGAGCTAATTCTTGTGTATGGTGCAAGATAGTGGTCTGGTTTCATTCTTTTGCATATGGCTGTCTAGTTTTCCAGTACCATTTATTGAAGAGGCTGTCTTTTCCCATTGTATATTCTTGGCTCTTTTGCTGTAAATTAATTGACCATATATGTGTGGGTTTATTTCTGGGCTCTCTTCAGTTCCATTGTTCTATGTACCTGTTTTTATGCTAATAGCAAACTGTTTTGATAACTACAGTTTTGTAATATAGCTTGAAATCAGGGAACATGATGCCTCCAGTTTTGTTCTTCTTTCTCAAGATTACTTTGGTTATTCAGTCCTTTATTGTTTTATTTTTGTGAAAAATGCCCTTGGAATCTTGATAGGGATTGCATTGGATCTGCAGATTGCTTTGGGTAGTATGGACATTTTAATAATATTAATTCTTCCAATCCATGAACACGAAACATTTTTCCTTTTATTTGTATCTTCTTCAATTTTTTTAAATTAATCTTTCATAGTTTTCAGTGTACGGGTCTTCCAGTTCTTTGGTTAAATTTATTCCTAGGTATTTTATTCTTCTTGATATAATTGTAAATGAGATAGTTTTCTTAATTTCTCTTTCTGATACTTTGTTATTAGTGTGTGGAAACACAATAGATTTCTGTATATTGATTTGGTATCTCGCAACTTTACTGAATTTGTTTGTTTGTTCCAACAGTTTTTTGATGGAATCTTTAGGGTTCTCTCTATATTATATCATGTCTTCTGCAAATAGTGACAGTTTTATTTATTTCTTTCCCATTTGGATGCTTTTATTTCTTTTTCTTGCCTAATTGCTCTGGCTATAACTTTCAATACTATGTTGAATAAAAGTGGTGAGAGTGGACATCCTAAGGATGTTCCTTTTAAAAATGTACACATGTATATCTTTTCATTGCCTTCACTTATTTAAATGTTATAATTCCTACCAGATTCACTCATGGAAATTGGAATTTCAACAACTTTTCTCATGATTATACCAATACTTTTACTCTTAGAGGGTAATGGTAAGTTCTGAATGCAGTTATAATCTGTAAATTCATGATATACGTAACCAATGATGACAAATGTTGAGATCTATTTTCCTCATTAAATTCCTGGGTCATGTGACTTTGTTGAATAACTTGATTTCATCAAGTATCATTGTCCTCATCTGCAAAATTGGGCCCTAACTGCATACCTGGCTAAAAGCAAATGTGTTGTCAATTTTTGACGTGTTGAGTTTGAGGAGCCTTTACTAAGTGAAGATATTTACTAAGTAGGTAGAGGTGTGGGTGCATGGGTCATATGAGATAGAGATAGCAATTTGAAATTCATTTATACATGAATATGTATGAGACCATGGGCATAAATGAGATTCCTTGGGGAGAGAGTATAGAGTAAGATAATAAAAGGACCCACTGTCAGACTTTGAGGAGCTCCAAGATTAAGTGGCCCAAGACATCAGCCCACATTAAGGGCTGAGAAGGGAGAACCAGAAAAGTATAGTATTAGAAGCTCAGGGAAGAGAATAAGTGGGAATAATGAACGTAGTTAGAGGTCAAGTAAGTTGAAGACTGAAATCGCCCAATAATTTGAATGGAATGGAAATTAATTGGCAGAAGCCAGGTCTAAGTATATAGAGGGGAAAATGAGGTTTTCTTCTAAGATCTGAGTGGATTGAGAATGTTTAAATGTAAATGGAAAGGTTCCAGTTCTTTTGTTTCTACTGTTCTCTCTACCTAAAATATCTTACCCCCATCTTTACCTATTTAAATGTACACATCCTTCAAGGCCCATGTTTTCCTTTTTCGAATGATATTTTATCTGAGTCAAGCTTCAGTTACAGAGACCTTAATCTACTCTAGCTAGTTTAAGCAGACGGGAATTTATATAGGATCTTACATGGATTACAATATCATTGTTGAAGAAACAGATTAAAATCTAAGTGTCTTGGAATAATTTAAAAAAAACTCACAGAGATATGTTTTGAAGAGATTTGCTGCTTTGGCCACAAGCAGATATCTATGTACTGACCAATTATCTTAGGAAATAAAGCTAAATAGATGCTGTTCCCAAGAGGTAGCTGAGCACATGTTTCAATTGGATGCTAATCATTCTAATAGAAGTTTTTGTACTCATTCTCCATGTGTACTATTCAAAATTAATAGATAGCATTGATTTGCATCTTTTTAAAACATTTATCTTGTATGATTATATATTACTCTACGACTCACTTTTTCATTTTTACTAAGTGGAGATATTAAGGAAGCAGTTGTACATATGTCTCTGGAGCTCAATACTAGGTATGTGAGATTTTTCATCAAAATTCATGCTGTATTGTATATCATTTTATGATTATCAAAAATTTATTTATTCTCCTGACTTTGGCAGTTGTTTTTTTTTTTTTAATTTCACTGTTAAAAATGCTGCAATATCACTTCTACTTCCATCCAAGGTGGAGTACTAGACTTACTCTCCCTCTGTAACAATGAAAACATGGGACAAAATATATGAAACAATATATGACATTGGGTGTCAGCCAACAAAGAACAGTGATTCCTGGGAGACAAAAAACCAAAAATGAGGTGAGCCTTCTGATGCCCCAGTTTACAACTTGAGAGAATTTCCACGCTGTGGCACAGTAAGGGACAACTCAGGCAGAGCTTGGTGTCCTCCCCAAGCTGAGGAAACAGAGCTGAGGGTCCAGGAGGGAGATCCTAAGTAGCTAAAGTTCACAGGACAGAACACCAGAGGGGAGAAATATAAACAGAGAACTTGGGAGATTTGCAAAGGGATGCAACAGAGCACTGATCAGCACAAGTTTGTGATGAAAATACCCAAGACTGGAGAATGATCAGGAAAAAGGATTAGAAGAAACGTACTCAGAGCTCACACAGGACTGTGAATAGTGCCTGTTATTAAGTTTTTATATCTATATTTATTATTTTTTCCTGACAGGAAACACGAGGTTTCTGGATCAGAGACAAACTTGATTACTCAGAGAACATATTTCATCAGTCTCTCATGCTCCAATCCCCCAAAGGGCAATGCAGTGGGGGCAGAAATCACCTGTGTGTATGTGGGGTTTGTACAAGAGAGCTTACACACCTGCTCCCGCCCTCCTCCAGAGAGGGAGAGGGACTTTTGCTTTTTAATATAAACAAATACTCTTCGAGGGATAAAGGGTGAAGGTCCCTAAATGAATTATATAAATAGCTCCAAGGATCTTTATATTTAACTCTCAAGGCTTCTTTGAATTTCAAACATCCCTTAATCCAGGTACCAGCAATGTTTGTTCAGGAATCCTAATCATGTAGCATTGTTCCTTGTAGCAGTTTCTCCTCACTCCTATCCCACCAGCCAGACTGGAAAATCTTATCACTCAAAGGAAATTGGTCAGTCAGAAGACTCTTACCTCAGCAGTGGGGATTAATTATCCCCGGAATAAATATCGTTATGGTCATACCTGAAAATTTTAAAGCAACGCCTGAAATGATCAAAGTATTTCCAACAGGAATACAAAATTATCTAGCACCTAGCAAAATTCATAATATCTATCATCCAATTAAATAATTGCCACACAATAGAGAAATAAAAAAAAAATCCTCAATAAGAAGAAAAATTAAAAATTGAAACTGATCCACACATAAATGTTTCAATTAGCATATGAGCACTTGAAAAAAGCCTTTATAGCTATATTCCATAAGTTCAAAAAGCCAGAGGAAAATGGAACATTATAAGCATGGGAGACATTAAAAATTGCCCTGATTGAAATTCTAGAGGTGAAAACTATAACACAGAAGATGAAAAATGTACTTGATGGAATTCATAGCTGACTAAGCATAGTGGACAAAAATATTAGTGAACTTGAAGACATAACAATAGGAACTAGTCAAAATGAAATAGAAATAAAAGCCTCATTAAAAAAAAAACAAAAAACAGATCATCAGTGAGCTATGCAACAATTTCAAGCAACCTACCATATGTGTGATTGGAGCTGCTGGATGAGAAAAAAGAGCAAGGAGAGTAAAGAAAAAATATTTGCAGAACGAATGGCTGAAAATGTCCCAAATTTGATGAAAATTATAAACTCTCAGATCCAAGATGCTCAATAAACCCCAAGCACAAGAAACAAAGAAGAAAACTATAACAAGGCATATAATACATATCTTAAAATCAGCAATAAAGAAAATATCTTGAAAGCACCCAGAGTAAATACACATTTTATCTACAGAGGAACAAAGATGAAGATGACAGCAGATTTCTCTTGGAAACAATACTAGTGACAAGACACTGGAGCAGCATTCGTAAGGGACTGAAAGAAAAAAACTGACAACCTAGAATTCTATATCCAGTGAACATATATTTCAAAACAAAAGGTGAAACAAAGATTTGTTGAGTCATACAAAAGCTGAGAGAATTTTTTCTTATCAGATCCACACTATAAGAAATGTTAAAAGAAGTCCTTTTGGCACAAAGAAAATGATAGCAGATCTCTAAGCAAAGGAATGCAGAGCACCAAAAATGGTAATATGCATGTAAATAAATACTACTTTTTTCTTTTTATTTATTTCTATAGAAGATAATTGACTTTTTAAACAAACAATGTAGTGTGTGATTTAGAGCAGTAGTAAGTAAAGAAGAAGTAAAATGTATGACAATAGCTCAAAGGTCAAGAAGAGAAAAGCGTTTTAATTACATTTTACTATAGTCAGATTTATCAATTGTCTTGCATAGTTTGTGCTTTTCATCTTGTATAAGAAATCTTTCCTCACCATTCCCAAAGACGTGAAAATATTCTTTTATATTTTCCTCTAACAATATTCCCAATACCTTCATAATAATCACTATTTTCTGCTTAAACTAGTCAGTGATGGTTCAACCAATACAAAGTTCCGTGCAGGTGAGAGCTGTGATAGCTTGCCTTCTTTGAAGAATAATCCTTCTCTACTTGTGGAAGTCATCCTCTCAGAACTTCAGGATTCCTCAGGATGTGAGGAGTGAAGAAGAGGACATGCCAGCCAGATCAGTCACATCAACCCTGGCAATCGGAGGGCCGACAGGCACCACAACTGTATCATCCTCAAGTCCTTGTCATGACTGGAGGTCACCAGTCAAGAAAGAAAGTAGTTTATGCCCATGAGAGAGTTCTGGTTGCATAAGAAGAAAAGAGAGAACATCCAGCAAGAGTTCAGCTTTCCCAGTTCTGTCAGCCTATGTTTGAGAAACCGTTTCCCGAACGAAAACAGATAAAGGCCTGCTGTTTTCAATGTCTGAGCAGCAGCTGCTTAAATTTCCCCAGTCAATATATTTCTGTCATGATTCATCTTCTCTTTGAGGTCAATTCAGTTCTTAATGTTCAGCTAGCCTCCTGACTCCTCTCTAAACAAATATATAGACATTTAGAAGAGGGGATGGAATTTTCATTTAGTCTCAAGGACACTCTGACAGAAGCTAAAACAGAGCAGGACAGGTTTTGTAGGTGCTGAAATGTCAGTTATACTATTTCCTTAGATCGATTAACTATGATTCTGTTTTTGAAATGTCTTTTGAAAATTCCTTACAGAAATACACTGTTTGTCTCATTTCTATTTTCTTATTGCATAACCATACTACCTTACATTTATAGCACTTTAAATTTATTATCCCAAGTGATTTCAATGTTATTATCAACATTATTGTGCAACGTTCTTTTGATTGGTTTATTCTTCAAAAGGGAAATTATTTTTTCATCCAATGTTTCCTCCCTGTATTGCTTAATGGAATAAGTATCAGTTACATAGTTTTGAAGTACATACATTGGAAAAGGTGACTATGACTAAAAAAAAATTCCTTTAAATCACCTCTCCTAACATATTCTGCTAATAATTATAATATACTTTAATTTATTCCTCAGTGTAATGGAATAAATTGCATTTTGTTTTACATTTGAGTAGACCATGTACCAGAACAATATTAAATAATCACAAACAGTCTGTGGTTTTTGTTTTGGACTTTCCTACAGCATGAACTGTGAGGGGTGATGCAACATTTTCTCTAATTGGCCCTTGTATGAAATTCCAATGCTGAACTCAAAATTCCATCCCGGCTCTGAATTTCTGGTAAGGTTATTTGAGGTTCTTAGACTCAGATAGCGGTTGGTTATAATCGTAAACAGCCAGTGAAACCTTGGCAAGAAGCTGGTTTTAAAGAACTTTGGACAAAATTGAACCCCAGAGGACAGGGGCACCCCACACCCTGGCTGCTAGGCACATCCCATAGCATTCATCTTGACCTGCAGCTAAGCAGCACTGAAACTGCAGACCCAAACAGGCCTAGAAGACTGCAGAGGGCTTTAGTTTACCAGGAACAATAGATTTTTTCCAGAAAATAAGGTCCTTCCTTAGGAAAGAGCTGGTAATTTGGGTAGGAATCCTTGCAATTCCACTACAAGTGTTGGTGTTGCCAAGGCCGCCTTGTTTCTTTACTTGAGATCTACTATTCCTTGTTTCCTATTGGCCAGAACAACTTATCTAGTGACATAATCAGAACCCCACAAAAATGCCCTGAGGAAGGCCAAGTTTATATCTGAAGCTGCCTTGTTTCCTTTATAAGCTCCTTCCTCCTCTTTCCCTATATACTCCTAGCGTCCTGAACCCTTATCCTTTGCCCTGACTGCCCAGCCATTTCTCCTGCCACTTACACATGCCTGAACTCTCCAAGCGAAAAAACTCTTCCCTTATGAAATTTGCTTGCCCTGTTCCCATGATTACAGACTCCCTGAGCAGGGCTAAAGATGAGAGTGACTGGCAGCATAGAAATGATGTGTCTTCTGAAGCTCAGAGATCCAGGGTAACCTACTCCAGCTGCAACCTTAATATTGTGAGGGGTTGGTAGGGAACAAACCAAAAATTAAAATTACAGGCCATGCCTGAGTATGGGGTGGAGCAAAACTACCCAAAACAGTGAGTCACTGTTCTTTTAAAGAATAGAGATTTTATAATTTTTGTTGCACTATGAGCAACTGAGGGAGTTGTGGTCCTTTGTGTGATCCCAATGTATAGAGTGGGAATAAAGTATAGTCTACAGTGACAAAATCAGAAAGAACAGAGGGCTAAGGGAGATGGGGATCTCTCTCCCACCTGTCTTCATCTGTCTGGCTTCTACCCACTGCTCCAGAGTCAGCTTAGTGTGATTGTGTCCCAAAAGCTCATCTTTGTTCTAGCTCCCCCCGCTTCCAACTGGGACTCAACATCCTCTCTTCTGCATGCATCTGTCATAGGTTTTACTACATGTTCCTGTCATCACTGATAAATTTCTCTCTCTCTCACTATAATGCAAGTGTCATGCAAACATGCTATGTCTTATATGCCCTGTTCTTGCAGAGCTTCGCATAGCCTGGCATATTGTACGTGGCTAACAAATGTTCAATCAAACAGTGGTGTAAAGAGGCATGATCTTATATCCATGAGACAACCATGTTGTTTATTCAGCTTCATATTCATATCAGATAACCAGAAGTGTGAACCATTTAAGGTAATGAAAAGATGCAAATGATACCACCAGGACTTGATCTGTTCTATTAAAGACTCAGGAATGGGGCTTAGAACAATTGTCTAGAATCCATGATTCATTCATCTGACTTTCTGATAAAAGTGGAAAGAATGAAAGTATGCATGTAAGGCAAAGATATTTATGCTATTGGCTTTTCTTGTCTGGTGACTGACCTAGAGCTCACTCATGCTTCAGGGGTGCCCCAGAACAGCTTTGGACTTTCCTTGGAACCATGAAGAAGCATGAACCTTACTTGTGGGTCAGGAAGGGTCTCATTGCTTGGCTGCTCAAGGAGTAAGAGATTGAGACCAAAAGCTAGGTTTTCCCAGGAAATAAGAGCAAGAGAAGCAAACAGACAACATGATGCTATGTGGAAGCTGCCACATGTAAGGGCAGGCAGGGATGGGGATGGACCTTTGTGTGCCAGAAAAGGTATCAGAGGAAAAAAATGGGGGAAGGGGAGTGTAAGGCTATGCCATGCAACCAGGGAATGAAGGGGATAGAAGACATAAGGTAATCTTGGAGACAGGTAAGCAGTGATGAGCACCATCTGGAGAAAGACCTCAGTGCCCTAGTTGGCACTTCTCCAGACACTGCATGGTACTGAGCTGGCTCTGGACAAACGAGTACTCATTTATGGCTGGTAAGCAATCTTGGGGTTGTAACCAAATCCTCTGGGAGCTGGTAAACAATTTCCATGACTCTCATGAAAATATGCTTTGTTATGAAGTGAGGCTGTCTCTTCTCAGGAGCTATGGGATTCAGAGAAATTTTTTCATTAGCCTTTATCATTGAAGTCCCAAAGAGGCCACAGATGTCAATTTTAATCAAGCATAAAGGTTAGCACATGCTGCACCCAACCAGGAGCAATGACAATCCAAGGACCAGCTTTGGTAATCCTTATTAGTGCCTTATATGTAATGACCTGATGAATGTGACTAATTCTGGCACCAAATCTAGGTTAACTTAAAAGTATCAACACATACTCAGCAAGCAGGATGGCGGACATTTTGCTGGATATTTTAACGAGTTATCTCATTTAGTTCTCATAACAAACCTATGAGGCATGACTTTACAGTTGAGGAAACCGAGGCTCCAAGAGGTAAAATAAATTGACCACAAGCACACAGCTAGCAAATAATCAAGATATTTTGGAGCCATGTCTGTTAAACTCTTTCCACTTTCAACGTTAATAGTAATAGTGATGGTTACAGTTATAGTAGTTACAGCAAATGTTTATTTTGCACTCATTCTGTGCTCTAAGCACTTTATATACATTCTTTGAGGTGATATCACCCCAGCCTCCATCCCCCTACAAAGATCAACAATTAAACAGCTATCCACTAACAAAAACAGCTCTGGGAGAGCTCTGGAGTCCACTTAGGAATCTTGGGCAACAGTGGAAAGAAACCCTGAAAATAACCACACAAGAAGAGAAGGAAAACAGCTTCATTTTCCCACATGATCCCATTTCCCACGCCGGCACTGCTCGATGCCAAGAGGGAACTTCCCAGCTAGAAAGAATTCCTCTTGCCAGGAAAGGAAGACAGGCTGAGCAACCAGCTTCCTCAGCCTTTCCAGGTGCCACATGAAGGTCCCCATTCAGTTTCACCCCACCCAGACTAGCAAAGATAAGGTGTATAGAGCCAGCTGGGAATAAGGAAGAAAAGCAGGGGCTACAAATAGCAGCCACAGAGCAGGAGCCAACTCGGTTCACAGTGACCTGCTGTGCAGACAAGCCCAGCAGATTTTGCCACTGAAGAAACTAAAGGCTAGCACCGGTGAAGCAGACCCCCTAAAGATTTGACCAGCTTTCTCTCCACAGGCATTCGTGCTCACTGATGCCTGCTGCCTCAGTCCCTCCTCACTCCCTCCCTCCCTCCTATCCCTGCTGGAGACCAGGAACTGCACCCACAGCCAGTCCAGCCTTCTGTGGCTGCACAAATGCAAGATGCCAGTCTTGACCCCCAAAGCTGAACCCCGCTGCTGTGTATGCCCTTAGGGCTAGCCCTTCCAGCTGTGCACTGGCATGCCACCAGCCTGACAGCTGCCGCTGGCCTCCACCACAGTGAGCACACCTGTGGGAAGACTGCAGCCATGGGACAGCATGCTGGCAGCCAGGGCCCCTGTTTTCTGTCACTGGCCTGCAACACCATGTTCAGCTGTAGCTAGCCCCTCTAGCTGCGCACCTGAATGCCACCCCCCGCCCCGACACTCATCACAGGCCTCCACTGTAGGGCAGATGGCCAAGGGGAGGTTGTGCAGTGACAAGGAAACACACTGACAGGCAAAGCCTCCACAGCTGCCAGCCAGCCCATAGTTAGCTCTGGCCTTTGCTAGCTGCCCTAGCCCCCACCACTATGTGTGTATCTGCAACCAGCCCCTGCCACTACATAGGCATCTGCAGCTGGCCCCACAGCCAAGTATGTATACACTACCAGCTCCAACCACCACCACTGCCTGCCCTCGTCCATAGCTGCTGGACTTGGAGGTGCCACTGAGGATCCAAAATCTCCTACAGGCCTCTGCAAGGACCACACAGTTGTGAATACTGTGGACCTCAGCAGACTGAGCCAAAAGGACATCATGACCCCTCAAACCTGGTGCTGCCACATGCCACCACACATGGCAGACCTGGTGACACAGCATGCTCCAGGGTGCCCCGATCTGCAAGCGAAAGTCTTCCCTTACAAAAGTCGATCCATAACGTCTGGAAGGTGTGGCTGCTTCTTCAAATGTGCAGACACCTACGCAAGGCTACAGGGACCATGAAAAATCAGGGAAACATGTCTCCACCAAAGGAATACAGTAAACCTCCAGGAACTGGCCCCAAGGAAATAGCTATCCAGGAACTGGCCAACAAAGAATTCAAAATAATTGTTCTAAAGATGCTCAGAGAGGGGCTGGCCTAGTGGCCGAGTGGTTAAGTTCACGTGCTCTGCTGTAGGCGGCCCAGTGTTTCGTTGGTTCGAATCCTGGGCGCAGACATGGCACTGCTCATCAAGCCACGCTGAGGCAGCATCCAACATGCTGCAACTAGAGGGACCCACAATGAAGAATACACAACTATGTACCTGGGGGCTTTGGGGAGAAAGGAAAAAAATTAAAATCTTTAAAGATGCTCAGAGAGCTACAAGAAAACATAGATGAACAATTTAATAACATTAGGAAAACATTACAAGAACAAAATGAGAAGTTCAAGAAAGAGAGAAAAAACAAACTTAAAAAAGAACCAAGTGGAAATTTTGGAGCTGAAGAATATAATGTCTGAACCCAAGAATTCAAGAGAGCTTCAACAGCAGGCTTGACGAATCAGAAGAATCAGTGAACTAAAAGATCGATTGAAATTATCCAATGAGAAGTGCAAAAAGAAAAACGAGTGACAAGAAATCAAGAAAGCCTATGGGGCTTGTGTGACACTATTAAAAGAAAAAATGTACACATCATTGGAGTCCCCGAAGGAAAAAAGAGAAAAGGATTCGAAAGCTTATTTAAAGAAATGATGGCTGAGAACTTCCCTAACCAGGGGAGAGATTTGGATATCCAAGTTCATGAAGCTGATAGGTCTAAATTCAATCCAAAACGATCTTCTCCAAGACACATTATAATAAAGCTGTCAAAAATCAAAGACAAAAAATTTTGAAAGCAGCAAGGGAAATAAAGTTCTCTCAGAAAGGGAACCCCCAGAAGGCTAAAACCAAAGTTATCAGAAGGAAGGAAATAACAATGATCAGAGCAGGAATAAATGAAATAGAGCCCAGAAAAACAATAGGAAAGATTAAGGAAAATAAGAGTTGATGTTTTGAAAAGGTAAACAAAATTGACAAACCTTTAGCTAGACTAAGGAAAAAAGAGGACTCAAAATCAGAAATGAAAGAGGAGACATTACAGCTGATGCCACAGGAATACAAAGGATCCTAAGAGACTACTATGAACAATTATACGTCAACAAATTGGACAACCTAGAAGAAATGGATAAATTCCTAGAAACATACAACCTACCAAGACTGAATAATAAAAAAATGGAAAATCAGAACAAACCAATAATGAGTAAGGGTATTGAATCAGTAATCAAAAATCTCCCAAGAAAGAAAAGCCCAGGACCAGATGGCTTCAATTGTGAATTCTACCAAACATTTAAAGAAGAATTTATACCAGTCATTCTAAAACTCTTCCAAAAATTGAAGAGGAGAAAATACTCCCAAACTCATTTTATGAGGCCTGTATTACCCTGATACCAAAGCCAGATAAAGACACACAGTAAAAGAAAACTATAGACCAATATCCCTGATGAATGTAGATGTAAAAATTCTCAAGAAAATATTAGCAAACCAAATTTAATAGCACAAAAAAAGGATCATTCACCATGATCAAGTGGAATTTATCCCTGAGATACAAGGATGTTTCAACAACCACAAATTAATCAATTAATACAATGAAAGATAAAAATCATGTGATCATCTCAATAGTTGCAGAAAAGACATTTGACAAAATTCATCATCTGTTCATGATAAAAACTCTTACATTAGGTATAGGAGGAATGTATCTCACATAATAAAGGCCATATATGACAAATTCACAGCTAACATCACACTCAGTAGTGAAAGGTTGAAGGCTTTTCCTCTAAGATCAGGAACAAGACAAGGTTACCCACTCTCACCCCTCCTATTCAACATAGTACTGGAAGTCCTAGCCAGAGCAATCAGGCAAGAAAAAGAAATAAAAAGCACCCAAATCAAAGAAGAAGTCTACAAGGCCTGATACCAAAAGCTGACAGGGATAACACGCAAAAAAATTACAGGCCTGTATCACCGATGAACATTGATGCAAAAATCCTCAACAAAATACTAGCAAATTGAATACAGCAATACACTAAAAAGATTATACACCATGATCGAGTGGAGTTTATTCCAGGGACGCAGGAGTGTTTCAACATCTGCAAATCAATGTGATACACCCTTTAACAAAATGAAGAATAAAAATCACAAGATCATCTCAATAGATGCAGAGAAAGCATTTGACAAGATACAGCATTTAGCTATGATAAAAACTCTGAATAAAATGGGTAGAGAAGGAAAGTACCTCAATACAATAAAGGCCATATATGATAAACCTTCAGCTAATGTCATTCTCAATGGAGAAAAACTGAAAGCTATCCCTCTAAGAAAAGGAACCACACAGGGATGCCCACTTTCACTACTCTTATTTAACATAGTATTGGAAGTCCTAGCCAGAGCAATCAGGCAAGAAAAAGAAAGAAAAGGGATCCAAATTGGAAAGAAAGAAGCAAAAGTGTCACTATGTGCAGATGACATGATTTTCTATATTGAAAACCCCAAAGAATCCACCAAAAAACATTTATAAATAATAAATGAATATGGTAAAGTTGCAGGATATAAAATCAACATACAAAAATCAGTTGCATTTCTATACACTAACAACAAAACATCTGAAAGAGAAATAAAGAAAAAAATTCCTAGTCACAATAGCATCACAAAAAACAAAATACTTACGAATAAATCTAGCCAAGGAGGTGAAAGATCTGTACACTGAAAAGCACAAGACTTTGATGAAAGAAATTAAGACACAAACAAATGGAAAGTATTCTGTGCACATAGATTGGAAGAATTAATATTGTTAAAATAGCCATACTACCCAAAGTCATCTATAGATTGAATGCAACCCCTATCAAAATTCCAGTGGCATTTTTCACAGAAATAGAATAAATCTCTCCTAAAATTTGTAAAGAACCACAAAACCCCTGAATAGTTGGAGCAATCCTGAGGAACAACAACAAAGCTGAAGTCATTACACTTTCTGATTTCAAACTATTCTACAAAGGTATACTAATAAAAACAGTATGGTACTGGTATAAAAATAGACACATAGACCATGGAACAGAAGAGAGAGCTCAGAAATAAACCCTAGCATTTACAGTCAACTAATATTTACGAAGGGAGCCATGAATACTCAATGGGGAAAGGCTAGCCTCTTCAATAAATGGTGCTGGGAAAACTAGATAGCCACATACAGAAGAACAAAATTGGACCCCTATTTTACACCACTCACAAAAATTGATGCAAAGTGAATTAAAGACTTATGCATAAGACTTGAAACCATAAAATTTCCACAAGAAAACATAGGAAGAACCTCCTTGACAGTAGTTTGGGCAGCAATTTTTTGGATATGACACCAAAAGAACAACCAACAAAAGCAAAAATTAAATGGGACTACATTGAACTTCTGCATAGCAAAAGGAACAGTTGACAAAATGGAAAAGCAACCTATAGAATGGGAGAAAAGTTTTGCAAATCATATATCTAATAAGTGGTTAAAATCCAAAATACATAAATAACTCATACAACTTAGTAGCAAAAAAACCAATCTGAATAAAAATGGGCAGAACTAAATAGATATTTTTCAAAAGACGGCATACAAATGGCCAACAGATCTGTGAAAAGTTTAGCATTGTTAATTATCAGGGAAATGCGAATGAAAACCATAATGGGATATCACCACATACCTGTTAGGATGGCTATTATTGAAAAGATGAGATTATAAATGTTGGCGAGGATTTGGAGAGAAGGGAACACTTGTGCACCGTTGGATGGAATGTAAATTGGCACAACCACTATGGAAAGCAGTATGGAGTTTCCTCAAAAAATTAAAAATAGAACTACCATATGATCCACAATCGCACTTCTGGGTATTTACCCAAAGGAAATGAAAACCCAATCTCAAAGAGATATCTGCACTCCCATGTTCACTGCAGCAGCATTCACAGCAGCCAAGATGTGGAAACGACATAACTGTCCCTCAATGGATGAATGGATAAAGAAGTTGTGGTGTGTATATATATATAGACAATGGAATAATATTCACCCATGAGAAAGAAGGAAATCTGCTATTTGAGACAACATGAATGGATTTTGAAACCATGCTAAGTGAAATAAATAAAGGCAAATACTGTATGATATTACTTACGTGGAATCTTAAAAAGCCGAACTCATAGAAACAGAATAGAATAGTGGTTACCAGAGGCTGAGAGATAGGAGAAATGGGGAGATATTGGTCTAAGGGTACTGTTTTATGCTGGTCTCAACCTATCGATAACCAGTGTTGTGGCTGGGCCGGCCCTTGTGGTTCTTATTATGATTGCAAGCCACCCTCAGCAGCAACCATCAGGAAACTTTGAAAAAAAAAGTGTATTACTCACAAGTCCTGGAAAGTACACAGCACACTTGGGGCCATACAGTGAGGTCCAGGATGGGAAAAGAGAGAGAGGGAATGGGCCTGGGATTCTGCTTTTATTGAGGTTGAGTGTGGGGGTCTAGGGTTTTGAAGACCTACTCTTTATTGGTGAATTTAAAACATAGAATAGGAATTTAAAGCACACGAAGAGAAAAAACAGGCAGCCCAAGTGGTCAGTTATCAAAATCAACTGAGATCTCTAAAACAAAGGAGCCTTGGGGTGGAGGTGGGTGGCACAGCCTGGCTCTATTTCTAGTCCTGCAGCCAGCCATGTGTTTATTCAAGATAGCCTAGCTGTCTTTGAAGTTTATGCCTCTTTGAAGTGGATGCCTTGGCAATCAAAGCTTAAGGCAGGCACTTGCATTACAAAAATGAAAAACCACTGTCAGGGCTGACACTTACACGTACAAACTTTCAGTTACAAGATAAATAAGTTCTGGGGAATCGAATGTACAGCATGGTGATTATAGTTAAAAAGACTGTATTACATCCTTGAAAGTTGCCAAGAGTAAATCTTAAAGCGTTCTCTACAAAAAAGAAATGGTAATTATGTGACATGATGGTGTGTTAGTTAAAATTATGGTGGTAATCATTTTGCAATACATACGTGCACCAAATCAACACGTTGAACACCTTAAACTTACACAATGTTATATGTCAATTATAGCTCAATAAAGTTGGAAAAAATAAAATTAAAAAAAGTTTTAATTGGGGCTGGCGCCGTGGCCGAGTGGTTAAGTTCACGCGCTCCGCTGCAGGTGGCCCAGTGTTTTGTTGGTTCGAGTCCTGGGCACGGACATGGCACTGCTCATCAGACCACGCTGAGGTGGCATCCCACATGCCACAACTAGAAGGACCCACAACGAAGAATATACAACTATGTACTGGGGGGCTTTGGGGAGAAAAAGGAAAAAAATAAAATCTTAAAAAAAAAAAGTCTTAATTAAGGGCCAGCCCAGTGGTGCAGTGGTTAAGTTTGCACGTTCTGCTTCGGCGGCCAGGGGTTCGCTGGTTTGGATCCCGGGTGCAGACATGGCACCGCTTGGCACGCCATGCTGTGGTAGGCCTACCACATATAAAGTAGAGGAAGGTGGGCGTGGATGTTAGCTCAGGGCTAGTCTTCCTCAGCGAAGAGAGGAGGATTGGCAGTAGTTAGCTCAGGGCTAATCTTCCTCAAAAAAAAAAAATTTTTTTTAATTAAAAAAATCATTTTATTTATAATCTCATTTTACTTTCACTGCAACTTTATGAGAAAGACACTATTATCTCCATTTTACAGGTAAGGAAACTAAGGTCAGAGAGTTTGAGTATGTTGCCCAAGGTCATACATATTAAAGGAGAAGGGTTGACATTCAAAACTAGGAGGTCTGGCTCCAGAAACCATACCCTCAACACATTCTACTGTTCTATTTTCAAATATTCTGGAACTAAGTGCTTTTCAGAACTTTAGACTTTCCAGACAGACAATGTCACAAAATCCAAAATGGCGTCCATAAGCCACTAAAGGGAATCATGTCAGACCAGAGTCCTAAGGATGAGAGTGGTGATAAGCCAAGTAACTAAATGAGAAAGACCTTGAAACTTCTTGCAATATTATAATTCTGTTGCAAACTCCCACTGTGACAACTTACCTCACCCCAACACCTCCTGTTGGAACTCTGGAGGTTAAGAACAGGCACCTGGAGAAGCCTCAAAAAATCTTGGGAAGTCTGGCCTCCAGTGTTGAGGCAGACTGCTTCCAATATGAGCAGCTGCCCCCTTTAGGACTGCCATTCCTGCTGCTTCCCTGCTGTAGATCTGCAAGCGGGGAAAAACATAAAATCTACAAACGCTGAGCACACACTTCACAGGGAGAAGAAAAGTTCAGATCTAAACAGCTGACTTGGCTCTCTTATTTTCCACGGCTGCCTAAAATGTGTCTCATGAAGAATTCAGCCATCTCTGAAGGGCTGCCATGGGAAGAGAGTAGGAGTCTGGACCTCCAGAAGCCAGGTAGAGTGCTCAGCCATCTTGGTGTGCCAAGGACTGAGGGACTCTAGGGACACAGGACTTTCAGTGTCAAAACCAGGACGATTGGTCACCCTCCGCTCATGTTAGAGTTAGCAAGAACCCTTGGCAGTTCTCTTCATTCCAGCACATTCCATTTATGCCAAGCTGTGCCATCCATGGCTACAGAGGCATCCAGTCAGTCAAATGTGTTCTGGCCATGAGCGTTTTATTTTGACTCCCACTCCAGCTCTTACTGCTGTAACCCCAGCACCCATTCTCTTAGAACAGCTGCTTTATTCGCTGACCTGACCTGCTTACATCAGACGGGATTATTTTCAGTAGTAGCAGCCTCACAGCCAGAGGGGAGGTAGGGCTTCCTGGCTTGTTTAGCATTTAACCCCATTCCCTTGAGCTGCTTAATCTCTGAACTGGTCACCAGATGAGCTGCTATTGACCTGGGATAGAGATGTCAGACATGAAAAATTATGCAGTTCACCATTTAAAAAATTCTTGGTTACAAAGCAGTACGTGGAATTGGCCCCAATGAAGAGTTTTGACTAATTATTTTCATTAAGGTTTTCAATGCCTTATATAATTAGCTTCTTACAAGTATGTGTCTTGTGAGCAGAACATCTGATGTTCCCTGGGAAACCTGAAGATGAGGTACCTTAGTGCATGAGCATTTAAAGGGCAGTCGATCCCTTTTAAAAATCCCCATTATAAGCAAGGCTGAGCATGTGGCCAGAAGCACAGGCCCTGCCTTTAAGAGATGCCTAATTAGGGAACCGCATACACCCGTACACAAAATCCTGCAAGCACCAGGGATTACAGCTGTCAGGAGCTGTTAGAACAGAAACTCATTTCTGACCCACAGGGGAGGAGGGGAACCAGGTGTGAGTTCAGGCACCAAAGTCCCTGCCAACCACAACTGTTTGCATCCAAACCGACCTCCTGACTTTGTGTCTCCTGCACATTGGGAAGGTATCTGGGTGCCATGGAGTTGTCCCATATGGAGGAAAGGCTGACTCAGCCTTCAAAGGTGTGTGCAATGCCCCAGCTTCTCCTCTGCCCTGCTCACAGCCACCCATGCAGTTCCGCCCCAGGGACCTTGCTGCTTTTCTTTCTGGCAGAGGTGTCTGCTGGAGCCCTGTGATCTCTGATTATATCAGAAGGATCCAGCTCTGAACAGATGGCCACTTCTCTCACAGTGGACTTCATATCTGGCCAAGATAGGGCATTATGTATCTAATGAGCAATCTAGCAAATGAGGTTGAACATGCAAGCATCATTCTTCATTTAAACATCCCAGCTGTTGGCTCACAGGCCGTGGGCCATCAGGCAGGCTGAATTGGGCCTTAGTATAAGGTGTGGGCATGGGAAGAGCCTCTTGGAGATCGACCAGGACATCGAATGGAGTTAGATATCATTCCACACATTTAGATTGTGAAGGCTCACAACCTCTTATGAACAAAGGGCAGGCTGGCCAACTCCCACCAGGGAGATGCCATTGTAGAGGGACGTCCTAAGGAACAGCAATTTCTGTACTGATGAGAGCAGTGTTTGTTCATTTTTATTGTCAGGTGCAGTGGTTCTCAAAATTTTGCCATCAAAGGATCACCTGGAGGAATTTTCAAACACAAGGTAGGTCCTGGTGGGACCAGGGAATTTGCATACCTAAGTTCTCAGGTGGGGACCATAGGTTCAGGGACCACACTTTGAGAGGCATGGGTCTATAGAAAATAATCCTGTATTACAAATATAACAATATATTTTACATATGTAATAACAACTACTTTCTGCAGACCCAGCCCATATAGGAATTGTTGTGAAGTGCCATATAACAACATGCCCAGATATTTGTTCGAAAAAAGAGGGATGAAGACTCACAACCAACATTCAATCAACTAACTAGCATGTATTTATTGAGTACCTACCATGTGCAAAATGAGGTCCTAAACTGTAAAGATTAAAAAGTGTCAAAATTTGATGGGAATCCAAATTGGAAAAAATCTATCTGAAGGCCATTTAGTCCAAATACATAATGAACCTTAAATCACCATTCTTTCATCAAGCAACTCCATGTCTAAAAATTTATCCAAAAAAAAATTAAAGATGTTGACAAAGATTAAACTAAGGAAATGTTTGCTGAAGGTTTTTTAAAGTGAAAAGATAGAAATCTAAATGATGAACAAACATAAATGTAAATGACTATCAGATATATTACATTCTCTCTCTCCTGTACTGTTTTCCTGTTTATTTTGGTCTTTCGTTTTTTAAATTTTATTTTGTTGAGGTCATAATAGCTTAAAACATTGTAAAATTTCAGTTGTACATTATTATTTGTCATTTATCATATATATGTGCCCCTTTACCCCTTATGCCCACTCCCTGACCACCTTCTCCTCTGGGAACCACTAATTCGTTTGTCCATGTATTTGTTTATTCTCTACACGTGAGTGAAATTATACAGTGTTTGTCATTCTCTGTCTGGCTTATTTCACTTAACATAGTACCCTCAAGGTCCAGCCATGTTGTTGCAAATGGGGCGATTTTGTCTTTATTATGAATGACTAGTAGTCATGTATATGTATACATAGTAGTCACGTATAGGTAGTACACGTATACACTACATCTTTATCTATTCATCAGTCGATGGGCACTTGGGTGTTTCCACATCTTGGCTATTGTGAATAATGCTGCAATGAACATAGGGGTACATAAGTCTCTTTGTATTGTTGATTTCAAGTTCTTTGGATAAATACTTTGTAGTGGGATAGCTGGGTCATATGGTATTTCTATTTTTAGTTTTTTGAGGAATCTTCATACTGTTTTCCATGGTGGCTGCACCAGTTTGCATTCCCACCAGCAGTGTATGAGGGTTCCCTTTACTCCACATCCTCACCAACATTTCTTGTTTCTTGTCTTGGTAATTATAACCATTCTAGCAGGTATAAGGTGATATCTCATTGTGGTTTTGATTTGCATTTCCCTAATGATTCATGATATTGAACATCTCTTCATGTGTTTGTTGGCCATCTGTTTTCTTTTTTGGAAAAATGTCTGTTCATGTCCTCTGCCCATTTTTTGATCGGATTATTTGTCTTTTTGTTTTTGAGTTGTACGAGTTCTTTATATATTTTGGAGATTAACCCCTTGTCAGACATATGATTTGCAAACATTTTCTCCCAGTTGGTGGGTTGTCTTTTCCTTTTGTTCTCTCTCTCTCTCTCTCTCTCTTTTCTTTCTCTCTCTCTCTCTCTCTCACACACACACACACACACATGCACATACATTCTTCCCATGTTTCTCTAGACCAGTAGTTCTCAAAACGTCTGGAAACAGCTTTAGTTGTCATAGCTCAGGAGAAGGTATGTTACTGGTGTCTAGTGGGTAGAGGCCAGGGATGCTGCTAAATATTCCATAAGGCACATGACAGCCCCCAAAACACAGAATCATCTGGCCCAGGACCCAGAGACTCAGTAGTGCTGATCATGAGAAACTCTGCTCTAGGCTCGCTTGCCAGGGGACTCCAGTAGAGCCACATTAACTGTCATGACTGCCGTTTCATAGAATCATAGAGCTGTGTAGTGAAGGGCTTTATTCCCCTCAGAGCTTCATGCTGTTATTTCTGTGTCTCAGGTGCTGTCTCAAGTGAATTCATACATGGTTCATGTAGGCTTTCTCCCTCGGCTCCTGCCCATGTTATGGCAGCTCAGAGAGAAGTCCCTTAGGAGCAGCGGCTCACCCTGCACAGCTGGTGTTCTGTCACATCTCAGGCACCTGAGCCAACCACTTTTCTCCTCCTATTGACAAAAGTCTGCAAGCAAAAATTTTTGCAAATCCATATACACACGTCAAGAGTATTTATTATGATTTCAGAGAAAGGTACAATCATTCCAGGTGACATTCTCCACAGCAGCCTGGAGACTCCCCTCCCCACCAGCCACATAGGCCAGACTCATTCTGATTCCTTTGCCTTTGCTTATCGTCCAGTAGGTCTCCCCACCTCCTTTCTGCCTGCCTAAGTCTTACTGTCTTTCAAGGGCTACTTTCCGTCTTCTCTAGGAAGCTTTCAAAATCAGCTAGAATGCTTTTGACTGTAAATAGTGGAATTTTTTAAACAGTTAGCAGTCTTATTATTTCATGAAAAAAAGTCTGAAGGTAGAGAGTTCCAGAGTTCAACAATTCAACAGCTCAGTGACTTTTTTTTCCAATTCTCTTGGTTTTTGTCTCATGATCACAGGATGGCTGCCATAACAGCTCATCATCATGAAAATATCCAAAGGCAGGAAGTAAAGGAGAAGTTCCTTGCCTCTCCCTTGCTGGGGGCATAAGAAGGAGCTTTTTCTTTTCTTGTCAGAGAGGAAATTCTTTCCCAGAAGTCCCCAACAGATATATCTTTGTATTTCATTGGCCAGAATTAAGCCAATCATTGAGATTACTGTGACTGGCTTTAGACATATCATGGGTCATGCCTTGGGCCTGGAGGAGGAGTCTACCTTACATTAGCATGTTGCTGCTCCATAAAAAGAAAAACACAGGTGTTTTGGAAGTACATAGGAGAAGACTAGGGCTGACATCCTCTAGAATGCAGAGTAGGACCATACCATCTTGGATGCTTTGCAAAGCTAACCCTCGTAACTTATTTGAACTTGCTGATGACAAGAATATACCAAGAGAGATAAAGATTTAAGGCCACCAAACTCTCATTGCTTCTTTTCCATCATTCATCACGCAATGAGCTACGTGGAAGGTGCCATAATGGAGAGAGCATTGTGGTGAGAGTTAGCAAACTTAGGTTTGAGTCCCAATCCTGGCACTAATAAGTGACCTCAGGCAAGTTACTCTCTCTGAATCACAATTTCTGTCACTCCTGGCAGTCTATTATTCTCAAACACAGAAAGTGGAACTTTGGGAAAGTTGAAAACTAAAAGTGCCTCATTGCCCTTGCTCACTTTTTCACCCTTCCTCAGCCTTCCCTAGTGTGGGAAGCGGTTGTGAACCACATTCATGTCTACTCAGAGTTCCTGAGTCCCAACAGCAGAAGCTGAAGTCTCAACACTGAAGCACTGAATCCTGGACCTCAGGAACATTAAACAGAGCAGCTGCAAGGGCCAGCCAAGAGTAGAAGTGTTTGGAATTTCTAAGCCACCAAACCCAAGAAAATGATTCTATACAGAACGTTGAAATTTTTTTTAAAGACTTAATTTTTTCAGAATAGTTTTAGGTTCACAACAAAACTGAGAGGCAGGTAGAGAGAGATTTCCCATATAGCCCCATCCCCACACATGAATAGCCTCCCCCATTATGAATATCACTCACTAGGATAGTACATTTGTTACTAAGGATAAACCTACACTGACGTACCATAATCACCCAAAGCCTGTAGATTACCTTAGTGTTCATTCTTGGTGTTGTTCACTCTACGGTTTTGGACAAATGTATAATGACATATATCCATCATTATAATATCATACAAAGTATTTTTCCTGCCCTAAAAATCCTCTGTGCTCTGCCTATTTATCCTTCTCCCCTCTCCCACCTCTGACAACCACTGATCTTTTCATTGACTCTATAGTTTTGCCTTTTCCAAAAAGTCAGATAGTTGGAATAATACAGTATGTGGCCTTTTCAGTTGGCTTCTTTCACTTAGTAATGTGCGTTGAAGGTTCATCCATGTCTTTTCAATGGCTTGATAACTCTTCTTTTTTTTAAATGAGAACTCTTAGGATTTACTCTCTTCACAATTTTCATATATATCATACAGCAGTCGTAACTATATTATCATGTTGTATATTACACCGCTAGTACTTACCTGTCTTATAAATGGAAGTTAGTACTTTTTGACCACCTTCCTCCAATTCTCCCTCCAGACATCCCCTCACCCCTGCCTCTGGTAACCACAAATCTTATCTCTTTTTCTATGACTTTGGTGAGGTTTTCTGTTTATTTTATGTTTTTAGATTCCACATTTAAGTGAGACGATACTATATTCGTCTTTCTCTGTCTGACTTATTTCACTTAGCAAAATGCTCTGAAGGTCCATCCATGTTGTCACAAATGGTAAGACTTCCTCATTTTTTATGGCTGGATAATATCCCATTGTATGTATCTATATACACCACATCTCCTTTATCCATTCATTCTTCGATGGACACTTTGGTTGTTTCTATGTCTTGGTTATTGTAAATAACGCTGCTATGAACATGGGGATGCATGTGTCTTTTCCAGTTAGTGTTTTCATTTTCTTCAGATAAATACCCAGAAATGGAATTGCTGGATCACATGATAGTTCTATTTTTAATTTTTTGAGGATTCCCCCTTACTGTTTTCCATAGCTGCTGTACCAATTTGCAATCTCACCAACAGTACACAAGGGTTTCCTTTTCTCCACATCCAAACTGTATTTGTTATCTCTTGTTTCGTTGATGATAGCCACGCTAACAGATGTGAGGTGCTATCTCACTGTGGTTTAGATTTGCATTTCCCTAGTGACCAGTGATGTTGAGCATTTTTTCAGGTACCTGTTGACCTTTCTTACATATTCTTTGGAAAAATGTCTATTCAGGTCTTTTGCCCATTTGTAATTGGATTATTTATTTTCCTGCTATTTAATTGCATGAGTTCTTTGTATAGTTTGTATATTAACCCCTTATCAGATGTATGGCTTATGAATATTTTCTCTCATTCCGTAGGTTGTCTTTTCACTTTGTTGATTGTTCCTTTTGCTGTGCAGGCGCTTTTTAGTTTGATGTAGTCCCACTTGTTTATTTTTTATTTTGTTGTTCATGTTTTAGGTGTCATATCCAAAAAATCATTGCCAATCCATGTCAAGGAGATTTTTTCCTATATTTCCTTCTAGGAGTTTCATGGTTTGGTCTTATGTTTAATCTGTTCAGCCATTCTATGTCTTTTTTTTTTTTATTATTAATGTTATGATAGATTACAATCTTGTGAGATTTCAGTTGTACATTTTTGTTAGTCATGTTGTGGGTACACCACTTCCCCCTTTGTGCCCTCCCCCCCACCCCCCCTTTTCCCTGGTAACCACCGATCAGATCTCCTTATCAATATACTAACTTCCACCTATGAGTGGAGTCATATAGAGTTTGTCTTTCTCTGACTGGCTTATTTCGCTTAACATAATACCCTCGAGGTCCATCCACGTTGCTGCGAATGGGTCAATTTTGTCTTTTTTTATGGCTGAGTAGTATTCCATTGTGTACATATGCCACATCTTCTTTATCCAATCATCAGTTTCTGGGCATGTAGGTTGGTTCCACGTCTTGGGTATTGTAAATAATGCTGCGATGAACATAGGGGTGCAACGGACTCTTGAGGTTTCTGATTTCAGGTTCTTAGGATAGATACCCAGTAATGGGATGGCTGGGTCATAGGGTATTTCTATTTTTAACTTTTTGAGAAATCTCCATACTGTTTTCCATAGTGGCTGTACCAGTTTGCATTCCCACCAACAGTGTATGAGGGTTCCTTTTTCTCCACAACCTCTCCAACATTTGTCGCTCTTGGTTTTGGATGTTTTTGCCAATCTAACGGGTGTAAGGTGATATCTTAGTGTAGTTTTGATTTGCATTTCCCTGATGATTAGCGATGATGAACATCTTTTCATGTGTCTATTGGCCATATTCATATCTTCTTTTGAGAAATGTCTGTTCATGTCCTCTGCCCATTTTTTGATCGGGTTGTTTGTTTTTTTGTTCTTAAGCAGTGTGAGTTCTTTGTATATTATGGAGATTAACCCTTTGTCAGATAAGTGGCTTATAAATATTTTTTCCCAATTAGTGAGCTGTTTTTTTGTTTCAATCCTGTTTTCCCTTGCCTTGAAGAAGCTCTTTAGTCTGATGAAGTCCCATTTGTTTATTCTTTCTATTGTTTCCCTCAACTGAGGAGTTATAGTGTCTGAAAAGATTCTTTTGAAACTGATGTCAAAGAGTGTACTGCCTATATTCTCTTCCAAAAGACTTATTGTCTCAGGCCTAATCTTTAGGTCTTTGATCCATTTTTGAGTTTATTTTGGTGTGTGGTGAAAAAGAATGGTCAATTTTCAATCTTTTGCATGTGGCTGTCCAGTTTTCCCAGCACCATTTGTTGAAGAGACTTTCTTTTCTCCATTGTAGGCCCTCTGCTCCTTTGTCGAAGATTAGCTGTCCATAGATGTGTGGTTTTATCTCTGGGCTTTCAATTCTGTTCCATTGATCTGTGGACCTGTTTTTGTACCAGTACCATGCTGTTTTGATCACGGTAGCTTTGTAGTATGTTTTGAAATCGGGGATTGTGATTCCACCGGCTTTGTTTTTCTTGCTCAGGATTGCTTTAGCAATCGCGGTCTTTTGTTGCCCCATATGAATTTTAGGATTGTTTGTTCAATTTCTGTGAAGAATGTTCTTGGGATTCTGATTGGGATAGCATTGAATCTGTAGATTGCTTTAGGTAGTATGGACATTTTAACTATGTTTATTCTTCCAATCCATGTGCATGGAATGTCTTTCCATCTCTTTATGTCATCGTCAATTTCTTTCAAGAAAGTCTTGTAGTTTTCATTGTATAGATCCTTCACTTCCTTGGTTAAGTTTATCCCAAGGTATTTTATTCTTTTCGTTGTGATTGTGAATGGGATTGAGTTCTTGAGTTCTTTTTCTGTTAGTTCATTGTTAGTGTATAGAAATGCTACTGATTTATGCACGTTAATTTTATACCCTGCTACTTTGCTGTAGTTGTTGATTATTTCTAATAGTTTTTCTATGGATTATTTGGGGTTTTCTATATATAAGATCATGTCGTCTGCAAACAGCGAGAGTTTTACTTCTTCGTTATCTATTTGGATTCCTTTTATTTCTTTTTCCTGCCGAATTGCTCTGGCCAGCACCTCCAGTACTATGTTGAATAGGAGTGGTGAAAGTGGGCACCCTTGTCTTGTTCCTGTCCTCAGAGGGATGGCTTTCAGTTTTTGTCCATTAGTATGATGTTGGCTGTGGGTCTGTCATATATGGCCTTTATTATGTTGAGGTACTTTCCTTCTATACCCATTTTATTGAGGGTTTTTATCATAAATGGGTGTTGGATCTTGTCGAATGCTTTCTCTGCATCTATTGAGATGATCAGGTGGTTTTTGTTTTTCATTTTGTTGATGTAGTATATCACGTTGATTGACTTGCGGATGTTGAACCATCCCTGTGTCCCTGGTATAAATCCCACTTGATCGTGGTGTATAATCTTTTTGATGTATTGCTGTATTCGGTTTGCCAAAATTTTTTTGAGGATTTTTGCATCTATGTTCATCAGTGATATCAGCCTGTAGTTCTCCTTCTTTGTGTTGTCCTTGTCAGGTTTGGGGATCAGAGTGATGTTGGCTTCATAGAATGTGTTAGGGAGTACTCCATCTTTCTCAATTTTCTGGAACAGTTTGAGGAGAATAGGTATTAAGTCTTCTTTGAACGTTTGGTAGA
Source organism: Equus quagga (assembly GCF_021613505.1). Taxonomy (NCBI): domain Eukaryota; kingdom Metazoa; phylum Chordata; class Mammalia; order Perissodactyla; family Equidae; genus Equus; species Equus quagga. Next base: position 136,670,752 of record NC_060268.1, read on the forward strand.
ATTCTCCAGAGAAGCTGTCTGGTCCTGGACTCTTATTTTTGGGGAGGTTTTTGATTACCGTTTCTATTTCCTTACTTGTGATTGGCCTATTCAGATTCTCCATTTCTTCCTGATTCAGTTTGGGGAGATTGTAGGAGTCTAGGAGTTTGTCCATTTCTTCCAGGTTGTTCAATTTGTTGGCATATAGTTTTTCATAGTATTTTCTTATGATCTCTTGTATTTCATTGGTATCTGTTGTGATTTCTCCTCTCTCATTCCTAATTTTATTTATTTGCGATTTCTCTCTTCTTTTCTTGGTGAGTCTGGCTAAAGGTTTGTCAATTTTGTTAATTCTTTCGAAGAACCAACTCTTTGTTTCATTGATCCTTTCTATTGTCTTTTTTGTTTCAATATCGTTTATTTCTGCTCTTATTTTTATTATTTCCCTCCTTCTACTGACTCTGGGCTTTGTTTGTTCTTCTTTTTCTAGTTCTGTTAGGTGTCGTTTGAGGTTGCTTATGTGAGCTTTTTCTTGTTTAGTGAGGTGAGCCTGTATTGCGATGAATTTCCCTCTTAGGACTGCTTTTGCTGCATCCCAAATGATTTGGTATGTTGTGTTCTCATTTTCATTTGTCTCCAGATAATATTTGATTTCTTCTTTAATTTCTTCAATGATCCATTGTTTGTTCAGAAGCGTGTTGTTTAGTCTCCACATTTTTGCACCTTTGTCTGCTTTTATCTTGTAGTTGATTTCTAGTTTCATAGCATTATGATCAGAAAAGATGCTTGATATTATTTCAACTCTCTTGTATTTATTGATGTTTGCTTTGTTTCCCAAAATATGGTCAATTCTTGAGAATGTTCCATGTGCACTTGAGAAGAATGTGTAACCTGCTGTTTTTGGATGAAGTGTTCTATATATGTCTATTAAGTCCATCTGGTCTAATTTTTCATTTAATTCTATTATTTCCTTGTTGATTTTCTGTCTGGATGTTCTGGCCATTGGTGTTAATGGTGTGTTGAGGTCCCCTACTATTATTGTATTGTTGTTGATGTCTTCTTTTAGTTCTATTAAGAGTTGCTTTACAAATTTTGGTGCTCCTGTGTTGGGTGCGTATATATTTATAAGTGTTATGTCTTCTTGGTGCAGAGTCCCTTTTATCATTATATCCTGTCCCTCTTTGTCTTTCTTTATCTGTTTTGCTTTGAAATCTACCTTGTCTGATATTAGTATAGCGACACCTGCTTTCTTTTGTTCATTATTAGCTTGGAGTATTGTTCTCCATCCCTTCACTCTGAGTCTGTGTTTGTCTTTGGGGCTGAGGAGTGTTTCCTGGAGGTAGCATATTGTTGGGTCTTGTTCTTTGATCCATCCTGCCACTCTGTGTCTTTTGATTGGGGAGTTCAATCCATTTACATTTAGAGTGATTATTGAGATGTGGGGGCCTACCACTACCATTTTGTGTCTTGTTTTCTGGTTTTCTTCAATTTCCTTTGTTTCTCATCCGATGGTTTGATCTGTTCTGATGAAGAGCTGCTACTCTCTGTTGTTGTCCTTCTACTTATCTCCTCTGCTCTTGGTTTTGTAGCCCCCTTTCCTTATTTTGATTTTTCAGGAATGAGGGTTTTCCTGAGGATTTCCTGAAGAGGAGGTTTTGTGGCAATGAACTCCCTTAATTTTTGTTTATCTGGGAAAGTTTTTATTTATCCATCGTATTTGAAGGATATTTTCGCTGGGTAGAGAATTCTCGGCTGTAGATTTTTGTCCTTCAGATTTTTGAATATATCATTCCACTCTCTTCTAGCCTGTAAAGTTTCTGCTGAGAAATCTGCTGATAGCCTGATGGGGGTTCCTTTGTAGGTTAGTTTCTTTTGCCTGGCTGTCCTTAGTATTTTCTCCTTGTTGTTGACTTTTGCTAGCTTCACTACTATATGCCATGGAGTTGGTCTTCTTGCATTGATAAAGTTTGGAGATCTATTGGCTTCTGTCACCTGAAGATCCATCTCTCTCACCAGATTTGGGAAGTTCTCAGCCATTATTTCTTTGAATAGGCTTTCTGCCCCTTTCTCCTTCTCTTCTCCCTCTGGTATACCTATAATCCTTAAATTGCATCTCCTAATTGTGTCTGATAATTCTCGGAGAGTTTCTTCATTTCTTTTTAGTCTTACTTCTCTTTCCTCCTCTGCCTGCAGCAATTCTATATTTCCATCTTCCAAATTGCTAATTCTTTCCTCCATATTATCGGCCCTACTGTTCAGTGCATCTAGATTTTTCTTAATCTCCTCTATTGTGTTCTTCATTTCCAATATTTCTGTTTGGTTCTTCTTTATCGTATCAAACTCTTTTGTGACATAGCTCCTGAACTCGTTGAGTTGTCGGTCAGAATTCTCTCTTAACTCATTGAGTATTTTAATGATGGCTGTTTTGAAGTCATCATCATTTAGGTTATATATCTGATTTTCTTTGGGATTGTTTTCTGTGTATTTGTTATTTTCCTTCTGTTCTGGAGATTTAATGTATTTTTTCATATTGCTTGATGTTGTTGATTTGTGCCTCCGCATAGAGATAGAGTTTAGTTGCTCCTTTCTCTTGTTTCTGCTGCTGCGGTAGGGGAGCAGCTGTTTATACTGCACCAACCAGGAACCCTATCCGCAGTTGCTAACTGGGCCTGGGCCCCTCCTCGTAGTCACAGTGGTCCTTTGGATTCCCTCCTCTGCCGTGGGGGCCGTCACAGGGGGGCTTCAGGCTGCTGGTGCCTACTGTTGCAGCCCACCTAGATGTGCTCCCTCCTTGGGGTCTGCAACGGTGTTATGGGCTTTTCCAGCGGCCAAGGGTGGGATCACTTATATTTGTCGCTCCGTCACTGTCGGCACCCACAAAATCTCACTTGTCCACTATAGGTCGCAGGAGAGCTATTGGCATCTTCTACAGTCTGTGGTTAGTTCACCTAGCTATGCTACTTTTGTCCCGGGGTCTTCCAGCCTTGTGGCTGGCGGCTGGGTGCTTTCTACTAGTGCTGTGCAGAGGCTTTCCCTGAGGCTGCTGTGAGCCTGTAGGGTTTCCCCCTAGGCTACGGAGCAGGGTTGCTGGAACTCCCACCAGCCCCAGTCCTGTTCCCCAGGAACTCGGGGAGCCCTTTGCCCTGTCTTGGGGGATAGCCGGAGATCCTGATTTCAGTGGTAGCTGGTCAGCTGCTGCCCTGCCTGATATTCTCCTCTCCGGGACCCTCCCGGTATTGTGGATGCTGGGCATGGCCCCTCCGCTAATAGCAGACAGAGAGTTTTGTCTGCTGCCCGGGCAGAACTCTGGAGCTTCCCCTCCAGGCCGCAGAGCCAGCCTCTGGAGCTTCACCCAGCCTCAGTCCTCTCCAAGATCTCCAAGATCTCCAGCAATCCCCAGCCCCACGGGGCGGGCAACGGCAGCCTGGGGTCACCTCGCCCTCTGGGATTCCCTCCGGGACCTCCCGGAGTTGTGAATGTTGGGCGTGGCCCCTCCACTAATGGCAGACAGAGAGTTTTGTCTGCTGCCCGGGCAGAACTCTGGAGCTTCCCCTCCGGGGCGCAGAGCCGGCCTCTGGAGCTTCACCCAGCCCCAGTCCTCTCCGAGATCTCTGGCAATCCCTAGCCCCACGGGGCAGGCAATGGCAGCTGGAGGTCGCCCCGCCCTCTTGGATGCTCTCCGGGACTTTCCCGGAGCCATGAATGCTGGGAGTGTCCCCTCCGCTAATGGCAGACAGAGAGTTTTGTCTGTGGCCTGGGCAGAACTCTGGAGCTTCACCCAGCCCCAGACCTCTCCGAGATCTCCAGCAATCCCTAGCCCCATGGGGCAGGCAGCGGCAGCTGGGGATGGCAGCGGCAGCTGGGGATCGCCCCGCCCTCTGTGGTTCTCTCCGGGACTTTCCCGGAGTTGTGAATGCTAGGCGTGGCCCCTCCGCTAATGGCAGACAGAGAGCCCTGTCTGCTGCCCGGGCAGAACTCTGGAGCTTCCCCTCCGGGGCACAGAGCTGGCCCCTGGAGCTTCATCCAGCCCCATCCGCTCTGAGATCTCCGGCAATCCTTAGTCCCACGGGGCAGGCAATGGCAGCTGGAAGTCACCTCGCCCTCTGGGATTCTCTCCGGGACTTTCCCGGAGCCGTGAATGCTGGGAGTGGCCCCTCCGCTAATGGCAGATAGAGAGTTTTGTCTGCTGCCCAGGCGGAACTCTGGAGCTTCCCCTCCGGGGCGCGGAGTCGGCCTCTGGAGCTTCACCCAGCCCCAGTCCGCTCCGAGATCTCTGGCAATCCCTAGCCTCACCGTGCCGGCAGTGGCAACCGGGGGACCTCCGTACCCTCAGTGACTCTCTCTGGGACCCTCCGGGTGCCGCGAACACCAGGCAGGATCTCCCCGCCAATGGCAGGGAGAGACTCTCCCCGCGGGCCCAGGTGTGCAACTCCAAAGTTTCCCTCTGCGTTTAGGAGTAATTGCGGGGGGGTTAGGTAGGGTTCTGGTCACCTGTTTCCACCGTCGCTCCTCTGTTGTGTGCTCGCTCCTGCCCTAGATGTGTGTTGATCTTCTGGGGGCATCCGTTGGAAGAAAGCCACTTGCGGGTACTAGGCTGTTCGGTCGGGGTCAGAGAGTTTTCACCTATTTCCACATCCTCCTGGAGGAAAGTCCGTCCGCCTTCCGATGTATAGTCGCGTGGGTCTCTCAGATGTCCTGAGATGCTGTCTGGATATCCTTTGTTAAGCGATAAGTGTCCAAATAATTGTAGACTCGAAGGGGGAGAGACAAAGAGGACTACTCACGGCACCATCTTGGATCCCCTCCCACCTGCCATTCTATGTCTTTTGATTGGGAAATTTAATCCGTTTACATTTAAAGTAATTATTGATAGGGAAAGGCTTACTACTGCCATTTGGTTAATTGATTTCTCGTTGTTTTGTAGATCCATTGTCCCTCGTTTCTTTTTTTCATTTTTAAATTGGCACCTGAGTTAACAGCCATTGCCAATCTTTTTTTTCCTTCTTCTCCCCAAAGCCCCCCAGTACATAGTTGTATATGTCCCTTGTTTCTTATTCTGCTATCATTTTTTGTATTTTGGTGTCTTCTGGGATCAGTATGCTTTATTTATTTTTATTATTTTAGTAAGGTTATAATAGTTTATAACATCGTGAAATTTCAGGTGTACATTATTATTTGTCAGTCACCATGTATATGTTCCCATTTACCCCTTTTGCCCATCCCCCAACCCCCTTTCCCTCTGGTAACCACTAATCTGTTCTCTTTGTCCATGTTAACACCCTATTTTAAACTGATAACAGCTTAAATTTCAATAGAATTTCTAAGCTTTACACTTTTACTTTTCCTCCCCCTCACATTTTACATTATTGATGTTGCAACTTACATATTTTTATATTGTGTAACTAATAACAGGTTATTGTAGGTATGGATATTTTCACGGCATTTAATTTTTAACTTTTAAACTACAGTTGTAAGTGAATTATGTACCACTATTACCGTATTACACAATCTAACTTTGACTATATATTTACCATTACTAGTGAGTTTTGTGCTACCTTCTTATGTTTTTATAATATTAATTGGTGTCCTTTTACTTTCACTCAAAGAACTCCCTTTAGCATTTCTTGTCAGGAAAGTCGAGTGGCAATGAACTCCTCCCTCAACTTTTGTTTTTTCAGGAAAGTTTTTATCCCTCTGTTTCTGAACGACAGCTTTGCCATGTATAGAATTCTTGATTGACAGGTTTCTTCTTTCAATATTTGAATATGTCATCCCATTTTCTCCTGGCTAATAAGTTTCTCTTGAGAAACCTGCCTGTAGTCTATGGGAGTTCCTTTGTATGTAACTTCTCTCTTTTCTCTTGTTGCTTTTAAAATTCTTTCTTTCTCTTTGACTTTTGACAATTTAATTATAATGTGACTCAGAGTAACTCTGTTCAGGTTCAACCTATTTGGAATCTTTTTGGTCTCTTGGATTGGAATGTCCATTTTTTCACCCCAGGTGTGGGAAGTTTTCAGCCATTATTGCTTGAAATATACTTTCTTCCCCTTTGTCTTTCTCTTCTCCTTCTTGAAAGGCTCTATTCAGCAATAAATGGACCTAAGAATTATTTTCCCTGCCCAGCAGGAGAAGCAGCTCTAAAGCCAGTAAGGCTTTTATTTTGTGGTCTTAACTCAAGCTGACCTGTGGCCCAAGTTCCCTGATGGAACAGGTCCACTGGTTTTGCTCTGCAGGCTATCGACTCTGCCTGTCCATCTCTTGGCTCGACGGTTGCTGGGTTACACAGTTTCCAGGTGTTCTCTCTAGCTCTTCTGGTCAGATGGAGCTGGGAGCCAGGCTCTGCCACAGGTAGGACTATGACTTAGCTCCCTACCTGAGAGGGACACAAGGGGCCACTCCAGGCAACTCTCAATTTTTCACAATAGGCTTTCTGGTTGGGAGGGGCCAAGAGTGACTCTCAGCCTCAGATGAGGCTATGGCTTAATTCCTTTGATTGGGCATAGCAGAGGCACCCTGCATGCCTGGTACTGGCTTTGCTCTGGAGGCAATCAGCTCTGCATGCCCATCTCTCAGCTTGAACATTGCTAGATTACACAACTTTCAGGCATTCTCACCAACCCTTCTGGTCAGTTGGGGCTGGAGTCACGCTCTGCAGGAGTGGGTGGCACTCTGACTCAGCTCCCTTGCCTGAGCATGGGCAAACAGGTTGTAGGGTCAGCAAAACTCCTCATTTCAGGACCCAAATTAAGCAGACCTGCACCCCACCAGGTCCCTGGTCAGAGTGTGCCACCAACTTGGTTCTGCAGATGAGCAAAGCCACTGGTTGGAACTACTGCTAGTGCTCTGCAGAAAGAAACTTGGTCTGCTAAGGCTGGAGTGCTGGTTGTTGCAAGCCCCTCCCCTCTTTGTCACAGTCAGATTCCCAGTGGTTGAGCCCGGCAAACTGCCCTGTAATCTCTATGGGGTGAGACCCAAGTAGGGGCCCCCCTGAAGCAACCTATCCCCCATGTGCTCTCTCTTCACATTGGAGGAACCATGGGCTCAGGGGAGCCCTCTCTGGGTGGTGCTGCACTGGCCTGGGGGAGGGGAAATGTGGTCAGTGTGTAGCTGCTTCTCTTACCCTTCCAATGCAGTCTGTGTTGGTCTCTTGTGCAGGAGTATGCTTTAGTCTCACCCCCGTGTCCTAGGATTCTCTCAGTGGTGTCTTGCCCATGAATAGACGTCAGTTGTTCTTGTGAGGGGCAGTGAAGTCATGAACAACCTATGTTGCCATCTTGGTGACATGATTCTCTAGCTCATTTCTTTTCAGTGCTGAATAATATTCCATTGTGTGAATGTACCACAGTTTATCCAAATTTTTTTAAGAGGTAATATGATTGATATGGATTGGTCTGTATGCCTCCCTCCAACTGCCAGCTACTCTGTTACTCTGATGTAGTCAAGTCATTATCATCATCACTGTCATCACTGCTTACATTTGTTAGTGGCCTCCTATGTGCCAGACATTCTGCTGAGAGCTTTGCACACCTTTATGTTATGTGATCCTTGTAATAATACTTTGAATTGGATTCTATTGTCATCTCATTTTTACAGATGAGGAAGCAGGCTTAGAGATGAAAAGCAGGGTGCCCAAGGTCACACACCTAAAGTAGACTTGGCCAGAACCATATCAAATGCTATTTGGCCTTAAGAGGTGTCTGTCTTGTTAATTTTTCCATTCTTAGAACATATTGCAAAGCATGGCACACAGTAGCTACTTATGAAATAATTTTTGAATGGACAAACACAACTTGTATTGTCTTAGATGAGCTATCATTCTAATGGAATGAAAGGCCAGGGGTTCTCACATGACTTAGAAGAAGAGAGTCTTGTGTGCTCCATACTTCCTGAGAGACAGATGCTTTGCAGTATCTTAGAACCGTTTCATAGGTGGAAAAACCGAGGCTGATTGAAGCTAATTGCTAGAGGAGATGAGAGCTATGAAAAGAACTCGGACTTCCTTGTTTCTAGTACCAAACTCTTCTCAAGCCAATGAAAATCCTCATTGCTAAGTGTGTTATTTAGCAGATTTGACTCCCAATACACTCCACAATGATCTTTAAGTGCCAGCTAGTTCCCCAATTGCTCCCACTTAGGTTTCATTTTTGTTCTAAATGCCATTTCCCCCTTTCAGTTTGAAGCCATTCTCACTAATTCTTATCAGTTTCACCTTTTGGTCTTTGACACACACATCAGAACAAATATCAGAACAAATGTTCACAGAACAATTATAGCAGATGGGTCACGCTGTGAATTGACACTGAGCTGCAGCAGAGCATGCTTTTTGCCCATTTTAAGAACAGCAGATTCTGCATTTGGAAAAAAAATAATTGTATCTCATATGTCTTCCATCCTTTCACTTTCTGCCTTAGTTTAGCCAACTCCAAGACCTCCTCCACTATGACTGAGTACGAAGTGACATTTATTAAGCAGCGGAAGAGAAAGAAGCGCTGATCACTTCTACTTCTCTGTCTGTAACCTCTCCTTATTTTCTGTCAAGTACCCTTGAACTCAATTCATGTTAGCAAATATTTACTGAATGCTTGCTATTCCACAGTCATTATCTTAGACACCATCCTAGGCACCAAGAGGCAATAGAAAGAAGAATGAAAGTTAGTGTCAATCCTCTAACTGCATTACAAGGCAGCATTTGATCAACTCTGTGTGGGAGAGGTACACAGAACTACAGGAATTCAAAGCAGGAATAAGATACTTCGGGTAGTCAAGAAAGCTACATGGTAGAGCTGCCATTTGAATTGCAGAGATGGATAAGATTTCTCCAACCAGAGAGTTTCAGGGAGGGCATTTCAGGCTGAGGGAATATGGACATAGACCCATGGACATGGAGAATGTGCTCAAGGAAAGTCCAGCCATTTAATTAGGCTGAACAGAAGGTATATTTCATTAGTCTTGGAAGATGAGGCTGGAAATGGAGTACGGAGGGTATTGAAAACAAATAGAAGGGACTTGGACCTTAATCTGAGAAACTGGGACACCTTGAGATGGGAACAACTTTCCTGTCTGTCACCTCATATCTCTAGGTAGTCCCACATCTAGGCGAGAAGTGTTACTGGATGTTCTTTCTTGTATATCCACTCCTTCCTATCGCTCCTCTCAACAAAAGGAAAAGCTGCAAATCTAATTGGCAGAGCCTACAGCATTTATCTGACTTCTTTGTCCTAGTGGGCTAGCACTGAGCTTTGTAGATGGAATCTAAACTTCAACCTCCCTCCTGTCTTTTCTGGTCCCTGCCCATTGAGCCCTCTTTCCACTTTCTTTGTCCATGTGATAAGTACCCAGGGCCCAGCCTGGAGGAATGAACTTAGACTGTGCTCTATCAACCCAGTCATCTAGTGTCAAAGGGGTGGGAATAGATTCCACGCTCTACCCCTTGGTTCAACCATGTTCCCAAACTCAGTTTCATCAGAGATGGGGAATTGGGATTGATATTAGACATGTACCCAGCTATTAAGAAGAAGCAGCGCTTCATTTCCCATTTAGATACTGTTCCCCAAGGCTGTCCTATTCTGCTCTCATTCTCCCCTCTGGGTGGGCCAGACCATCCTCCTGAGGGATAATAAAAGCAGGAAAAATCTATGCACCAGCCACTGCGATTCCCATTCCTCTTTCACAGCACCCCAGGAGAGAAAGTGCCCATCACTCCTCCTCCTGCACTTCCTTCAGGCAGCAATGCTGTTAAGTAGAACTGGGAAGCAATATGGGTAAGCAACAGCATGATATTTTTAATGCCTACCCTGACTTCTACAGAAGTGGTAAAAAACAATGCTGTGAGATGTACCTGGGAACATTATGATCACACAGGCTCCATGGAACTGTTTGCAGAACCCATATTCTTCCCCTTAACCTCATTCTTCATATCCACGATAAACAGCTCTCAAATCCATCACTAGAATTCCCACCTGTGGTGACACCTCTAATGACTATTTACTTCATTTGCATGTGGTGTTTTTCTCATGATAATGTCGGTAATGTGAGGAGGACCCCCACTGTCAGACGTTTCTTACTCTTGGCAGAAGCGCCTCTATTCTGTTAACCCTCACAGGTTCTCGGCTCACCTTACTGCGTGGTTACACAATCCAAACATTCTGCAGATCCCTTCCCTTATTTTGCTTCTCCACAAGGCCTTTTATAACCTGTGTACATTACTCTGAATCCACAGACTTCACTCATTTTATTTCTTTTACTAACCCTGGTACATTTCCCCTTCCAATTCAGAATTATTGGTTTGATCAATACTCCTTTCTCAGTAGCCCCCACTTGTCTTCCTTAAATATATTAGCTTTCTCCAAAAAGGTACCATTCATGATATTTTTCCTATCTTTTCTTCTTATTGTTTTTTTTTTCTCACTACATTGCAAAAAGAATCTAATACTAGTAGGAGAATTATGAAGATCCTGTTATTTTAATCCCTTCCTCTAAACTATTTAAAATATTAACTGTCCCAACCCCTTCTTCCAAATGGTGACATTCTTTATGGACTCTTATCCACATTGAAAGCAATATCTTTTGGCTTCCATAGCTTTGATATATTTCTTTATCCTATTGTTCTGAACAATGAACGTACTGCCATTTTTAATTATTGGGTTTTTAATTGTTGGGTCACCTCTTCTTTTTTAAAGATTTTATTTTTTTCCTTTTTCTCCCCAAAGCCCCCCGGTACATAGTTGTATATTCTTTGTTGTGGGTCCTTCTAGTTGTGGCATGTGGGATGCTGCCTCAGCGTGATTTGATGAGCAGTGCCATGTCTGCGCCCAGGATTTAAACGAACAAAACACTGGGCCGCCTGCAGTGGAGCGCGAGGACTTAACCACTCGACCACGGGGCCAGCCCCCGGGGTCACCTCTTCTAAACTTAAGCTTTCTTGACTCTTGGCTACTTGGGGGCTGAGAAGCAAACTTTCTTGTTTTCATTTAATTTCAGTGCCCTCCAGAGTGTCAAGAGAAGACAAGAAATGTATCACCCTAGATCAGTACCCTTGCCTTGCTTTCTGACTTGAGCCACCCTGACATCTGCTTGCATTGTCCCTGTAGTCAAGGAGCCAGATCTCTGCTGTCGCCATCTCTCCTGTTACTAACTGCATATATTGCTGGTCAGCTGGTTCTAATTCTTCAGTCTCTCTTTAGTAGGTGACAACAGTGTCTTGCTAATGCCCATACTATGTACCATCTGCTTGGGGGTTGCTTGTCACTCCTGAGGTATGAGACACCAAGGGACTCTCTTGGCTCCCATGCAGGTGCAACCCAGAAGCATGTGGGAGTTGAAGCTCGAGGGAACATAGATCTGACCAAGAGCCTACAGGATGAGAATGAATTCTTCTCTCTTTCTCTGTCTCCTATCTCCAAAGGCTGATTTGGAGAGGCAGGAGATCCATTTGGCTTCATAAGACTTCCCATTACACCCTATGGTCACCCTGTCACAAAGCTGTGGTCAGTTTGGGAATGCGCTACCTTCTCTTTGCCATCCTACCTTCTCTGACTCACTACTCTTTCATCTTTACCCTCCTTGCCTGTGAATGCACTCCCAATGAAGCGCTAAGACAGAAAGTTTTCCTCTGTTTTCCAGAGAACCCAAGCTAAGAAAGAAGCCACAACAGCCACTGCAGATTTAGCCCCTCGTCTGCTTATAATTTTACATCATTCTCACTGGAGTCACCAAAATATTGTACAAATGCCTTCATGCCACATCCCTAATAATCCTTCCTCTCGGACTACTCTAATCCACCCTCAGGTAGTAGCTTAACTGAGGAACATAAGGACCGCAAAGGAACCTGCTCCATGTATCATCAGGTCTAACCCAGGAGGCTTCCATATTGCAGTTGGCAGCTAAGCCCATTCTCTCCTCCTGGTGAGCTGAGTGCCTGGTTCAGGGTCACCACTCCAACTCACAGGAGAGCTGTAAGAGGGGCTTCACTTCCCCCAAAGCAACCCAATAACAATCTCACATCTCTGATAATTATGTCAGACTTGGGCCCCACCTTGGTCCAAATTCACATAGCTCTCTACTAAAGTGTTTGGTTCCTGACATCTTTAGTGTGTGTCCAGTGTAAGTCCCAGAGGCTCTGTCAACTTCTCTCTTGGATGGAGTTCACATAATATTTTAGCTCAGATTGTCAAAGTGTAAGTTACCAGGGTCGTATAGTAATGGAAAGCAATTTGGATCACCATGGTTGAATACAGAAAGCACAGCAAGTGTCCTATGAGGACAAGGTATTCTGGAGTGGAGAAGGGGCAAATGGAACTCTCAGACACCAAACCCAAACTGAATCTCTTACTCTATAAGATCATGACCTCAACTTGCAGATTCACTTGCCTGAGAGCCCCCTGTCCATATCAGTAACAGCCAAAGTATGTGAAAAGTAATTTAATAGATCATAATGATTATGGCTACCTTTCATTAAGCACTAGCCATGAGACAGAATCTGTGATAAGTACTTTACACATGCATTATTTAACTTAATGATGATCATCAATCCTCCACAGAGAACTCCTCTTATGGGAACAGAGCAGGCACCTGCTTCCCTGGTACCATGTAAAGGTTTATGAAAATCAGTTTGAAAATCTTTTCTAGAAAGGACAACAGCTGATGCCTGATATTCCACCACTGGTCCTTCATCCCTTTGGATTAAGTCATTATTCCTGGACAAGATACCAATAGCTGCTTTCATTTCCTGCCATTTATACCTAAGCAAGATTTTTTCCCCCTCTTTCCTCCAAAAGACGTTATTGGACCTGAAAGCAAAATTGTTGAGGAAGGGGACACAGGTTAAGGAGCCTATGAAAGTAGATCTAGAAGGGGAAACTGGAAGGTCATAGAAAATTGAGGGAAAGCTGAGTACAGACCCTGTCAGAGATTAAGTATTTATTCTACAGTTTTTCCCACAGATAACTTTGTTTCTCCCCTATGACTAAGCATGTAAAGAGATAAGTTAACTATAGCATGAGAGATTTAAATGGCATATAAGGAAGAACTCCCTCCTAGTAGTTGCTACTAGATGGGCTACTGGCGGGAGGGTGGGCTTTTTGCTCATTGATATTTGACCCCCTAGGAGCAAACATCCTGAGTCTTTACCAGCTTTGAGTTTATCTTTTCCATTTCCACATGAATCTCCCATTTCCTTTTGGGTCTTTGCATTTTTTTCTTCTAGAGAAATACTATAAACAACAGAGATTGCTGATGGTCTTAGATTATAGCTTTAGGAGGAATCTGAATTTTAATTCCTTTGGAGGGTACACTGCCAAGAGAAATCTCAAGCAAATGCCACTGTCTCCATAAACTGACCACATAAGAAGGTTATTCTGCCTCTTTCCACTGTCTCTGACCCCAGCATCAAAACAGTAGTGAACATTTCGTCGGCCAACCTAATCAACCCATCTTCCATTCTGGTACTCTGATTGAGCAGCACCTGGAATTGTTGCAGCCCTCTCTGGGATGCAGTGCTCTCTGAGATGCATCTCATCCCATTTGATCAGGTGTTGGCAACACAGCAAAGTGCTAGCAGGCGATCTGTCACTTGACATGCCCTCAAGATTCACTATCTCCTTTGCCACTACTAAACAGAGAGAGTGTGACCTGCCTCTTGCTTTGGTATAAACAGGCGTCAGTGTGCAGATTCTTCGACAAAGGTGCAGCAGAGAAGGGAGACTGCCCACAGAAGGCCTGGCAACACCTGGGTTACACACACACACACATACACAGTAGTAGTGTGCACACAGTAGGTACTCAGTTAAGATTTTTGAATAAATAAATACAGAGAATCCAGGATCAGTGATGGAATAAGAAGACTCAAAGAGCAGAAAAATACAAAAAATAACTTCTGAAAACCCTTTCTTTGGACCACGAGAACACCTTGTGGCTGACGCTCCTCTGTCCTTCTCTGGCTCTCACACCCAAGCTGTCTCAGGACTGGTTCTGAAGGGTTGTTCCCAAGCGATCAGGGCACTAGGGAAATGCCCCCTCAAAATCTCTCCCCTCCTCAACATACGATGCCAGCCACCCCGAAGGGCAAGCAGGTAAGCTTGTGGGGTAGTGCAGGGGAGGGAGGGTGCCAGACAGGACGCTGAAGGCTGCCTTCTACGACAAATACAACCCTGCCTTCCTTGGCGGAGCTTAGGAACCCTGACTCAGGAACCAGATTGCCTGGAGTTGAATCCCAGCTCTTCACCTGTGAGCTGTGTGACTTTGGGCAAGTTATTTCATCTCTCTGAACCTCAGTTTCCTCATCTGTAAGATGCAGGTAACAAAAACTCTAACTTCTTAGGGGTATTTTGAGGACTAAATATGTTAATATCTGTGAAGCTCTCAGAACAATCCCTGGCCTGTACTAAGTAGTCAGTGCTATAAACAAACAAATTTGTTAAACTAAATACATAACTAGCACAAAAACTAAAACAAATAACAAAAAAATCATGAGGGAGAGAAAGGCAGCCCCGAACATCTGGGAGCTGGCCTGGAACTCACAGCAAGATTGTTATGTTCTCCTGTTGAACATAAACGATTTTGCACAACATCAACATCAGACAAGGCCACTCTGTGACGGTGATGGATCAAGACAAAAACTAGACAATTCCATAATTGTGTCTGAACACAGACAAAACATGAACATTGTCCAGACCTCAAAATTCCCAGCATCCCCCTCTCCTAGCTGATATCAGTGGCTGCTTGTTGTTTCTTTACATGTTACAGCTTTATCCTATCCTACATCCTTCTAGATAAGAGGTATTAAGAAACCCAATCAGAATTACCCCTGGTTCCTGACAGCATCCAATCCAGAAGAAAATCTCTCTTCCTTTAATCCCTCCTTCCAAATCACCTAACGCCAGCCCAAATCCTAGCAGGCCTTTCTGACATCCACTTACTGAGACACCCTCACGGTTCCCCCTGGTGCGCATTCTCCCTCCCTGCAATGGGGAATAAACTCAAGTTGTCAACTGCAGGCGTGTTCCCAGCGAGCTCTGGCTGTAGGGCATCAACCACCACCTTATATGGAAACTTCACTTCAGAAGAGGCAAGGAACCCTGTATGTCAGATATGGGAACATGTCATTTCTATGAAAATAACTGCAGTAATTGTTTTTTCCAATAGTTTTTGAAGTGTTGCCCTAGAGGGATCACTGTACTGGGGCAGGAGGGAGGAGGAAATGAACATTTATTAAGCACAAGTTAATTGAAAGACACGGGGTGAGATTCTTAACCCAAATTATCTTGTTTAATCCTCAGGATAACCCTGGGCGGTAGATATATGTTAACTACATTTTACAGATGAGGAGGATGAGTGTCGGAGAGGCCAAATAACTTCAGAGTAATGAAGAGCTGATAAGTGGGCTAAATCCGAAAGTCAATATTTAGTCACTAGCAAAGCTAAATTCCATCAGATGTCCGGGAGGAGCACGGTAGAATACTTGCGATCAGAAATTTTCGTAGCAATGCCTCTGGAGGAATTCAAAGATACATGAGGCATGTTCCCCCACCCTGAAGGAGGGGTGGGCATGGAGGGTTGGGGCAAAAGTGGGATGGGGGGAGACCTGGCTCACTCTGTGCCACCTTCTCCTTTCCTGCGATAATTACATGTTTTTCTTGATTGGTTGAAAGTGGTACATGTAGGAGCCACAGCCCTTGTTTTCCATGTCAAGGCTTCTTTAGCTTCCATGGCAATTAGAGAAATCAGAGCATGCAAATCCCCCAAGAGGGCTCAAGTACCAGGAGAGCACATTTCCATATTTACTCTCCATGAGACTCTCCTTGGTCGAGGGTTTTCAACACAGTCCAGAGGAGGCGCTGCTACTTCTAAGCTGCGCACGCTCAGCTGTGACCCTCACCTGTACAAAATGCTCTCTGCAACACTTCTCAGCATCGCCTGGAGTGGGCGGGCTGCACAGAATTCCACCCTTTGGTCTGCTCCCAGAGACAGGAAGATGTTCTATTTGCAAGTCATTTTCCAATCTTCTGACCACAGTTCTCCTCTCAAAACAAGTAGGCAAATTGTGACCAGCTGAATCAGCCCACGTTGCCCCAGATCTTTTGCAGCTCAGCATAGTGGAGAAGGGGGCCGCTTCCAGATTCAAAGAGCTTGTGTCTAAATCCCAGCTTATCTCTCACCGGCTATATGACCTTTGGCAAGTTAGGTAACAGGCCTCCACATCTGTTTTACCATCTGTGAGAGGGGATGACAACGGTGCCTCCCTATAATGGAAGTATTTTTGTTTTCCCTGCTACAGTTTATTCTACCTTCTTCCAGTAACAGCCCCTCTCTTTCCTTTACCCCTCTCACACTCAGTCCACCTGGCACTTTGGGCTGCACCCACCACTAGGCTTCATGGTTGGGAATGTAACACAAGCCTGGCTAATCAGAGTCAAAGACTGGGTCAGGGATCATCATGTGATCCAATGTAAGCCAGTAAGAGTCTGCTTCAGGACTTTTGCTAGAATATTGTGAAAGACAACTTTCCACAGGCTATAAGCTTGGAGCTGCTAGTGGCAAGCTTGGAGAGCTAATGAATAAAGCCAACAGAAAGAAAGGCAAAACAGAGTTGGAGAAAAACAGGTTCCTAAGAATGTTGAATACAAGAATCTAGCCATCCCTGAAGCATCTCCTGGTCTTTTCGGTTATATGAGCCAATACATTTCCTTCATTGCTTAGACATATTCAAGATGAGTTTCTGTCACTTGCAACCTAAAGAGTGGTGACTAATAGGTTATTATGAGGAGTCAATGAGATAATCTACATAAAATATTTAGCACAGTGCATGTATAGTACATGGCAAGAGCTCAATAAATAGCTGAAATCCAGGCAGCCCATTTTCAGATCCTAATGAGTGCAAAGCTCTCGGGAAGAGACTGACGTCCCTCTGCAGGCCATCTGAACCGCTATCCTCAGCATTTGGTAAATATCAACACACCTACATCACCCTTTTCTCCTTTGAGAGGCTTCTGATCTCTGCAACTCTCAGAATTTAGCCGGGTACTCTTCCTCCCAATGCCCTGCCTACTTGTCATGTTGACTATTTCACCTGATCTTTGTCCTCCCTGACTCATGACATGGCAAGTCCAGGATATCTTAGAACATAAATTGTGGGCTAGTTACAGGGTTCAGGAAGCAATTCTGGGTGAGAGTTTTAACCTTTATTTGATTAGTAAAACACTACCTCCTTCCTGCCCAAAGCCCTAGGCCAAAGGAAACAATTTTTCTTCTCCTCTGACCTGCTCCGTCGTAGTCCAGTATCTCTCTTCCCCCATATTCCCACTTCTAATTTTATTACCGAGGTCCCATTTGATGGGAGTATGAAGCTGGTTAGGGGGAAAAGGAAGTGAGTTTTAGCTTACAAGACCACAAAAGAGACAGATGATCTGAAGAAGAACAAGAGTAGACCTACAAGCTCCTTGGCAAAGGCAGGGAGAGAGTGAGCGAGAATTGGATGGTAGTCACTGGCCAGACCACATGCCCCTTAAGCCAGTCGTTTACTTCACACACAGATGCCACGGCCCAGCCTAAGCAGGAGGCAAGGGAGAAAGGCTTCTTTTATGATTCTGGCTTCTCTAAAACTCTCCACAAAAACAATAATGATAAAGTTATATGTGGAATTCACTGCTTATTGAATGGAGCCCGGTCTGTAGGCTAAGTATGGCTCAGAGGAAGCCCTATGTGTCTTGCCAAGAAGGGGCAACAGGCCAAAGGAAGCTTTCTTCCCATCTCTGTTCCAGTGCGAAGACGTAGGTCTAATCCCCCAAATCAGGTCGCCTCTCATTCATCTTCCTGCACAGTTTAATGTGACAGTCACAAAAATATACAGGAAAGTCGGCTGGCCAAGTGTTTCTGAGCCTTCACAGGGAGCTGGATCAACCTTAGACGCAGGAAGAGCTGCATGATTTGTGGGCCCAGTGCAAAATGAAAACGCAAGATCTCTTGTTCAAAATCAAGAATTTTAAGATGGCAACAGCAGAGCATTAAAGCAAACACAAGGTCCATCTAAGCAGGGGGCCCTTCCCATTACAGTGGTCATGTGTCTGTGAAGCTGGCCTTGCCTGGAATCAAGGGATCCAGCAAGGTAGGAAGGATAAAAGGAGGCCAGATGGTACTGTCTCTTCTCTACTTGCTGTTTTCGTGTGCTAGGGAACATAACTTGTCTTAGCCCAAAGAGACAGATTTCATGGCAGACTGCAGGTACTATGACAGTCCAGGAAGAGAAATGTTTTAGGCCCCAGCAGAGGGAGGGTTCTCAGATCCATAATGGGTGCTGCCTATTTGGTGTGTTCAGTTCCCCGAGCCCACTTTCTGCTGTAGGTCACTTTTAACAGCTCCCTTTCACAGGAAGAAAATTATTGGTGTACAGAAAAGAGAGAAAGAATATGGCAATGGCAGAAGATGGCAAAGCATGACTTCTACAATGAATTCAAGGACATGGGGGTTTAGATTTTAGCATACAAAAGGAACTTTAGGGGCTGGCCCTGTGGCCGAGCGGTTAAGTTCGAGCGCTCCGCTGCAGGCGGCCCAGTGTTTCGTTGGTTCGAATCCTGGGCGCGGACATGACACTGCTCATCAAACCACGCTGAGGCAGCGTCCCACATGCCACAACTAGAAGGACCCACAACGAAGAATATACAACTATGTACCGGGGGGCTGTGGGGAGAAAAAGGAAAAAAAAAATAAAAATCTTTAAAAAAAAAAGGAACTTTAGTAGCATGGACTGCAATAATAAGGGGGGGGTCTTCACTATTTGGGGCAGGGGAGCTCTGTCTGAAGGGCAGAATTCTAATAATGTAATTTTATTCTTCCAAGTACAGTGTCCAACCTGCTCATCTATTCTTCAAACTACTACCTCATACAAATCCTTGGGGAGTCTGGGACTGGTTTTGGATTATCTTACAATTGATGTATAGACAGTAGATGTTTTCAAAGCTTGAAGGAACTTAATGTGTGTTTTCCTCAGGATTGTGCCATTCAGAGCTCTTATTTGCCACTTTTCATTTACACTTTGAAGAATGGATTTGCCAAACAAAAGCAAATTGCAACTCATCTCCTGCCTAAAATCTTTAAACAGAATCTAAAGGATGGGGTTAGACTTGAATTTAGAATCACAGAAAAGCATTAAATTGGGAATGAACATTTAACGATGGTCCCATCCAGTGGTTCCAAACCCTGGGCTTCCAGCCCTGACGTGACAGAACCATCTGGGAAGCTTTTCAGAAAATACAGAATCCCTGAACCTTTCCCTAGAAATTTGTTTTCAGTCTTTAGGGTGGAGCTGGGGAATCTGTATTTTTATAAAATTTATTGGTTGTAATTTAATAAACATTAAAAGCAACTGGATGGGCAAAAGCATCTCAAGTCAAAAGACCAAGCACAAAACAGGAATTAATCTTCGTAACTCGTAGGCCAACCTTGGGCTGAGAGCCAGGAGAGAGAGTATCATCAGACAAGACCCTCCAAGCCAGCACAGGCACTCTGTGCACCCTCTGGGCCCACACACCGGGCAGGACTGTGTGCGTGGGGCTGTGGGATGCACGTTTATTTATTTATAAAGGAAGATTTGGTGTCTGGTCTCTGACCACAGCTCATCTTCAAACGTCCATGGAGCCTACCCCCATTCCTTCCATCACTGGGCCAGTGGTGCTCTCATCTGCCCCCTCTCACTTCCCCAAATAACGGGGAGAAACCCTGGAAGGCCTGAGCAGTCCTTGGAAGGGAAGCCTCTTGCAGAGCCTCGTCATCTCAGGAGTCCCTTTTTTGGCAGAAGCGGCTCCCGCTGCACGGCTGGAGGGTCTGGAGCAGAACACATCCAAGGTCCACAAACACAAACCCAGGGATTTTGTTCTTTCGTGTTGTGGCCTGTAAGCCTTGCTGTAGTGTGTTCCCCCAATTTCCCTCTTTCCCTTTTTAGTATTTTATTTGGTTCCATTCCTTTCTGTGTGAACAGTTGGTCCTCATAATCCCTGAGCAGCTTGTAGCTGGTTTTTACCGTCATTCCACATGGTCGCTCCGTTCGGTTCCAGCAAGCACGTTGGTTTGGACATCCTCTTCACATAGCTGTCAACTCGTTT
The DNA here is from genome assembly GCF_021613505.1 of Equus quagga. Taxonomy (NCBI): domain Eukaryota; kingdom Metazoa; phylum Chordata; class Mammalia; order Perissodactyla; family Equidae; genus Equus; species Equus quagga. Next base: position 136,690,824 of record NC_060268.1, read on the forward strand.
CTCTAAGCTCTAGGTCAGAGTGGCCACTATGTGTGAATTGGTTTTCCTTTTTTGCTGCTGAAAGTGTATCTTTATCACTGCCTGCTCTGGGATTGGGATGATTCCTCTGCTTTAGCAGAATGTTAAAATAATTTCCAAGATCATCCTGAAGAGGCAGAGTTCTAACATCTGCTAATAAAGAATGGCTCCAAACAAAGTGGCCTGGATTAGCCTTGCAAGGGTGGAAATGGCAACAGGCTGGCCTCCAAGATGCTGTAATATTACATGCGCGCCCTGCCGGCCTCAGACTTGGAACCCTACAAACCACCATCTTGAGAACATCAAAGGAAATATTTTCCACTTCTAGAGGCTGCCAGATCCTAGAGGTACTGCCACACAAAATAAACTCTCCTCCAAGCGACTGAAAATGCTATTTCCCCTCAATTGTGGGAAAGCATAAATAAATGGGACAGCGTGAGATGAAGAAACTAATAGAGGGAAAATTTGATACATTAAACATGCGGGAAGCTGCAGTAGTAGCCACAGGGCTGGCAAAAGAACAGAAATCAAAAGAAAAGCACATTTCCACTGAGCACACTTGGGGGGCACATTTCGATATTTCTCTAGGAGATTTATATAATTTACTACATCTTAAAGACACTGGAAAGTACATCCAAGTTCTTTCTAGGCTGATGCAGCTGATAAAACATGCAAATGACACTCTATAATTCTGTATATATCTTTTTAAATACATTTTTAAGCTTTCTGCTATGAAAAATTTATAATTGAGTACTCCTCTAAGAGTGGGCTGTGGATAGCTGTGAATTCGACAACTGTTTGGTCTGCAATAAGTACCAGAAGTGAGTAAGCATTTAGAAACTAACCATTTAGAGCGCCACAAGATTTTTACTGTATTTTACAAGTGTATTAGTCAAATGAATTTTTTTTTCAAATGAATTGAAAAAAATTGGCTTTTCATCACATATGAATCGAGAAGCACTGGCATAACATCCACATTCACATCACCTAGATTTAATTGTTTTTAACAAACCAGCAGAAATACAGAATACTTTGTGGAGACATACCATATGAAAAGGGACATAAATCTATGCACCTAAAGATTTGCTTTGAAATCACTGAACTCTTTAACTGGCTTCTCTGTCTTAACTTATCATTGCCTTGAAAACAGTGTGACCAGAAAGTAATGGATTCATTTTTCATATTTCCACTTCCTAATACGTGGATATTTCAAGAAGTTTGTATTTATATGAGGCTTGTAAAGATACAAGAGAGATGAGTATTGTTCTTATCGTTCCTGTAATCCTCTTTCCTAACTCAATGCTATGTTCTCTGACATTTTTTACAAGTCAGTCCTTTGAAGACATCTTCATTGTACTGCAATGCCTGACTTAAAATTCATTATGTGACAGGTAAAGCTGTAACTTCCTTTGAAGCCATCTGTCCTCACATTTTTCTGATGGAAACATTGCAGGTGGTTTTATGTGTTTTTAGAAGCTTTTAAATATAGAGAGTAATAGGATGGGATTTCCCCTCCTCATTGAGGAATTTAACTCAGATTTGTGAAACAGAAGATAGCACATCTTTTCATTGTGGAGACTTTTTCAACCAATAGGAAGAATTTATGCAGAGCAACTTCATGTGGCTGTTGTTAACGTCAGTTTAAGACTCTGGCAAAGAGCGGGAAAAAGAAAGGAAGCGTCAACCACCCACATCACCAAACTTAAAAAGCTGGAATACTTGATCCATAGTCATTTTCTATCAAATTGCATGAGCAATTTGGACAAAGAGTCAATTGCGCTTCAGTGAAAATTTGTTTGAACATAAATTGTTTTCTAGATATTTTGCTAAAGTCCTTTAATATCTAATTCCCACAGCCTCTGTCTTAGGGATTAAGAAGCATTGAAGGCAGTGAGTTCAGAGCCATTTGTTTTCTCTGGCCTTGAAAAAAAAAGGGCCACACACACCAAATTATTGAGCCAGTCCTTTTTTCCTCTTGTAACTCATCCAAACATTCTGTTATGAAGTTGAAACATTTCAGTTACTGTAATTTTTTCCTAAAGGTTCTGGTTCCCACACTGAACTTCTCCCTCCAAATTCAGATTCAGAATCCAATTCCCAAAATCGGTTCCAAAACACTTTCATAACCTAGCGCTTGAGAAAGGGAACTTCAAGCCCTACTTGCCTCCTTTCAGAATGAGTCAAAAAGTATTTTAAAAAGCAACAAAAAATGTGAAATCCCTTGATGAAGTGTTTTTGAAGTGTCCTGGCCATATCTGTAGGAATGGTCAAATATAATCTAACACAGTTCACTTTTTAAAGTAGAAAACAACTAAACTTTGCACAAATGTAGGCAAATAGCTCCTTCCAAAAGTAAAGCTCATTATACACATACAAAGGAAACTGGTCTTAAATCCCAGGGTGCTGGTGCACCCAAGGGAATCAGAGTGGGAGAAACTGGGCAAAACCAGGGGATAGGATTAAGGTGACTTTAGGGGGAAAAATGCCTTCTCGAAGTAATGAGAACCCTCTGAGAACGTGACAATTAGGCATAAAGTATATGACTATTAGAATTAGCTACTAGCTCTTCGCATATGGAGAGCTCTGTTATCAATACTCTGGTGAGTCAGAGATTTAAAAGAATCAAAATAAAAAGCAATCAAATATAGTCCAGGTTTCTGTGCAAAATGTGAGGCCCTTGACCTTCGCCTTCAGGAAAGTGTTCTGCCTTCCACCTTATCTGTCTGGAGGCAGTCCCTGAGACTGGAGTTTACAGTTCTCCTCATGACTAATAGCCTGGCACACGAAACGGGCTTCCCCTGCTGATGCAGAAGGCAGATGAACACAGTGAAGATCCCCGAAGGGCAAAGAAACACCCATGGAGTGAAAGGAAGGCCCAGTTAGTAATAATAGTAGCTGCTGTTGGTTCACTGTTCACTATGTACCATGCGTTATGTGGGATGATTCACACAGGGCCACTCTCTACCTTTTCAACCATTCTAGGAGGTGGGTATTTCCATTTTACAGATGAGGACTCTCCTGAGATCTAAAGACAAGGTCTAAATGCATGTTTGTCAAACCACAAATTCCAACCTCTCAGCAGGATTACTTGAGTTATCTGAATGAGTGTTGGAGGTGAGGAAAGGAAGCTGACTGACCTAGAGCAGGATTACAGGAGAAAACAGAATTGTGGCCTGTGATCATTACTGGAATTATATAACATTGAATAAACATCAGTTTATTATCAAACTTAGATTAAATGTACTTTAAAATGTAATTAATAAGTACTCAGGACAGGAGAGATCCTGAGCTTATATACTGAGATTTACATAGCCCAAGTGAGTGAAGATTCCTGGGAAACAGTCATCTAAGGAGGCTCCTTTTATTCCATTGCCCAGTGTCTTCGGGGACGTCTGCTTTGGGAATTAACTTCCAAGTATTACTGCATTCTCTTTTTTCCAGTTGTATTGAGGTGTAAGTGACATACATCACTGTATAAGTTTAAAATGTACAGCATAATGGTTTAACTTACATATATTGTGAAATGATAACCACAAGTTCAGTTAGCATCCATCATTTCATACAGACACAATAAAAAGAAAAAGCAAAAAAATTTTTTTTCCTTATGATGAGAACTCCTAGGATTTACTCTCTTAACAAGTTTCATATATATTATACAGTAGTGTTAAAGTCATCATGTTGTACATTACATCCCTGGTACTTATTTATCTTATAACTGGAAGTTTTTGCCTTTAACCATCTGCCTTCAATTCCCCCTCCGTCTCCTCCCACCCCTGGTAACTGCACATCTGATCTCTTTCTCTGTGAGTTTTTTTTTTTTCAATTAGATTCCACATATAAGTGAGATCATACAGTATTTGTCTTTCTCTGTCTAACTTATTTCACTTAGCATAATGCCCTCAAGCTTGATCTATGTTGCTGCAAATGGCAAGATTTCCTCATTTTTTATGACTGAACAATATTCCATTGTGTATATATATATATATATATATACCACATCTTCTTCATTCATTCATCTACTGATGGACACTTAGGTCATTTCCATGTCTTCGCTGTTATAAATAATGCTACTGTGAACATGGGAGTGCAGATATCTTTTCCAAGTTAGTGTTTTCATTTCCTTTGGATATATTCCTGGACATAGAATTGCTGGATCATATGGTAGTTCTATTTTAATGTTTTGAGGATCCTCCATGCTGTTTTCCATAGTGGCTGTACCAGTTTACAATCCCACTAACAGTGCACTACAGTTCCCTTTTCTCCATTTTCTCACCAAGATTTGTTATCTCTTGTCTTTTTCATGATGGCCATTCTAATAGGGAGGAGGTGATATCTCAATGTGATTTTGATTTGCATTTTCCTAACAACTGGTGATGTTGAGTATCTTTTCATGTACCTTTTGCACATTTGTATATCTTCTTTGGAAAAATGTTTATTCAAGTCTTTTGCCCTAATTTAATTGGATTATTTGAAATTTGCTATTGAGTTGTATGAGTTCTTTATATATTTTGGACAGGAACACCTTATCCAGATACATGTTTTGCAAATATCTTCCCCGTTTCCATAGGTTGTCTTTTCACTTTGTTGATTGTTTCTTTTGTTGCACAGAAGTGTTTGAGATTGATGTAGTTTGATTATTTTGATTTTGTTGCCTGTTCTTTAGGTGTCATGTCCAAAAAATAATTACGAAGACCTAAGTCAAGGAGCTTTTTTCCCATGTTTTCTTCTAGGAGGCTCATGGTTTCAGGTCTTACATTTAAGTCTTTAATCCATTTTGAGTTAATTTTTGTGATTGGTGTAAGATAGGGGTATAGTTTCATTCTTTCACACGTGAATATCCAATTTTTCCAGCACCATTTATTGAAGAGACTGTCTTTTTTCCATTGAGTATTCTTGGCTCCCTTGTCAAATAGTAGCTGACCATATATGCTTAAGTTTATTTCCAGGCTCTCAATTCTGTCCCATTGGTCTATTTGTCTTTTTTATCTAGGACCATACTCTTTTGATTACTATAGCTTTGTAGTTTAGCTTGAAATCAGGAAGTGTGATGCCTCCTGCTTTGTTCTTCTTCCTCAGGATGGCTTTGGCTATTTGGAGTCTTTTGCGGTTCCACATAAATTTGAGGATTGTTTTTTCTACTTCTGTAAAAAATGCCATTGGAATCTTGATAGGGATTGCATTGAATCTATAGATGGCTTTTGGTACTATCAACATTTTAACAATATTAATTCTTACAATCCGTGAATACAGGATACCTTTCCATTTATTTGTGTCGTATTTAATTTTTTTCATCAGTAGAAGGTTTTCAGAGTAGAGCTCTTTCACCTTCTTGGTTAGGTTTATTCCTGAGTTTTTCATTGTTTTTGATGCTATTGTAAATGGGATCATTTTCTTTACTTCTTTTTCAGATAATTTGTTGTTAGTGGAGAGAAACGATACAGATTTTTGTATGTTAATTTTGTATCCTATGACTTTACTGAATTTGTTGATTAGATCTAAGAGTTTTTTGGTGGAATCTTTATGTATTTAGGTGCTCCATTGTTGGGCACATAAATACTTACAATTGTTATACCTTCTTGATGCATTAACTTTTTTATTATTATATACTGACCTTCTTTGTCTCTTTTTATCATTTTTAGTTTAAAGTCTTTTTTGTTATAAGTATAGCTATCACTGCTGTTTTTTTTGGTTACCATTTGCTTGAAATATCTTTTTCCATCCCTTCTCTCTATGTGTGTCTTTAAGACTAAACTGAGTTTCTTGGGGGAAGCATAGTGTTGAATATTGTTTTTTCATCTATTTAGCCATTCTGTGTCTTAAATTGGAGAATTTAATCCATTTATTTTTAAAGTAATTATTGATAGTTAAGGACTTACTGCTGCCATTTTGTTAATTGTTTTCTGCTTGTTTTGTAGATCCATTGTTCCTTGTTTCTTATCTGGCTCTTTTTTTGTGTGTTTTGCTGTTGTGTGGTATCAGTATCTTTTGACTTCTTTACCATGTTCTTCTGTGTAATTACTACAGGTTTTTCCCTTGTTGTTACCATGAGACTCAGATGAAGTATATTAAAATTTAACACCCTATTTTAAACTGATACCAACTTCAATACAATCCCTAAACTTTACACTTCTACTTCTCCTCTCCCTCACATTTTAGGTTATGGATGTTACAATTTACATACTTTTATATTGTGTAGTAACAGATTACACAATATTGTAATTGTAGTTATGGTTATTTTTCCTACACTTGTTTTTTAACTATTAAACTAGAGTTGTTATGCACCACCATTACCATACTATAGAACTTAACCTGACTATATATTTACCATTACCAGTGAGTTTTACACTGACTTCTTACATTTTTATGATGTTAATTAGCATCCTTTTATTTCCACTCAAAGACCTTTCTTCAGCATTTCTTGTAAGGCAAGTCTAGTGGTGATGAATTCCCTCAGCTTTTGTTTGTTTGGGAAAGCTTTTATCCCTCCTTCATTTCTGAAGGACAGATTCACCAGGTATAGTATTCTTGGTTGACAGTTTTTTTCTTTCAATATTTTTAATATGTCATCCCATTCTCTTCTGGCCTGATAAGTTTCTGTTGAGAAATCTGCCAGTAACCTTATGGGATTCCTTTGCATGTAACTTCTCTCTTTTCTGTTGCTCCTTTCAAGATTTTTTCCGTGCTTTGACTTTTGACAATTTAATTATAACATGTGTCAGTGTAGCCTTATTTGGGTTCAACCTATTTGGAACCTTTGTCCCTCTTTGATCTGGATGTCTATTTTTCTCCCCAAGTTTGAGAAGGTCTCAGCCATTACTGCTTTGAATATACTTTCTGTACCTTTATCTTTCTCTTCTCCTTCTAAAATTCTCATAATGTGAATACTGTTTCTTTTTATTATGTCCCACAAGTTCGGTAGGCTCTCTTCATTATTTTTTATTCTTTTTGTTCCTCTTACTGGATAGTTTCAAATGTCCTATCTTCCAGGTTGCTGATTCTTTCTTCTGCATGGTCATGTCTGCTTTTGAAGCTCTCCGTTGAATTCTTCAGTTCAGTTATTGTAATTTTTGGCTCTGGGATTTCTGGTTTCTTTTTTCTTGGTGAGGAATATTCATCCTGAGCTAACATCTGTGCCAATATTCCTCTATTTTTTTTTTTTTTTCAGTATGTGGGCTGCCAGCACAGCATGGCCCCTAACAGAGCAGTGTAGGTCTGCACCCAGGAACCAAACTCAGGCTGCCAAAGGGGTGAGCACTGAACTTAACCAATAGGCCACTGGGGCTGTCCCTGTTTTTTTTTTTTTTTTTTTTTTGATGGTGTCTGTTTCTTTGTTGAACTTCTTTTGTTCACGCGTTGTTTTCCTGATTTTGTTTAGTTGTCTGTCTGTGTGTGCTTGTATTTCACTAAACTGCTATATGAACCTGAAGCAGGTTCTTCAACAACTCAGTTTTCGTTTCTGGACATGTCTGCTGGTAACATCCTTGACCAGGCAGGGCCAGTTATTAGGGTCTATTTTTGAGCATGGCAACTGCAAAGGCTCTTTGTGGTCTTGACTCTAGCCGACTTGTGCCGTAAGTTCCCTGACCAAAGAGGGCCACTTGCTTTGGTCTGGAGGTGATCAGTTCTTCCCTCCTGACTCTCAGCTCAAGTGTTACTGGGTTATGCAGCAGCTTCCAGGTATTCTGCCAGCCTTTCGTCTCAGATGGCACTGGGGGCCACATTCCACAGGGGGTGGGTATATGACTCAGCTTTCCTGTCAGGGTGGGACTAGGAGAGCCCACCTCAGGGAACTCCCAAATTTTCCCAGTCTTTTTGGTCAGGAGGGGCCAGGAGCCATGGTCTGCAGTGGGTGGGGCTATGACTCAGCCCTTCTGCCTGGGCATGGCCAACCAGACTCCAGGGCTGGCAAAACCCTCATTTGAGGATGCGAATCAGGCAGACCCACACCCTGCTGACTTCCTAGTCAGACTGTGGCACCAACTTGGTTCTGCAGATGAGCTAAGCTGTTGGTTGAGACTACTACGTGGGCTCTGCAGGTATGAACTGGGTCTGCCAAGATTTGAACGCTGGTTATTGGAAGCCACTCTCTACTTCTCTGTCACAATCAGATTCTCAGTGGTTGAGCCTCAGGGATTTCCTTGTGACCCTGTGGGGGTGAATCCAGAATAGCAGTTCCCATGAAGTGACCCACAGTGCTGGGGGCCTGGATGTTTGCCCTGCAGTCTGCTTCCCCGCTGGAGGAACCACAGGCTTAGGGGAGACCTCTCAGAGTGGCACTGCACTGGCCAGGGGGAGGGGCAATGTGGTCAATGTGTAGCAGTTCCTCTTACCCTTCCAATGCAGTCTGTGTTGGTCTCTGTGGTGCAAGGGGTTGCTTCAGCCTCACTCCCGTGTTCTAAGTACCCTCAGTGGTGTCCTTTCCATGAATAGTTTTTAGTTGTTTTTCCTGTGAGGGGGAGCAAAGTCAGGAATCACCTACGTCACCATCTTGGTGACATCACTATTACTGCATTCTTGGAGTATTTTCTGTGGTAGCAAATTCATGCTCTTTCAAGATACACATGATTTCTAAATACTGCAAAGTCACTTGGAGTCAAATCTAAGAAGTGATGGGTCATACAGTATAACTATAAAGCTGTGGGCCATAACCTTTTCAGGCCACACACTCCTTTTGAGAATGTGATTACACCTACAAAACCTAGAAAAAAGGAGTGACGGCAGATAAGAGGAATATTTTGCATTTGAAAGCACAGACCTGTTTCTGTGAGATGGGTACTGTGAACAGTTTTGTCGAAACCTGGGGTTTCTACACAGCACTCGGAGTTTCCTCAGAGTGCTGTGAACACAGGGAGGCCTGTGTTGAAGGTGGGGGCTATTCCATCCTCCAATCCCTCTTCATCAGCTCCCCCTTTCTCCATTTCAAATGTGAGCTTAGTGAGGGGAAGGGTTTATGTTCCATTCACTGCTGTGCCTAGAACAGGGCCTGGCACTTACTAAGTATTCATTAAGTATTTACATAATGAATGAGTAAATGGATGAGAAATTTAATGTTGCATTCACAGGTAATAATTTTGATAATTTTCAATTATCAAAAGAACTCTGGTGTAGGAACAATCATTGGCACAGCTAATTCAAGTGGAAATGTTTCTGGGAGTATAAGGAGGAGAGGATTAGGGTTTGAGAGTTAGACAAATCTCAGGATTAGTATTATGGTATCAATTCCATTTGAGAAGAATTTTGGACAGAATCTCAGGGCAAGTCACGGTGAGCATTCAGGGTACAAGGGGCCGTCTCTGGAATGGGAACCTGGCTCAAAAGCCCAGTCACTTGAGTAAGAACTCTGCTGATGTATGAGGCTGTCAGAGTGGTCACACACTTGAATCTTTATAAAAGAACGAACAAACAAGAATAAAACCTGTTCCATAGTCTTACTCTTTTTGTACGTACCTACGGGTGGCCACAGAAACCATGATTGATTACTAGTCCTGGATTCACTGGCTAAAATAAAGTGCCTTAGCTTTTGCTTGAAAAAGAGGACTGTCAATGTAAAACAACAGGACAGAGAGTGCATATTCAATCCTACTGCCGAAACGTCTTTCAATTCTGCTGAAAATAGCAAAAAAAAAAAAAAAGAAAAGACTTCTTAGAAAACAAAGAGAGGCATAGAGTTTATGTGTAAAGATTTTTTTTTTTTTAAAAGACTCATTTCATCTAGCAAGGGCAATACAAAGGGGTTATATAAATTTATTTTATATATAACAATTGATTAGTTTAGAAAAAATTCCCATTTTCAATGTTTAATTCCATCTTTCATTTTTAAAAAAAATCACTAAAAGGACAAAAACCCACACAAAAATACAATCTGTATCTGTTCTATATTTACAGATAACCGGTCACTATTAAGGCACAGATTGATTAAAAACTAACATTTATTCAAACAATCCAAATATTTTGTGCATCATATAACACTGACAACACCATATACTGTAGTGTCATATTCCCTTCATTGCATCAAGAGAAAGTGAGAAAAGTAATTTCCAGTGTTTTTGTTTATTTTTAGCCACCCTATTTAATCTAGTTTAATTGGGATAGTTTTCCTTTGGCATATCATCAAAGCACTGTTCATCAAACCTGTATCAACTTAATACTGCAAATTCATTCCATCTTCCTCCTGTTGCAAATGCATGGTAGAGAGCTGGGAAAAGAGCTCCAAATGATTATTTTTTATTTGAGAAGGTCTTATTAAAGAAATGGTAAAACTTAGAGCACTGAGTTGTTGAACAGGAACCAAATCTGGAATTCCTACCCTGTGCTGGATGTGTGGCATGATGTGTTCACACAGCCATACAAGGTGGGGAGCTCCGCATGATGATCTGTGTGCATGTGACATGCGCAGGATGGTTCCACTGTACTTGCAATGGGAGCAGTGTGGTCCTACATCCTTAAGCAGATACGGTTTAGTTTAGTTTAAGAATGGGCATCCCCTTAGTGCCATTATAAGTTATGATAATTTTATGACAGGCCCATATTAACTATGCCTTCAAGGTAACCGATACTATTTTTTAAAGTGAAAATATTTCTGTGTGCAAAATTTCTCTTGAATTCTTGTTCTTACTTTGACGGTAGGACTCAACCATGGAAAAATGTCAGGCAAGTATTTCTGTTCCTGCATTTGTATGAAAGTCCCCAGCTGTTATGCGTGCTTATCTCATGCCTTCTGCTGAGAGCACACGACGGCGGTTTATGTCCACGTACAAAGTCTGGAATACTGAACATAAATAAGTCATTACAGTACAGGTAAGTCACAACATTTCCTATGGGAAAGTTTTCCAACAAATTGATATACTTGGAAATAATATTGCTTTGAAGAATGAGAGGCACTTAGTGATTTTCTTCATGGATTAAAAACCCTTCATAAATCCAGAATAAGATGTCTGAAAAGACCTAGGAAACAATGTTGCCTGATTTCTTGGACTTTCACAGTATAACGTTGTAACAACAAGTCTAGCCACTTAGTCTTTTTTTTTCTCCTTCAGAACTCAGCTTTTATAAACTGTCACCTTGGAGACTTAAATAAAGCCTTTCCATTCTCAACAAACACAAGTCTACTTCAAGCAGACAGATATGGTTTTAGGAAAGTCCTGTGACCATATGGAGCACAGCTAACGTGTACATAAGGACAGTAATCTATTTCTCCTCCTAATGGCAACAGTGCTGTCTTGTCAGATGATTATTTGTCTTTTTTAAATAAAGTGACAATCTAGGGCTCCAGTTATTGAATGCCATCCATTCTCTACCATAAATCTCTAGTAGATATCAATTTAATCAGGTATGTACTGTATGCTTATAATATCTAAAAATAAAAGTTTGATATAAATAAGTGTCCTTTAGTGGCAGTATACTAAAAATAGCCCTTTGCCTTCAGACAACCATAAAATCATTTTAGCAATACAGGCAGCAGCTAAATATGATGACTGCAAAGGGTTAACATGGCAAAGTCCATTTGGTCTTCCTTTGCACCTGTTACATTGCTAAGTGTTTCTAGGACGCTGACATAAATGAACAGAACTGGTCCTGAACCAAGTGAAGTCACTTACATTTCCCAAAGTCACAGATTATTCTGCACAAAAACTAATCACCCAGTACCATTTCAAATAAAATCTTAACAGTCAGAAAAACGTGACTAAATCTGATTTGTACCAATACGTCAGGTGACATGAAAATGAAAGAGAGATAATTTCCACAGGACAAGAAATTAGAAAGTGTAAAGTGCTGAAAGACCTCAATAATTATTTTAAAGCCGTACCAGAAAATCCTACTTTGATTATTTTTTTAAAAATCCCCAAATACCAAAACAAAACAAGCAAACAAAATAACTTCTGTGTCTTCTGGCATCCCAGATGTCAATTCATCCTTCATTTTAAGTAAAAAATCAGTGCATATGTTATATAGGTAAATAAAAACAGGAAATAAAGCCCTATCCTCATATTGCAAATTCTGTCCAATTAAAAAAAAAAGTAATCCACATGTGGCATTCTGTATGATGACATAAGAACATCTTCTCTCTTATCTTCCTTTTTGGCACAAAGTTCAGGTGCGAATACGATGCTTTGGTCCTAATACCAGACGCCCACAGTGCTGAGGACGGTGTGCAGTGAAGGCTCTTCACAGACCTCCTGTGTGTCCAACTTGACAGAGTTGGCGGGCGTGTGCCTGGAGGGCACTGCTACCAGCGGCCACTGACACTAGCAATGTCTGAGTGATACTGACGGGGCAGCCTCCCACTCGCTCCGCCTTCCAGGAAAGAGGTGCGTGCATTTGGCGGTTCAAAAAGCTTTCTTCGGTTTTTATTTAGTTCTAGAGAGAGAAAGAGAGAATCGTTAGGAACTCAGTGAGAAGTTCTATAACCTACATGACATGGCAGTAGTGAAGACATGGTAGGTTTTGGGGGGGAAGTCAGGTCTGGCAGCCAAAGGAAAACCTTTAGTTGACGGTCAAGACATCTCTGAAATATTAGACAGTCTGATATTAAAGCCAGCATGTTGGTACCCGGGAGAACCAAGAACAGCAAACAGTTTTTACTCCAGTTTGTAAACTATCTGGGGGATATGTAATTCTCAGAAACCTCTAAACTCAGGATATATAAATTAAACAGTTTGACCCATCCCAAATGTCATTTCAGAGGCAAACGGAGGGGGGCCATCAAAGCTGGTGAAAAGCATATGAGAGGATGTATTACCAATGGCACAGAAAATTACTACAGCTATTGAACTCATCCATGTCAAACACAACAGTCATTAAATTATTCAAGTTAGACATATAAAAAAAAACCCCACATCTAAACACAAGAATACTGGAGGAGGACACTGAAGTGTCGAGTCACAGCCCTGACTGTGGCCCACAGACTCACGAAGCCTACACTCCTTGAGTCAAAGAGAGTCATGTGAGGGGCTGGCCCCGTGGCCGAGTGGTTAAGTTCGCACATTCCGCTGCAGGCGGCCCAGTGTTTCATTGGTTCGAATCCTGGGCACGGACATGGCACTGCTCATCAAACCACGCTGAGGCAGTGTCCCACATGCCACAACTAGAAGGACCCACAATGAAGAATATGCAACTATGTACCGGGGGGGTTTGGGGAGAAAAAGGAAAAAAAAATCTTTAAAAAAAAAAAAGTCATGTGAAGAAGCATGTCAGCGGGACATCTCTTTGAATAAAAAATCAACTTTGTGAAAATAGCAACAGTTGAGGAAATTAATACAACTGAAAAAATCCAAACTTTCAGGGAAAAATTAGATGCTCTATTTTAATGTTAAAGAAACCAGAGCACTTAGAAAGCAGTGTTTGTCTTTTGCCAACTAAAAATTAACCAGAAAGGTGAAAAATTAATTGAAGCTGCCCACCTCATTTGTGACAATGCCACCCTCATTCTCCCCTCCACATATACAAATCCTCAAATCAAGTGATGTAATTCTTGCTAATGAACTCATACAAGTAAATACAATTGTCAGACTCTGGAAATTAGGATTTCTGATACCCAACAAATGCAAATATCTTCACATTTATTCCATTTCAAACAGAGGGATATATACTTGACGTGCTTAAAACTATTGTCTTTTGGGGGGGGGGGCGGTGGAACAAGTGACTCAGCGCCTTATATTTGCATGGCCTCAGTACTTCCTCAGCCACACACACATACAACCCCCTTTCAAATTCTGAAGTTAGTCTGCAAGCTGCGGCCTGCTACAGTAATGCTGAGGATGAGAACACAGACTCACATAGCTTGCAGTGGGTCCCAGTGGCCAAGGACAGCCATATAGCCAGACCTGTTCCTGTCTCCTGAGTTCTGGAAGATGGACCAATACCCTTAACATTTCACCCCCTGCCTTCCAGAATGTAAATGTCTGCCCCATAGGGGTGACATGAGAGTGGAGACATCTCTCTTGTGTTCACACTGAGGTCTCAGGACTAATAAATCACTGTTATCCTGTTACACGACAAGCACTTTACATTCATTGTGTCCTAGTTAAGTCCTCCTTAAGGAGAAGATAATATTACCATTCTCCATTTTATAAACAAGAAAACTGAGTTTTTTAAAAATAGGTGAAGTAACTCGCCTACACTCTAAGTGACAGAGCTGAAACCCTTGCGTGCCTGATGCAAAGGTCTGTGACGTGGGCTCTAGGCTAGTGATCGCCCATCGGGCAGAGAAGACCAACCAAGGCAATGGGCATACACATTTGAGAAACTGGTTGTTTCAGGTATGCCAGGTAACAGACTTTTACTTCATATTTTAGTATAGCACATTTATTCTTTACATAGAAAAACATATCTTAAAAACTCTGAAGAAGCAAGGAAGATATTTTTACAAGCAAAAGACACATGCAGGCATGCATATAGATGGCTATTGTTTCAAGTTCCTGCAGAAACACAGTAGCAATGACATTCCTATTAAAAGTTGAACACACGTATCTTGTTCAAAAAACAAACAAATTCAGAAATCGAGAAAGAATTGAATATATTCAAAGGCAAACTTGTAGGAGAATTAAGAATAAATGAATCCCCTTAAACACAGCCTGGGAAAGTTTCATCACTGTCAAGTTAGGAGACTTTCTTTGGCCTCCATTTTCTCCTAGGAGAATAACCCATGAATCAGGAGGACATTTCCAGACTAGAGAGAAGGAAAAGGAATGAATGAGGTCAAACCCATTCTCCCCTAGAACACATAATAACATGTTCAATTGAGGACATGAAAACAATTGGGCCACTGAAGACAAAATCTTTTAATAGACATTGAAAATTTTATTCTGAAGTCACATCAACTAGATTTTTGAGAGAATAAATGATCATGAAGAAATTCAGCCATTCCCTAAAAAGCAATTTCTAAGAGTCCATATATTTAGATATTTCTAAATGCGAAGCACAGAGAAATCCTTGAGAGAGATTCTCCAGGGCCCAGTCCTGCTGAAGAGACCAGTTTTATTGTCGCTGTTGTTTTTTAAGTTAAAAAGCAAACTCCCTCCTCTGATTTTTTCAGCAAGCCTAAAGGATAGTTTGGGAAAATACCAACCTTTTTCTTTGAAATTCCAAGGTTCACACAATCCTGGCAGCTCTCAGGATCTTGTTGCGGATCTGAACAGAGTCACAAACTAAAAGAATAGGTCGGGAAATGTTAGATCTACCTGAGGCTGTGGCAGGAAGCCTGTCAACAGGACGCTAAACTCCCTTTCACTCAGTCCCTGTGCAATTAGTTAACCAATCACTAAAATACTCAGAGAGAAGTCCATGAATTTTCAAAAAACTGAGGATTTGAAAACAGAGATCAGAATTTTTTCTCTGATCCATCTCTATTAGAGATAAGCTCATCTCCTCCTATAACATTAAAATCAATGTTTCTGGCCCAAGATTAAAAGCAAAACAAAAGCTGAAAAGAACAATTCCGATTACGAGTTAAAATCCACAAAATTTTAAAAAGGAATTTTGAGCAAACTCTGTATCTAACCAAACTATGTAACCACAAGACAAACCTATCCTGCATCTCTCTGGAAATGGGATGTTCTGAGACCATAAATGGACGGCTTTGTTATCAGATGAGTCAAACTGGAAAAAGAAGCTTTTTGATGAAGGGTTTCTCAGTAAAAACTTATTACTCGCAGAGAAAATGATTTACTGGGTTCAAACAAATGCACTCAACAAAGTAAGGCAAAATCACCCTTAAAATAATCAAAAACTTCCTGCTGTGCAGAGAATTCATAAGCATCTTATTCAAAGTCTCTAATTCCCTTTAAAAGCAAGAGGACCTGTGAACCCCATGGAGAGAAGAGTCTACAGAATGGTGCATAACCTCAATAGAACCACACCGAAGACAATGATTGGAGGAAACATTTTTTAAAAAGAGGATTCAAAACCCCTCCTGCTTCCCACCCTACTCCCCAAAACCCACCTGGAATACATCACAAATGTATTCCAGAGTAAAGGTACAGATGATCCATCCGGAACCCATGGACGTATGTAGAGAGATCTGCTTGCTGCAGGAAGCTTTACAGAGTTTGGAATTGGACTGATGCACAAAGAGCGAACTTAATTTTCATTATATTGTCACTGACATTCCAAGAATCTCTAGTGAAAGATTATGGAGTTCTGCAACATACACTTTTCTGGTATGGCCCACAGGTATATTTTAACAGGTGTGGTGATTATGTGAGTTAATCAAATTTCAAGTAGTATATTTCATTTTCAAATTAATAAAAGAATGTGAAAATATATAAAGTTAATTTGGGTCTAGGAATAGCCCTCTGAGGCTGAGCTTTAGGGTAAACAAGTTGAAAAAGTATCCTATAGCCACAGATAGCAAAAAAGAAAGAACAAGGGAGTTCCCCGCTAATAATATACACTGTCAAAACTGTAGGCTATTTTCGCAACATCTGATGACATAGCACATGGAAGGACAGATCTTAGAAACAGAAGGTGACCTCACATGGTCATCTAGTCCAATCCACCTTCATGCTCACAAAACCAAAACCAACGGAGGTTTGGAAACTCATCCAAGGACTCAGGACTCGCAGAGGCAAAGCCCAGATCTCCTCATTGAACGCAGGCTACTGTCCACTATACCAAACTCATCTTAGGAGCAAACAAGGAAAAGCATCTGCTCTGTGCAGCTCCATGAATGCAGCCGCTTGGGTCCACAGGGTGGAGGAAGGCTTCTCAAACTCATGTGTGCAGAACTCTATCCACGAGGAGCCCAACAGGCTGTTCAACGGCTGAATTTCCACCCCTATTCCCACTCCTGCTCTGTTCTATCTGCTTCAGATAGTAGGTCTACATGTAAGACTGCCTGTGTGGGGGGGTGGGGATGCAACCAGCTACTAAAATGAGATGGAAAACCACTGAAGTTTTACATTTTACTTGCTGATCTGATTAGTGGATGCTGTTTGGAAAGGACTGTGACCGGTTGGCTCTCACCGCTGGCCTCGCAAAGGCAGAGCCTGCACATTCAGCGCTTGGACAGAGCAAAGGTGCTTTCTCACCGTGCCGGACACCTGGCTTCCGCCCTCGGTGTCTCTTTTTGAGAGACTGGCACACATACAAAGTGGACATTCATGAACTTTATCAAAAAATCTTCAAAAGTCACCTCAGTTTTTTGCCCCCAAATTTCTTCCTCTTATTTTCCTAAATACCTTTCTGAGGTATGTTGTTATGTATTTGCTAACTCCGACTCTTCACCTGGCTCAATTCCTTTTAAATGGGAGGTAGCTGGCAAATACGTATAGAGCATTTTCTAATATGTTGAATATGCAACAGATGCACAAAAGGAGTGGGCTGGGAGACAGACAACATTATTTTCCTTCATTCTGTGACTACCTTCAGGCTACTACACCCCTCTGACTCACGAATTCTATTAAAACTTTGGGAAAAATGAAAAAGCATTAAGACAAGTAATACTGCCAGGTTCCAGCTATATCAAGGAGCGTTCTTTTTTTTCTCTGGTGCAATGATCTCAGGTGGTTTACAAGGACACATGCATTTGAAACATGACAGCCACTCCGGAATAATTATTCACTAACCCAATGATTATTGCTTAACACAACCACAAAAAGGAGAATTAAACTGTTCCCCCATTCTCATGTTCTGCAAAGGGCAATTTTGGTTAGATCTTTCTGAAGAGATCTGTTTTAAGGCAGGTTTTCAGGCAATGCCTTGATGAAGCAGTGGGGATATTCTCAGCATTTGTCACATTGTTAATGGGAAAACACTCTGAAACCACAACCCCCAAGGCGTCAGGGTGCTAAGCAAGTGGTTGAGGGGCTGAACCAGCCCTACTGGCTGAGACCACTGGCAGAGGTTATTCAGTTATCAAAATATGAGTATGAGCATTTATATTCACCTGAGATTGCAAGCAGCATTTTCCTCCTGGCACCAAAAGTCGTAATTCCCAGCTCCTTCAGATCCTGGTCTGTGAGAGTGAGGAATGTCTGAAGATCGATCTGTGGGTGAAAAAGTAGTCTGTAACCAATATAATAAGTACTTATTTTCTTCCTCATTGTAGGTTCAATTCATTATTACACCTATTTTATTCCATAATTATGCTCTGCCTACTTCCAAAAAAGAATGATGGTGTCACAAACCTAAGGGACAAGAATTAAGTAATAAAAGTGATGAAATGAAAGTCATGATTCTAGCAGAAGACTTAGTCTAAGGCAGTGATTTATTGCAACTGAGATTAAAAACTACGTCTGAGCATCCTGGCAGCCAGGGCAAAAAGGAAAATACAAATTACAGTTTTTGTGAATGGATAAAAGGAAGAATGCATATCTGTCCAGGAGAGAGAAAATATTCCTTAGCTTTGGATTCTGAATTGGTTAAGGGTATGGGTTCACATTCTAACTCTGCTATTTCTAGTTGTAGGCACTTAGGGCTGACAATGCTGTACCTTACAGGACTGTTGTGGGAGTTAAATACGATTATAGATATAAAGTAATGGGCTCACCAAAGGGGTAAAATAATTGGCAGCTCTGGTTAGTAATACAGTATGTAGACATACCTGTGAAAGTTTCTAAATAAATCTTCAGCCTGCTTACAGTGAATTAAATCTCACAAGATTACTTAATGGGGAATTCTTGTTAGATCATATCTGAATACTAAAAAATATCCTACATGAAGGCAACAGTACCAAATTTCCACACACCTGAAAACAGTAAAACATACTTTTCATTCAAATTACATAGAAATTAATTTGAAATTTTTCTGTTTTGATTTTGAAGGTATATCCCAGATCTGGCAAAACCTTTTCATTTATCATTTATTATAGTTCTCACTTGTTACAGGTCTAGAGATACATTTTTGGAAATCTATTTAATGGAGACTATTTCAGGGACCCCCACACTCTTCTGAAAGGGTCAGAGTAAATATTGTGGGCCTTATGGGCCATATTGTCTCTGTCGCAACTACTCTACTCTGCTGTTTTAGTTTGAAAACAACCACAGACAACATGTAAGTGAACGAATGTGGCAGTGTTCCAATAACTTTTATTTACAAAACCAGGTAGCAGGTCTGCAGGACGCAATCTGCTGTATTAATATCATATAATGTCAGTCTGGCTTTATACTATCATGTTTTCTTCCTTCTTGAATTGGATAAGAAGAATCTATAATAAATTTATTTCTATGCTTCTTCAAATAGGAAATAAGTATAGATTAAAACAAACCCAGAATATCATTGAATAACATCTAATCTCTTACTTGGAGACCTTCTCTTTCTGGATAAGTGAAAATACTTCTGCTCGAGAGCTTCTCAATGAGCCACCCTCATTTAACCAGCAAGACTCAACACATACATGCAATTCTTTAACACATTGATGATGAAAACGTTATTCAACTTACAAAATCCTTGGTTAAATGAACACTGATTTAGATGTAGAGGAAAGAAAACAAAATCAATACCCTGAAATCCAACATATACATGACAACCTTTTTTTTGGTGTAAAAAATCAAAAAGTTCAGCAATTAAACTTAATAAGTTATCGAACCATGGGCAATGCATTAAATTTATGAGACAAATCCTAGATTCTTTATTGAGTGATACATGCCTGGGAATTACTGACTTAATCAGATGCTCTCTGAGACAACATAAAGCCAACTAGCATCAAACTTGGACCAAACAGATCCATTTATAGAACGATTCTAACTTTCTGCTGCATAGGGTTAGCCACGCTCTGGTAATATGACAGCCCTGTTAGAAGCAATCACGCTCAGAGCTCTTCTCTTTATAATGGCCATGGCTGATCAGTTTGACCAAAATCCACGTAGGGATAGTTCAGAAGACATCTTAATTCTGTCTCAGTTCATGCACAATCCAGGCAGTGACTTAATAAATCACTTAATCTATATAAAAATTTTGCACATTAGGGGCCACTCAGGTAGCATAAAGGTTAAGTTTGTGCATTTTGCTTTGGCAGCCCGGGGTTCACTGGTTTGGATCCCGGGTGTTGACCTATGCATGACTCATTAAGCCAGGCTGTGGCAGGGGTCCAACATATAAAATGGATGAAGATGGGCATAGATGTTAGCTCGCGGCCGATCTTCCTCAGCAAAAAGAGGAGGATTGGTGGCAGATGTTAGCTTGGATAATCTTCCTCAAAAAAGAAAAAAATTGGCACATCATGTTCTGTGAGAACAGACTTCAGTAACATGACGAGGATGATGTCAAAAACAACTAGAGTTATTTATTTCAGCTGCTATTTACTTTTAAGTGCCACAAATAAAGATGATAACAGATTAGAAAGTGAAATCATATAAACACAGACTTGTTGCTAACCTTAGGCAAGGTGAGAATCAAAAGTTCCTATGAATCAAAACACTCAGTAGGTCTTTTAGCTAAAACTGGTAAAGGATGGCTGTAAGTGTTTTTGCAAACATAATTTTCTATATTTCTGCTATCCTGTGTTTATCAGTTGCACTAAATAAACAAGAAATGAGATAGCATTTAGCAGCAAAAACAAGCTATGAGACTTGAATAAATGCTCAGTGAAAGCATAGTCATAGGTCAACAAGTGACTTCATTCTAGAAGTTGTCATACACACAACCAAAACAAAGATGCCTGGGAAAATAAATAAATAATGACCGACCTCTTGTTGCTGGAAGACGTCTGTGTATTTGCCCAGGCCCAGCTTGCTGAAGAGCTCGGGGAGGTCAGAGCCTTTGAAAGAGCTGTTCAGGTTACAGCCGTTGCTTCCCGTGAGCGAGGAAATGCAGTCCATGTAATTGCTGCTGCTGAGATAGTGTTCCGCTGAAAGGCAAGGGAGAGGTGGCTTGAAGTGTAAATGCCCAGAGAGAACATGGTTTAATTAAAAGTTTTAATCACTCAAATATTTCAGATTCACTGTGGGGCTGAACAGAGTAGAAGCTGCAGAATTACACAGTTCTTTCTTGAAACATCGGCTTTTCATTAAGGAGATGCTCGTCACTGCTTTCAGGGAGGCTGCTGCCATTTCTAAAAGGTTACATGTGGGAGGCAGCAATCCAGCAACAGTGCCTCCACAGTGAGTAACCATTCATTGTGACCTGCCTGAGCACTCAGAAACATTTCCTCTTTATAATTGATTAGATATGAATTCAATGAGGAAGTGGAAGCAAGAACCCTGGCACACAATAAAGGGACGGAGGGGCTGGCCTGGTGGCGCCGTGGTTAAGTTCACATGTTCCACTTCTTGGCAGCCCGGGGTTCGCCGGTTCGGATCCTGGGTGCGGACACGGCACCGCTTGGCAAAAGCCAATCTGTAGTAGGCGTCCCACATATAAAGTAGAGGAAGATGGGCATGGGTCTTAGCTCAGGGCCAGTCTTCCTCAGCAAAAAGAGGAGGATTGGCAGTAGTTAGCTCAGGGCTAATCTTCCTCAAAAAAATTTAAAAAAGGTATAGAAAGTTACTGTAAGTCCGGGCTCTTTCGGATGGCAGGATGGCCCTCTGCATCCACACTTGAGCTTTCCTGCAGTCAAAGGAATTCTATGATATTATGGCATATAAATCTCATCCCCTACAAAAATATGATTGGGCAGTGAGTTCACAAAACAGAGCACTTCCAAAATAAAGAGAAACATATGAAGTGATAAGAATGATGCTGGAGTTCCTGGATTTCATTTATGAATCTGTCTGTTGGGGAAAATCTAAGACAGCAATGCCCAGTTTTGCCTTGGTTCTGTGACTGATTTGGTGGGCAAAGCTTTCTACATATTGTCTGTGGGTCTCAGACCCAGCGACACGCACGGCTGGGTGATGGACTAGTGAGTCATGCCAAGCACTTGCCAAATACTCAAACATGCTTCAAGAGCTGCTTTGGAGATTCTAGCAGAGCTGTGCAGCCATTCCTACCTCCTTGACCAACTACTGGCTCTAGTCTACAAGGAAATTCTATCCTCTTATACCAACGAGGTACTTCGGGAGGAATTCCCAGAGAGATGAGGGAGGAGGACACTCACCTGGCCGCTCAGACCCATCTCATCTCCTCTGGGATCAATGCATTTGCCAAATCTAAGAATGTTGTTCTGCCTTGTTTTGAGCGCCACTAATGACTTTCTCTGGTTGTTTTCATCCACCAATTGAGAAGTCCTTTATATATCTCAAGTGGAAGGAATTTTTTGATAAGGTTTCTCTTTCTCTTAAAAACAGATGTTTTAACACTTGTAGAAAGAATATATAGAGAAAAGGACCCAGGACGAAGCCCTAACCCCCTGAACTCTGGAACACTCCACCATTTGAAGGTAAGACCCTAAAATCATCAAAAAGAGTGAAGAGGGGTAACCAGTGAGGTACTGGGTCCAGGGTGACACAAAGCAGAGTATGAGCACACTGGAGTGACCACTGGACTTGACAACACGGAGGTCACTGGTAGGCTCACCATATAATTTACTGTCCAAATGATAAATTTACTTTCTTTAAGAATAAAAGAGGGAGTTACTAAGAATTACAGTGGAACAATTGGTGTAAACAGCGATGCCCGGAGAAACCTAGACATTGGTGACCTTAACAGAGGGGTCAAGAAAAATTATCTAAAACTGTGCTGCTCAATACAGCGGCTTTTGAGCACCTGAAATGTGGCTAGTGGGAACTAAAATGTCCTATAAGTGTGAAATACACACCAGATTTTAAAGCCTTACTATCAAAAAAGAATATAAAATATCTCATAAAAATGTCTTTACATTGATTAAATATTTAAATGATAATATTTTACATATGTTGAGTTAAGCAAATACACTAATAAAATTTGAAAAAAACAGATGTTTTAAAATAAAATATTCTTAGTGAAAAATATTTATTATGGCACATAATCTTCTTTACATTTCTTCTTATCCTAACTACTTATAGTTTCTATATTCTCTTTTAAACTCCCTATGCTCTTAAAACATCTGACAAAAGCCAAGTAACTTTGCTTTCTTTAATCATTTCTTTTTATTAATGAATCCCCTATCTTAACCCTAATCCTGCACTTCAATACAGCTATGTGCACAGTCAATTTTAATTATCCAGTGTTAAGGGAAAGGGGATAAAGACAGGAAAACTAATTTATATTGGGATATAAAATGGAGATCATTTCTCTCCATAGACCTCACCTGGCCCCAGCCCACCCCTCAGCTCTATCCTGCCGTCAGTGGTGGAGCATCTAGCCTGTAACTAACAGGATGTCTCCAGGCTACCAATGACAGTACACTTGGGAATGAAAGAGCTGCCTATGCTTTCTTCTTTTTTTTTTTTTAAGATTTTATTTTTCGCTTTTTCTCCCCAAAGCCCCCCAGTACATAGTTGTATATTCTTAGTTGTGGGTCATTCTAGTTGTGGCATGCGGGATGCCACCTCAGCCTGGTTTGATGAGCAGTGCCATGTCTGCGCCCAGGATTCGAACCGACGAAACACTGGGCCGCCTGCAGCGGAGCGTGCGAACTTAACCACTCAGCCACGGGGCCAGCCCCCGCCTGTGCTTTCTTATTTAGACTTGGCTGGCACCATGACTGGCCTTTGCAAATCTAAGACTTGACAACATGACCAACTTGATTGATGGTAACAACTGGCTATTACTGAGTGTCTACCACACTCATTTAGATTGCCTTTCTTCAAATATTCTTCAAATACTCCAAGTTATGTGTTTCAGGATTCCAGATTTGTCAAAGATCCTGAAAAAAAGGCATTGGGGCATATCTTGTGATTACTATATCAATTCTTGTCTATATACGTGTTTATACAGACAAGATGGGTGGGTGCTGTTATAGACAAAACACTGAGTCTTAACCATATTTGTACAAAGTTTTTTCCCTGTTTACATCAATTCAGCTACATCTTGTCAATTTAAAAAATCAAAATCTGTTCTTCACCTTTTGTAGTGACCCACTGGGCAGACTTTCTTCTATAGTCCAAGATGCTAATTTGATCACATTCTCCTCACCTCCTTCACACCCCTGTCTTTTCTTCCTCATCTGCAGGTTGGTGTGTGCACGACTCATTCACACCTTCATTCAACAGACATTTAATGAGCGCCTACTAGGTGTCAGACAGTGTTAGACATGTGGGAAGAATGAACAAATTAGGCACAGCCTAACAGAATGCCTGGCACAGGGGCACTTCATAAAGGTTTGTTGAATGACTAAATATGGTCCCTGGCTTATGGAGCTCAAATTCTACAGGAAGAGACAGATATGTAAACATGTACTTACACTTCTGTAAGACAAGTGCTAGAGTGAAAGCACATACAAAAAATGCAGTGAGAGCAGAGAACTATGTGGCCTGCTACGTGGCATGTGAGGTATGCCACACACTTAAAGGCATGGAGTCCAGAGTTTATACTTAAACATCACCCTAAACCAAATAAACAAATTCTAATCTGATTACATCTAAAAGTATAACTGAAAGTCAAAGCTCACTTGATTTGTTTTGTTTACGCTTGGGGCTGCCAATAGAAGCTGCAAATTCACTATGACTTGCAGGTCCTATTCCATTTCGGTCTCTCCAGTTATCAGATTCGCTTCCACTTCCCAAGTGCTCACGACTGTTGGACCTCGAGAGGGACATTGATGAGCCCTGTAAACAATCAAAAACCAGATAAGGAAATGTTTAATAACATGGGTTTCTTTCCTGTGGTGGGAGGAGAAAAGAATCCACATTAAAGCACTGCCATTTACTTCCATGGCTAACACTACAGTTACCCACAAATGCTGATTCTCCAGAAGAGGCTGTGCTGCCTATCTATAGCCTTTGTCCTCCAGCCACCAAGGACACTTGCTGAGATACACAGTGAGGTTTCTTGCTTCACCACGAGGGAGTGGATTATGAGGGTGCCCAGCAGAGTGCTGAGAGGCCTCAGTATAAAGACTCACTCCTCTAAGATCTGGAGGAGTGGATCCTGAGATTCCTCCCTATTTTCAGGAACCATAAAGCAAATCTTCCATCTGGGATGGCAGAGATTCTCTGCCTTGTATCACACAAGAACGACAAATGGGCAAGAGGTGCAGCTACACCCAATGCTTCCACAGGAATCGAGCTCCCAGGCTCAGAGTCCGAGGGTGGAGCGAGAGCTGGCATTTCTCTTGTGTTACCTTCATCCAAACAAGCACAGGATCTCTCCAATAAATTCTAAGTACCTGGAAAAATTTACCTTTTTAATTCCTCCAAATAAAAATAAAAATTTAGAAGATCTCAAAGTTTGCACTGAAATTGCATTTATTCATTCCTTTCTTCATTTATTTATTTATATTACAGAAATTTATTTATATTATTTATTTATGAATTTATCATTTATTTATGAATTTCACTTATTTATATTACAGAAACCCTACTTTCTACTATATCTAAAGTTAAGAGTCTCTGATTTTCAACGTTTTATGTTCATTGGGTAATTCCAAGAGTTTCCTTTAAGATTCACCTCGATAAACTCAGTTCAATCTGGCAGCCACATAACCGCACCTGACCACGCCCCCTTTCTTGCTTCCTTCTTCAAGGCATCATGACCCCACACTCGCCAGGTTTTCCACCGACCTCACTGTAGCCTTGTAGGATCTCCCTACCCTTTTCCACTCCAAATGTCAGATTACTCTGGAGCTTGGTCCTTGCATTCCTTCTCATCTCTCTATACACTTTCTTGTTAAGTAATCTCAACCTCTTTTAAGGCTTAACGACACCCATGACTCCCAAACTTTTACCTCCAGATTTGACTTCTTTGTTGAAATTTAGAATCACAGAGTTGCCAACCTGACACGTCCATTTTACTGTCTCAGGCATTTTAAACTTAGAGCGCTTGAAAGCTGATGTGTCGACTACCTGTCCCTACCAGCTACCTCCAAACCAAGTCCTTCCCCAGAAGCCCTGCATCTCAGTAAGTGACTCCACCATTCACCTCGGTGCTTGAGCCAAACTTCTAAGAGTCATCTCATGCCTCCTTCCTTCCCCACATCCAATCTATCAGCAAGATGTAGCAAGATCATCTCTAAACATACCCCGAATCTTCCTACATCTCTCCGTCTCCACAACTGTCACCAATAACCTCCTTAATGGACATGGTGATTCTATACTTGCCTCCCACCCAATAATCCTTTTTCCATAAAGCAACTCGGTTGATTTTTTTAAATGCAAATTAGAACAAATCATGCCTCTGTGTAAAGATCTATAATGCTTTTCCAGTACTTCACCACGGCTGAGGCACTCCATAACTGAGCCTCAGCCTACCTCTCCAACCTTATTTTCAACACTCAACCACCCTACCCACCTTCTCCTCCGTGAACTTAACCAGCTGGATCTGACTTCAGATGATTACGCGAGCGTCCTTGACCTAATCCTCTTTCCCTAGACCTTCACAAGGCTGGCCCTTCTTGTTATCTAGGTCTGAGCTCGAATGCCATCTGCTCATAAGGTCTGCTATGACCACCTAATCTAAAGCAGCCTCTGTTTGATATCTATCAAGACCTTTTACTACCTAATGCAGAAATACCTTGTGCACAAATACTTCTAGCAATAAGCATTCACATACACAATTTCATCTGTCAACAGGCTCTTGGTTTGCTTCAGGGCAAAGTTGTACAGAAGAAATAATAATAACTGCTAAATATTACTGAGAATGTACTGCTCACCATGCTACGCACTGGATGCCCTCTCCCATGTCACCCTCAAAACAACTCAAATGGGAAAACAGGCTCAGAGCAGTAAGTCACTCGTCAAAGCTGTACATTTGTCAGTGGTGGTTGTCAGACCCCACTGCCCCTGCACTTGCCCACTGCATTATTAGAATGATCATCATTGCTACCTGTCATACTGTTGGTCTTTGAGAAGAGAACTAAATTAGCATTTCGAGAGTGAAATATTTCATCTCAGAAACTACAAAAACACATTCAACCACCTAACACTCCACTCTGCCAAAGGCGAGGGCAAGTGAAATGGACGACCACAGGTGCACCAGTTGAAAGCCTAAGAATTAGCACTGTGGTTTTAAGGTCTCTGCCAACAAAAAATGTTTATTTTCTCTCAGCGCTATAATGGAAGAAAGAGGAGTGTACCTCTCAGAGCCTCAAAATTTTTCATAATGGGTCCTACATTCTAGCTGCTGACAGTAAATTCAGTCTTTAAATACAGCCTGCCAGGTTGCTACTGTAAGTCTGACAATGAAATTCACAGGAGATTGTTCTTTTCAGTATGTCAATAGTATTTTCTTTTTCACTTAACTCAGAGACAAAGAAAAAAAATCACTTGTTTGCTTTTGGTTCCCACTCCCTACCTGATCAACAGTCTAATTTATTACAAAGAAAATGGGAGGCTGGCCCCATGGCGTGGTGGTCAAATTCAGCACACTCCACTTCAGAGGCCCGGGCTTGCGAGTTTGGATCCCAGGCGGGGACCTACACCATTTGTCAGCCATGCTGTGGCAGCGACTCACACATAAAGTGGAGGAAGATTGGCACAGATGTTAGCTCTGGGCTAATCTTCTTGAAGCAAAAAAAGAGGAAGATTGGCAACAGATGTTAGCTTGGGGCTAATCTTCCTCAGCAAAAAAAAAAAAAAGAGAGAAAGAAGAAAAGAAAATGGGTAGAGAAAAGGTCAGTCTCCAAATGCTAGTTCTTAGACTAACGATTATGAAACCGTTAGCCAATATTTGTCTTTCAGCCCACAGTGTTCTGGTTGAGAATGTGATTCTTGGATTAATTGTTTTCATCCACGTTTGCATAGTCTCCCCAGTGTGTGTGCGTGCATGTGCTCTTTCGAACTCCATCCCCACTTACAAAAGGCTTCTAGCCAAAATTGGATACTCTCAAATTGAAAAGGCCTTGCTTAGTGAGTCGCGTGTAGCCTGGCTGAGAAGTATGGAACTCTGGATCCCTTCCCCACGTGGCGAGGATGCCAGCTTCCCAGTCTCACCCTGAGCAGTACAGCCAACATCTGGGAAACATAAAATTTTGGAGCTCTTGTTTGTGATACTTCCTGCTGTGTTCCTGGCACATCTGAACACAGTGAATTTTTAACTCCTATCTGAAAACTTGTTTTTGTGGAATATTTGCCTTTTCCCCCTTTCGTGGGCTTGCTGGTGATACCCTTGGATAAAGGGATTCTGTATACATTTTTATGGAATATTACATCTGCCCTTTGCCTAATCTCAGCCCTGCTCTATAATTTATGACACTCTCCCCTTAAAAACATATTTATCCAAATTTACATCTCCTTAACAGCTGATCAACAACTTTGAGAGAAGATACATAAAAGACCATAATATATTAGAGTGCATCAATTTTATAGCAATATGTTTACAGGAAGAGAAATTAAAACAAATCACCCTTAATGATTTTTCCTTATGTAAATAAAGACTGGGAGGGGGGAGATGATTGTTCTCTTTTGCTTCAAGAACAGACAGGAAGAATGGGTAGGGCGTGAGTCCACAAACCTCGAAAGTGGTTGTCATTGTGGGCTTATAGGACACATGATTGGCTCTTCTCAGCTCCTTGATAGTTTCAGCTGGCATGGATTTAGAAAACCCAAGGCCACTCCAGGTATTCGTGGGTGTTCTGACCTCCGTCACCACTGGTTTCTTTAACATAGCTTTGGAAAACAGAACATAAAACAAATGCTTGGTATTTTTAATGTAATTCTTAAAAGATTGATGAGTGTTGTTTCTTTGATATATGTAAAGAAATTATCATTGAATATTGTTTCTTAACACAAAATGCCATAAAATATCTTCATAAACCATTTTATACAAAGTAATGGTAAATTAAAAAAATGCTACATTATTTCTTAATTGATCTAACGCTAACCTACTTAACAAAATACATTCAACATCAACAAAATTTGTGCAACTTGAATCTAAACATTCTGGGTTTGTTTTTATAAAGGGCAGTTTCTCAATTCAACATGAATACTAGAAAACCTTTTATAAGTCTACTGAAAAAAAATAATCAAAGTACAGATCATTAATTTATCACATACCTTTGGTTGCTAACAGCTTCTTTTGTTCATAGTCAAATGCCTGAAAATAAAAGAGAAAATACCCTTATTGCCAGTCTATCCAAATGTCATACCAATATTCCAGGATTAGAGACGAAAGGTTCTGACGATAGCCCATGAATCTTGATAATAATCCACTGCAAATCTGATAAATTTATATATGTTTTCAAAACTAATAATTAGAATAATAAATTACTAGTTCTGACTTTAAGTCATGACAGTGACAAGAGTTAGAAATTTTCCTTTAAAAGGAAAAATATTCCTATTTACTATGAATATTTAACACACTAGGATCAATATATGCTAAAGTATAATGAATAACCTAATAATCATTAAGTTTAAAAATAATGCATTACCAAAATGCTTTCAGTCGATCTACTGGCCTCTTTTGTTTCTCAAAATTCCCTCTTCATTTAGCTAAAGCATGGCCTGAAGTAGTATGCTGTCAAGACATCTTAAGAAATTATTTAGCCTAACTGGCATAGTCTTTGCTTTTGACATGAGATAAATGGCGTGTGTCTAGCTTTAATCTATAAGGGCATTAAGCAATACAATAAAATTAAACCTAGTTCCCTTCTATTGCACAGGACTAGAAAGGCACTATTCATTCTTTCCATTCACATTGAATAAGTGACTATGACAGTAGGTCTACAAAGGGACCAAGGTATGTCGTTTTGAAGAAAGTAGTCCAGACACAGCTACATCTAAAATGCTAACTCAGTGTTCTCAACTCCCCAATTTAGGGACTAGCTGAGACTTGATTTAAGAACTTCTCAAAGGCCTACCGGGAGGGTCAAGAGCCAACTGGCAAGAGCTCTTGGACCCTTCTCCCAGGAGGACCATACCGTCATATATAGGATGCCCATATAATACATGGTCTGAAACAGGATACTTCTGAGAG
The DNA here is from genome assembly GCF_021613505.1 of Equus quagga. Lineage (NCBI taxonomy): Eukaryota > Metazoa > Chordata > Mammalia > Perissodactyla > Equidae > Equus > Equus quagga. The sequence goes on from NC_060268.1 coordinate 136,720,707, forward strand.
TGAAATGTGCTGCAAATAATAATTAGGCCAGGATAATAAAAGTAAACGAGCTGACCCAGACAACCAAGGTGTGTGATTAACCCTAAGAACATGGCAGTAAATCAGGAGAGCGAGATATTTAGATAACACAGTTTGATGATATTTTTGAAATCCTATGTCCAAAATGGGATTGGGAATTTAAATCAACTTTTAATGATCAATGTCTAAGGACAAGGTGTGGGGAGATCCTAAATTCACTTGTTAATAAATATTTATTGAGTGCCTTCTGGTTAAAGAGACTGTGCTGCACTTTGTGGAAGAATACAACAACGAATCAAAAATAATCTACAGACTCAAAGCACAGAGTCTTAACAGGGATGGACAAAAGAAATAACCAGAAAATAGGTAAGGAAGTGAGATATGTGGGAAAAGAGAGCTAGAGACACAGCCCTCCAGGGACCGTTAGGAGACAGAGATCAGTTTTAGGAATCAGGGAGGTCTTCAATCTTTCCCCCTGTCAATGCTCAGTGACTATTATTATTGATTTCCCAGTGATTTTAAGAGTCAGCTCTTCACTAATGGCATAAATACTTCTATGTAAGTTAAAACTGTATCACCAAGAACATTCTTATCCATTCTAAAAGAAAGGAACGTGAAAATGGTTCACTGAAGCTATAAACCTGACGGAAAAGACAAGAATCACAAGATGGATGAAAACCATAAAGGGATCATAAAGAGAACTCGATACTTCTTAGACAAGAGAATTGTAATTTGTATTACCTGAAAATAAATCCACCAGAGAAAATGTAACAAATGTCTTTTTTTTTTTTCCTTTGACTTAATAAAGTCCTGGCTTTTGCAATTTCATCTAAAAACTCATGAAAATGTTCAAATGCAAAGGATTAAAAAAATAGACAAGAAGGATTGAATGGTAGTCTTCACCGGAATTACAGAAGTATAATTTAGTCCCACAAATTAATTTCTCTGACATATCTGTGTCAGCTTCTTTGTTTCTAGGATTTTGCGGAAAAATTTTCCCCTTGTTTTGGAGGTGGGGGGAGGGGTATAAATCTCTTACTATAAAGTAGGAAAGTCTACCCAGTAATTCTGATACTGCAATCAAATGTTTGTAGGAATCTCTAAAAGCACAAAGTATAAAACCCTTATCTTTCATATCGTGATCTATATGGAAATCAGATTTGTGAATTTCATGGTCAATAGTGTATTTTGAGTAATTAGCCTCATACTTTGAAAATGGATACACAGAAAATCCCTGCTGAGGAAATTGTTTAAAATAATCATAAAAATCTGTGAACCAACACAATCATCAATAATATTTATTATCTATTTTCAAAAAACTAGAACTTCACATTATTTTCATAACTGTCTAAATGACACCAAACAAAATTTATCATTTCCATTTCATAGATAGAAGGATATTACATCTATTTATCCAAGACTATGTCATGAAGCAGTAATACTTAGAAATAACAGCTCTCACATTTATCTAAAGTTTTTTTAAGCAGATGAATAATGTCATTTGCATAAAACATAGTGACACAAACTGTTTTATGTCATTTTTAATATTATAAAGAATTCTCACTTAAGCTAAATCCTGCATTTCATTTTTAATGTTTATAGCAAAACCAATTCCTAACTACTGCATATATATTTAAATTAAATTTTGACTGGAGTATGGAAGGGAAACCTAATTTCTGCTCTACTGCTAACACTCACTGAATCCCCCATTCCCTAAAGCAAGGCCCCTACATTTGGATGATTTTCCCAGTTTTTTTCTTTACCTGCATGTTGACATATGGCCGTGAGGCGAGGCGGGCTCTTTCAGAGTTTTGCTGGGCGGCTGCAGCCCTCTCAGCAGCTCGCTCGCTCCCCGGAGCCTTCTTGTCAGCCAAAGGACTTTCTGTAGTGCTCAGTTCAGGATCTGAGAGCAACCTGTCAGTGCTGCTGTGAAACAGAGTTTCGAATTTAACCTTCCACTCTTACATACAAACGAACTGAATGCTTCCTCTGTGGCACACTTACTACGTATGTTGACCTTTGTCAACTACTTAACATATATTATCTCATTTAATGCCCAAAAGACCGCTGTGAGATAGGTAGTATTATCATCCCCATTTTACAGAACAGGGAAGTACCTTGTCCAAGGTCACACCTCTGGTAAATGATAGGGCTGGAATTTGAACCCAGGCATTCTGACTCTCGAGCTGGAGCTGAAACTATTTCATGACATTTATTCACAAATGTTATCTATAGCATATATTGTATATGGTACCTATGGAACTGACATACGGACAAGATTTCTAATTTGCATCCATCAAAGAGTTATCAAAGACCCATGCATACACAGTCTAAACAGACACTGAGTCAATCTGAAGGCACGCAGATGATCCAGTTCATGTGTGTGAAATGTATGTGATATTGCTAACAGATCTGCTTTGACAAAGGTAGCAGATAAATAAAAAATATTCTCCAACACTTGTTCAGTGTGCATGGGAAGAGCATGCAAGTGTTTCTTAAAATGGGGAACAATTATCTGAATCACAAGAATTGATAATGCTCTATACATGCACCTCAACTTCAAATTCAACTGCACGTTAAACTAAGTGGAAGAGAATTCAAGAAAGTATTAGTCAAAGAGCTGATCTGCTCATTCATTGTTTCTTTTATCATTCACTATTCGGCTGTGCCAGGGGAATTCAGAGGAACTTAGAAAAGGCTACCGGAATACAAAAGGAAGAGCAATGAACTGTGTTTCTTGACAAAAGCTGACAGAGACTTCACAGAGGACATCTGAACAGGAATGAAGGAGAGGTCATCTGCAGGTTCACCAGTGCAGAAGGCCAGGAGAACAGCAACTCGAGGGAACAGCATAAGCAAAAGAAAGGGAGCATGCAATGCGGATCATTGGCGGTTTTACAGCTAGAGCGTGACAACATCAGACTTATGCTTTCAAAAAATTACTGGAACAAAATAAAGGACTGACGGAGCTGATGAGAGAGACTGGACGCAGGGAGACCCTTCTGGAGGTTGCAGCTTAATTCAGATGAGAGATGATGGTAGGATCAGAAAACACTTAATGATGAAAGGAATAGGTATATATTTAAAATGCTTAAATACAGAGAAGAAAGCAAAATCATTTCTCTGACCTATACCAAGGAATGTTAATTTTGGGTATTAGTACCATGTAAAGAAAAACACAGGTAAAGCACATGTGGACTAAATGGGAACATAATTCATGGACCAAAGAGTTTATAAAAGCAAAAATGATTTTGGTAAGAAAAAGAAGAAATAAGAATATTTAAGCTATATTTGCCTAAAGACACACTACTCTGTAAGGATGCAACAAGAAAACTAATAAGACAGTAGAGAAAATTGGGTGGATGGGAGCAAAACCTTCAATTTGGAAGCATTCCATTGTTTTGCTTTTTTAAAGCATGTAAATAGACTGCCTATTTAAAAAAATAAATAGAAAAAGAAAATAGAGTAAGGATCATACATTTATAACTGTGCTATGGTAAGGGAGAGTTATATTAAATACAACATATGTATTTATACGTGGTTTGTAACAAAATCATGATACTGTCAAGTATTTACTACCAAAGTTAGCAATTAGCTATGTGAGAGAAGGGAGTCATAGTTTAAGTCAGAAATTCAAAGCCAAATGAAGAAGAATTTACAGCTGGAAAATTTCTAACAGCAAAAATCAGAGAGTAAAAATTGCCCTGCTGATTACTGGAGAGCAGAGAGAATGTTAAAGCTTCAGAGCACTATAAATGGTCTAGAGGGCCCAGATATAAAGCCAACCAGCTAAAGGGGGGAGGGACTATAGAGAAGCTATAAGGGTGAAAATTACAGATAGTATTCCTTAGTAAAATTTTTAGAAGGAAAAAGAAAAGGTAATTATAAAGAGACATGAAAAAACTCAAGCATAATATTAAACTCACTTGAACCAAAGAGCATTAACTACTGAGCTTCAAACAAATCTAGCCTGTTATATACTTTCTTTCAAAGGATCAAGGGCTTTCAAAGATTAAAATACATACTGTAAGTGTGAGTTTTTCGTGCCCTGCAATAGTTCTACCGTCTGCCTTTTGGCACAAGGAACTTTGGAGGGACCCATCATCTGTTTCAAGTCACCAGCATTCCCAGAATGGGAAGGACTTCGAGGCATGCCTACTTCAACGAAAGCATCATTACAACCTGCAGGGGTAGAGAGAAAAAAGTGAAAATCCAAACATCACCTTACCATCAATAACCACCTGCAATGGAAATGAACCAGAATCAAAGCCCAGGGAGACGCAGGCATAATGGCTTTCAGCTGCAAAGAAGACACTTGAAATTAAAAGTGTCTCAAAAACTCAAGATGAAATTTGAAGAGAAGATGTTCATTTTTTTTCTTCCCCTGCTGAGGAAGATTTGCCCTGAGCTAACATCTGCTGCTAATCTTCCTTTTTGTATGTGAGCCACCGCCACAACATGGTCACTGACAGATGAGTGGTGTAGGTCTGTGCCCTGGAACCAAACTCAGGCCGCCAAAGCGGAATACTCCAAACTTAACTACTAGGCCACTGGGGCTGGCCTCCCTCATATTTTTTTTTTTTTTAAAGATTTTATTTTTCCTTTTTCTCCCCAAAGTCCCTTGGGACATAGTTGTATATTTTTAGTTGTGGGTCCTTCCAGGTGTGGCATGTGGGATGCTGCCTCAGCATGACCTGATGAGCAGTGCCATGTCCGCGCCCAGGATCTGAACCAGCAAAACCCCAGGCTGCCGAAGCAGAGTGTGTGAACCCAACCACTCGGCCACATGGCCAGCCCTTCCTCATATTTTTAAAAGACTGTTAGAGGTGAAAGAGTTATAAAAGAAATACTCCACTTGGGAAAAAGTTATAGGTATACATTCAGTAAATTGATGCTTTCCTGCTACACAATTACATTCACTTTAAGTTAGGAAGTTCCGATGTCATGGGAAAGTGGTTCTTTCTGTGGAAAGGGTGCTTCAGTTTATCTTTCACCATGTTCTCTGGAAGTCAGTTCAAGATGCTGTCTTTCTGCAAACTTGAGGCAGGATGAGTCATAACTGTTTAACAAAACCAACTTGAAATCCCCGCACAGGCTTTCTACAACCCCCTCTATCGACGTCCCAGAGCAGGTTGAAGGGCAGAAGGAGAGATACCTTCCGCAGGGCTGGGTTTCGGAGATGCCTGCTCAGAGCCCGTTGTCTGTCTGGATGGATCACCATGATTCGCACTCAGCACTTTTTCTCCAAGTGACGAAGTGGATATTGCACCATATTTTATATTCGGAGACTGAAATAATAATAGAAGATAACATAGAGATCTGGTCACAATTCTGAAATTCACTTCAAGTGAAAGTTTAAACGCATGACCAGCGGCTTGTCTTGACAAACAGCAGAAATCACACTACTCTAGCTGAAGGCTATTACCTGTGTGTGTCCATTTAAAGCAGCAGAGATTTTTTTGCCTTCTGTCTGCATACTGTTGATATGGACATCAACAGGAGTCAAGCCAGGAGGGGGAGATGGAGCTGTGTGCCCATAAGTGGGCACTCCAGACAACAAAATATTGGTTAATGTAGCTTGAGCAGTAGATGGAATCATAAGGTGTGGTATAGCAGAAAAACCTATAACAATATTTCATGAAGACAGATGTTAGACAGGAAAAAACTCAGAACCAACAAGCATTATTCTATTATTTTCAGTAAAAGCAAAAAGTGTCATTTTTGTTGCTGCAAATTCAGAAGAGGATTCAATTCTGATACCTCTCTGTAAACAGTACTAACATTACTATAAAAACACAAAAGAATGTTAAACTGGAAAAACACTTTAGAGAATATTTAATCCAAGCTCTTCACCGTACGGATGAGGAATCTATCTAGATTTCACCTGACTACCCAGCAGATTTGCCCAACTGGAACCCACATGACCTTCATGTGCCCTTGCCACTGCCCCCTGCACATCATGCTCTTTTTCCTGATCTGCTTTTCAAGTTTGAAGATTGTATTTTCCTTTAATGGAAAACTCACTGCTTTTTTTTGCGTCATTTTAATTAACTTACGCATTAGGGAATTTCTGTTTGGCTGCAGTATGCTTTGAACCATAATTTTTCCCTAAGGAAATGGAACCACTAATAAATTTTCTTTAAAAACTAATAATACCTAAGAATACATGCCGATGATTGTACTTAAATGATACTGACCTGTGGCACTTGAAGTATTGGCAAGTGGGGGTGCCCACAATGTGGGGCTGGGGGTGCCAGAACTTGGGCTTTGCAAAGGACTGACCGAGCTATTTAGAGCATTCAAGAGTGAGTTTGGGGTTGTTGAAGTGTTGAGAGATAAGGTGGTGGGCCCCAAAAGACCTGTAATAAATGAATGTAAAGTCAATACGCATAAATTCACAATTTTAAAATACAAATGGCACCAATATTGCCATTTGGAACACACATTTGATAGCTTCACAATAAAAAATATGAGTGACAGATTACCTTCTTTCAAATATTCACATGAAATATTGCATGATACAATTCCAACACAGGATCCAGCTTATCCACAAGCAGATGCTGATCAGAAAATGGAAGATACGTGTGCCCAAAGCAGGACAGCAGTCAGGGTCACTGAGCACTGCCAGCTGCTCTGCATGCATTTCAACTAGCCAGGATGAACAAAATTCTGCTCAAGTGGAAACCCACTTTTATTTCTCTGCATAACTCACTTGTCATCTGCTTCCAAACAAATTCTTTTCAAACCACGTACAATTAGCAGTGAATATGGGAATGCTTTCCTGCCATTGTGTGGCTCCGTTTGGCCCACTCACAGATAGGCTGAGCTGCCTGCAACAGTTTTCATGCGGATGTCAAAACACACACGTGACTTCTCTGTGCTCCATCTCAATGCACATGAAAATTTTTCTTGGAAAAAAATCTTTTTGCTTTTTTGCATGTTTTAAAGATTCAATGTTTGATTTAAGTAATGAACTTTCCCTTTGGGCATTGAAAATATGCTCTGAAGTAAAATGTGGATTTGTATACAAGTTTCCAGGAATGTTTAGAGCATTAAGTGTTACACGATGGGTATAGTCATAAAAATATTTTAAAAATTGAGTAACTCTGAATCTTTGCTCACTTTTTTCTCTCTAGTGCAGGAAGAACTCAGTTCCTGCTAAGTTACTTGACTGGCATTTCCAGACTCACATGCATTGCTGTACTATATGACTGTTCAGCTTTCCAGCAGAAGGGACAACTTTGGGAGATTGGGGGCCAAGGAGGAAAAACTCCGTCTTTCCTGTAATGGTGTCTAGGCAGGGCTACTTGAAATCTTAACCATATTATAACCATATTATATTTTTTAAAAGCAAGAATAGCTATTAGAAAAAAAAATCAAAGACTGCTGAGAGTATTTTTTCTGTCTCAAATCAACACTGAATGAGGAAGGATGTTGGCTAGGGTGATTGTATTAACTTTTCGTATAAAGGCTACTGAAAAATGTGCATGAAAGTAGTGAACCTGGCATAACTGCTGTATACAATGAACTTCAGCCTGTAAAATGCGAATCCGTAAATGAGGTGATACCCATCACTGTGACTGTTACGTGGCTACCCTACCTTCTTAAAGAACTGAAGCACTGAGGGGATGTTGTTCTTTCCTCTTTCTGTTCATTGTCTTAGATATAAATACAGGTCCATTTGCTCCCCTTGGTGGCTGCAGGCCACAGAGACTTCCTTTATGTCTGGGTGAGGCAGACCTATCTGCCAGGAGTCGGGGATCTGCTTGCTTTCACTTCCCCCCGTCCTCTCCCCTCCCCTAATACAGATTTGCAATTACTTTTGAAAAACATACTGGATAATCTTTATCTCTAGAGACTGATGGCAATATTGCAAATGCAAGAGAGAACAAACACATAAATTACAGTCAGCCTGCTCACTTCACTCTCAATCACATTCTTAATTTAGAAGAACAAATACAGCCACTGAAAATAAAACAGTCAGACCTTGATTATTTATGCCAAAATAAGAAGAACCTGGGTAACAGAAATCCACAGACTCTAACAAAAAACCCAAAATGGATTGATTTGAGTTTTGTTGCTTTTCACCTGATCTTAGGGCCTGAAGAGGAAAAAAATCAGCCTTTAAAACGTAGCCTCAAAGGGTAAAAAGAAAGGGAACTGGATAAGCATTCCCCCAGTGACTGAGACGCTATAATAATACATTTTATACCTAGTCCAGTGAGTCCGAGGCCTGCTGAAGCTAAGATATCCAGGCTGGGACATGCCAGGCCAGCAGGGCACGATGCTGGGGATGGACTGGTTGCCATGGTAACCCCGCTGCTTTCAAGTCCGAGGAGACATTTCCTTGCTTCATACATATTTAAGGCATTTCGCTCCACACTTTTCACAATCACAGACTATGAAAACACACAATGGGAAAGAAAAAAGTGACATGCAAGTAGTCTACAATGAATTGGGGAGGTAGGTGAGAAATGAATATGGTAACAAGAATTCCACTCAGCGAATATATCAATGTTGCTTTAAAATCAACTGCAAATTCTAACCATTTAATTCTTAAGTTTACCCCTTTTGATAAAACCCTAAAATGTTGGTTACTATTTATTGGGTGTGTCCTGTGTTCCAGGCACTGTGATGGAAGCTGCACATATATTCTAATGCCCACCAAAACCTTATCGGGTGGGAATTATTATTCATATTCAGTAAAGATAAGGGAATTAGCCAAGGTCACAGCACAGCTGTGGAGGGGCGCGAGAGGACTGGAACTCAGGTCCGTCTCTACAGCCCATTCTTATTTACGTCCTCTTGTCTTTACATTAAAGCTTTTCCCCCTTTATCCCATCTTTACAAAACAAATCAAATGTGTCACCAGATACAGAGTGCATAATAACAGTCACTTAATGGTTGACATTTATGGTCTACTAGTTAACTAATAGAATTTGAGGTACCACTATTCCTCAGTGATGACATATCTATGGCAAAGCATATGATAAAATAAATTTCTAAACAATAAATTTTTTTTCTCAATGGACTCATCTAGAAAATTGAAAATGTGAACCCAAGGTTGAAAGCCTCCAATGGGCAATAAAGAAAATCTGTGGCTGAGAAAGCAGTTAAAGCGGTAGTCGGCATGAGGCCAGCCAGGCATAATTAAATGGCCCTAGGATGCTGCAGGCTGCAGGTTCTCACTTATGATCTATTTGCCCCTGACCTCTGCTCATTTCTTACTGAACTCCAGGAACTCTTCTTGTGCCTGTTTGTCTTTATATGCACAAGTCCTCAAAAATCTCTTCTGTCTTTATCTTTTAGTCCTACTATCTACAGTGACCGGTCAACTCAAATTAGTCAAGCATGAAGCTTCATGATACATAAAACTAGAGTCCTATTCTGTAACTTTAAACTCATTATGTCATGCTCACTTAGAATCAATGTTATTTTTCCTTTAAAGTTCTTTATTTTTTTTGAAGAAAGCATGATTGTTTTTCTTAAGGTGGACACTGAATACCACATTACTTGCATATTTGCAAAATTGATACATATTATATACATATACCATTATGCATATATGGTGAGATTTACAGTTCAGAAAGTAAAAAAGGCACAACTCTTTGATGTTTTAGCTACTATAATAAAAAAATCTACACAAATGTTATAATTTAGTACATGTTCTTAGACAACTTGCTTTTTTTTTTTTTTTTTTGGCTGGGAAAGATTTACCCTGAGCCAACATCTGTTGCCAATCTTCCTCTCTCTCTCTTTATTTTTTTCTCCCTCCCTAAAGCCCCAATACATAGTTGTATATTCTAGTTGCAAGTCCTTCTAGTTCTTCTATGTGAGCCACCACCACAAGGCTACTGATAGGTAAGTGGTGTGGTTCTGCACCTGGGAACTGAACCCGGACCACCGAAGTAGAGCACGCCAAACTTTAAACTTTAGGCCATCAGGGCTGGTTCAACTGGCTTTTTGTATTCAACACCATTCTTGTCCTTTGACTCTTGCACCAAAGGTTTCTTCAGAGTGTATAAGTGGAAGGAGAATCGCTGGGGGTGAAGCATCAGTATTTTCAGTGTGATCAGATGGTCCCAAATTGCTCTTCAAAGTGGTTGTGCCAATTTATGCAATATTAATGTGAGGAACATTCTTCTTTCCTCAAATTCTCACTAGCACCTAATATCATCAGATTTATCCTATTAAATTTTGGCTGTACATGTAATTACTGAAATTTTGGACATCTTAGAGGGGAAGTTTCAAGAAAGCTGAACTGTGGACACTTCATTATTTAAATGATTTATTAAAGACAATGGGCACCTATTCCTTAAATCTCCAGCGCTAGCACAGTGGCTCACAGATAGTAAGTAAACTAAGGTTTTTTGAATTGCATTGGCTATGTACACATACAGAGACACACAAAACACAATGTTTATTTAGCCTTATCCACTTTCTGGTAACTTAGTGAAGCTTCAGTTACCAGATTGCAAATTAACAAAAAAAAATGTTTTCTCTTTCCTTCTCATATATTTATAAAAAACAGCAGTCACTAAAAATGGACTCCAAAACCCAACATTGATGGAAATAAACTGATGATCAATAATGAATGTTGTTATAAGTTTATATTTATATAAAGTAACCAAATAAATATACAGTGACATATACTAACCTTGCTTGGTTGCTTTGGCTTTGGTTTAATACTGATGAAGACATCGAGCTGTTCCATCAACTGCGCGATGAACTGTGGATCGACTTCAATTTCTTCCTTCATATCAAACATCAGCACAAGAGGAAGACAACCCTAGGAAATGTTACACGAGGAAATGTAGGGGGTAAAAGTTACTCACCGAAACATCTGATAATTTAACATGCCCACAAATAACGCAATATTTTATGGATCTAAAGAGTAAACCAAAGTATTAAAGCTAAATTATATAGTTTCACATAGCTTAGCGGGCTGGTGTGGAAATAATGTTGAAGGGCAGAAACTATGTTTTTGGTTGACAAAATTACATGTATCTTAAGGTTTTGTTTTTGGCCCTGAAGTTTTTACCCACTCTCTAACTTGGAAAATTCCTCCATTCTCTGACTTCAGTTTTGTTAGTAATGCCAGAGACTAGATCCTCAACCACCTCAAGGGTATTAATCTTGTGCCCTGACTCAAAGACTTACAGTAGTGGCTTTTTATTGTCCCCTGAATGAAATCTAAACACACATAAGCATTTAAAGATCTCCACGTTTTGGCCCAGCTTTGCGTGTACAATCACAGGTCTGTATGTCTACTTATCTGCCCCTTCCTCCAGCCTAGACTAGCTCTGGACTGTTAAATGGATTCCGTACATTGGCGTCTCAACTCATCAAAAGTCTTCTTCACCAGCCCAAGTCCTACTTCTCTTATGAGGCAGCTCAAATCTTACCTCCTTCCTGGAGTCACCTGCTATATTGTCCCTTCTTTGAACTATCTCACTTTTTAGCACTGCAGAGTTTAGCACTTGTTTTCTTCTCTGATGCTTTCTTCCTGGCCCTTAATCTACTTAGTATAGGAACCATGTCACATACTTTTTCTGATGCTCAAGATACTCATGCTAGCCCACGGATTGCTGGGTTTGTACATAAGTATCAGGAGAAGTTACCATCAAACATACTAGAATTAAAATGAAATTACTATGTTCCATTTCTCTTGCGGACAAAAATGATTTTTGTAAGGACATTTCTATTAAAAAAAAGGTTGTAGTATGTAAACTATAGGTTAAAGCCTTTTAAATGTATCCCCCCACCTCAGTTCTTTCAATATTGTGGAATAATAAATCTCATTGCACACCTGTATTTTTGCCAAGCATGGTCAAAGTACGAATATGAATTCATAACTGCACAAAACGCTTGAAAAAGTTTCACTGGACTCAAAAATTATATCTAGGGGCCGGCCTGGTGACATAGCGGTTAAGTTCACATGCTCCACTTCAGCGGCCCAGGATTTGCTGATTGGGATCCTGGGTGTGGACCTACACACCGCTTGTCAAGCCATGCTGAGGCAGCATCCCACATAGAGAAACTAGAAGGACTTATAACTGTGATACACAACTATGTACTGGGGTTTGGGGAGAAAGGAAAAAGAAAAAAGAGGAAGATTGGCAACAGATGTCAGCTCGGCGCCAAGCTTCCTCACCAAAAAAATCCCAAACAGTAACCTTAAACATTTTTTTTTAAAAAAATTACATCTAAATAACTTGAAACGCAGAAAAAAGAAACTATGAAGAGTAATCATAGTAATCTTTGGACTGCTAGCTGACTAGTAGTATATTAAAAATAGCTTGGTAAGTAAGATTGGCTAAAAAAAATCATTCACAACAAAATAAATGTATTAAAATCCTTAATGATTGTAACTAGTTCTCATCTGTCAGAGGAATGGAATCAACAATACAAACTTGGATTTTCTGAAAGTTTCTCAAAAACAAATTCTGCAAGTTAATAACAGCAAAGGTCACACCTGAAGCTCATTGATTCAAATGTCACTAAAGGTCAAGCTCTGAACAGGAGAATACAGTAGTGCTTTCGGCAAGAATATTTGCTAGTCCACATTATGTCAGTCCACTTTGTTACTATATATCCGAGCTACACACTGGGTTTTTAAGTGAATATAGGAAGGATAGAAAATATTGCGAATTATAAATTGGAAACAGTACAGAATTATATAAACCCTGCTATTTTTCTTCAACGCATGATACTCAAATTCGTGGCTTAAATAGCATTTTTTAAATTGTATCAGATTCATGAAATATTCAAATGTTTCACGTTACCAAAATTTAGGGTAAAATTTTACAGGTATTTTTACTTTTCTGTTTAAACAGAAGATTTTCTTTGTCATGTACAAACTACAAACTAATACTCCACGTCATATGAAAATAATCACCTTCTACAAAATGCGGTCAATTATTCCATTATAACCTCTTCTATATTTAGTCTAAATAAAAAAAAAAACAAAAGACTTGACTGCAAGGAAATTACTCACCGATGTAATGAAATTAAGCCCATGAGGCACTAGGACCCTTACTCTTTTAGTTTATTTCCTTTTACCAAGAAACTTCCTTATCTGACCAGGCTTGCAAAGTGCTTTCATAAACACCACATTGGTATGGTATGTGCAGCAACATATACTGTACCCAAAGAGGTAAACAAAAAGAAAAAACTTTGTAACACTAATTTCAGTAAACTTACCATGAGATATTGCCTTGCAAGACAGACAGACTCAATGGTGCCCTGGAGGTAGACGGTGGACTTCTTTTGTGGATTACTGGGGTCGGGAAAGTGGATCTGAGCACCCGTTCTCTGCATGATATGTTTGATGTTGCTTCCATTTCGACCCATCATAAAGAGATGATGTTGAGCTGCAATATCCAGTTGTGTGCTCACGGGAATAGCAGATGCCAAGCTCCCAGCAAGATGTTCCAACAGCATGGCAGTCCCTTCCTAGGAGAAAAGGGTGGGAGAGAAATAATCCTATAAAATAACTGTCCACAGACTTAGTCTAAACTCCTTTAAAAATAAAACTTGCATGATTTGTACACTTACAATGTTCAAAATGCTCTCAATCACCTACCTTCACAGCACTAGTGTTATTCTGAGACCCTCGGACTATCACAGTAGCACCATACATTCGAGAACGCTGCTTAAATGACACAGAAATGTTGTACGTTTGTGATATGTGCTGGATAGAGGGGGAGTTAGGATCGGGAACTGGTTGAAGAATTCCAGCAATTGGTAGCTCAAACATCAGCACCAAAGGAAGCAGCTCCTAAAATGAAATTATGAGAACCCAAAGCAGATAGTGAAATCATTATATATTTAGAGATGTCTATCATTCATTCATTCTTTTCTGAAGATGGAATTTTAGAACATAAATTGTTTTTATTATAGACATAAGCTTGGGTAGACTATATAGTTTCTTAAATGAAAGGACCCTTTTGTGAAATCTGAGAATTTGTAACTTAAACTGACTGTTGCATTTCTCCCCAGGCCTCTTTTTGATCATTTCAAAATTATCAAAGAAACTGAGTCAGATAAAATTTAGAACATCTCTAAGAAAAATCTTTAGTACATGAAAACAACTTTTGTCACTATATCCTACATACTGAACATACGATTTGGTTATAAGTTGATAAATTACCATATTTTATTGCCTTATAACACAAATGTTCCTGACACTGATTTACAGTATTAAAGTATTAAATAGTTACCCGAATTCTAACTCGGGCAGATTCTACTCCTGCTGGTTGTCCTGCTATAGATACCTGCAAAAATAAGAAAACACAGAGGTAGATTTCTTTAAATTGAACTCACATCTGCTTTTCCAGTGATCTATATCCTTGCTACTCAAAGTGTCGGCCAGGAAAAAATAGCATAGGCATTATCTGGGAGCTTGTTAAAAATGAAGGATCTCAGGCACCAACCTGGACCTGCTTAATCAGAATTTCCATTTCAAGGAGCAACTCCGGTGATTTGTGTCAATTGATCTACGTCACCCCCTGGACCTACCTAAACCGCACAAAGCCCACGAAGCCATCCTGCCCTCTTTATAATTTCTCCTGTTCACTGCATTTTCTCGATTTTGCTTAAACTCTTTGCATGCTAGATGATTATAAATATGCAACAATGCTGCTGCACTAGGTTCTCGAAATATTGAACTACTTCCATGCTGGCTGGTAAAAAACTGTTGCTCCAACACCCACCTCCAGCCCTTTCCTGGGATTCCCTGGACTTTCCCATGATCCATCAACAAAAGAATTGATCTTGGCATCAGGGTGAGGGGATGGGGTTCCAGGACACTGCTCTCATAGGCTGTGCCCAGAACGACACCAGTTGTCAAATATTTTGTAAACTGCCCTTGCTTTTTACCATGGTTTTCTATCTAGTTCCTTATGTATGTGTCTCACTGTCACCATCAGTCCCCACAGAGAAAAGACCATATCTTATTCATCTTTGTGGCCAACGGTTGCTAGTATGGTGATTAGCTTAGAAGAGAGAAAACTTCCAAATAACACAAATACTACTATACGTTCTTCAAGTAGTGAGAGTGCTTTTATGTGGACAAGTGAGTTCCATTAGTTTCCAAACACAAGAACCAGAAAAAATGTATATAAACTAAAGAGAGACATAATTCAGTCAATGTGAGGAAGTCAGGTGCTCATTTATGGCCTCTCGGAAGGTGGTCTGGTGTAGTCTGGAGGACCACTTGTGAGACGCTGTAGGGAGAATTCCAGCAATGGATGGGTGCTTGCACTAGGCAAGCTTTCAGGGGCTCTCCTCACCCACACATTCTCTGAGCCTTTCCTTAGGGACTTCATTTTACTTTGCCATCACATCCTCTCCTCTCTTCTACCAACCCATTCAGGGATCAAGAGTTTATGGCCCACCTACAACTCATCTCTTTAAAAAAGCAGAGCACCTTCAGTCTCCTTGGAGGGGGTCATACAATCTATACTACCTGCCATTTCCATGATTACTTTTTTGCTGTCATCTCCCAAAAAAGATATGCATACAGAAAATTAAGGTTTTAACTTTTCCCATAAAAATTCATGTGAAAAGACAAAAGTACCTGGTTGCTTTTTTCTGCTTGGTTATTCCTGTTGGAATCTGGAAAGTGGATGTGGCATCCTGTTTCTTCCATCACTTTTTTGATATTGTTGCCACCTTTGCCGATTACATGCGAATGTTCTGTATGTGAAACATCCATCTTCAAGGTGACCCGATTGCTCTATGTGGAAATAATGTATTACTTCTCGAGGCATGAAAAAGGAAGGAAGGACTCCTTCAAACACTTTTCCCCCAAGGGAACAGTATTAACAAAAAGTGACCCAGTGGGAGATCTTACAGATTTCTTAATAAGATCATCTTAATCTATAAATGTTCAATCTCTATCTATTTCTCTTTGGCTATAAAAAGGAAATTCTTGGGGCTAGACTGGTGGTATAGCAGTTAAGTTCGCGTGCTCCACTTTGGCAGCCTGGTGTTCGCTGGTCTGGATCCTGGGTATGGACCTAAGCACGGCTCATCAAGCTATGCCATGGCAGGCATCCCACATATAGAGTAGAGGAAGGTGGGCATGGATGTTAGATCAGGGCCAATCTTCCTCAGCAAAAAAGAGGAGGATTGGCAGTGGATGTTAGCTCAGAGCTAATCTTCCTCAAAAAAAAAAAAAAAAGAAATTCTTTTTTAAGACAAATTTGTCAGAAGAAATAGAAAGATAAACTCTTTACCAAGACAAATTTTTGGAAAGTAGCTTTTAAATAAAGTCTGGTACAATTACAAATAAATTACTCATTTTTCTTTAATAGACATTATTTAGGAAACATTTAACTCATATAATTAATAACAGATCAAAACAATTACAAGACTGAATATATGTACGTTAGTAGGACTGTTAAACTATGGCAGAAAACTAGAAATAAAAATAAAACTCAAAACTGAATAAAAAAGTATTTACAAGCATTGCTTTCACAACTGCTCTATTCCCGTATGTCCAACTTTATAAAGTGAATCTATTATTCTCACTAGTAGGAAGAAGAGTGAGGAGATCATGAAGCAGATCTCCAGCAGAAAAAGGGCTTAAGAAAACCAATATACAGTGTGAGATTAGTTATATCAAAGCAAAATGCAACATTCTAAGACATGATGAATAAAAACATTGTGGTCGTACTGGAATCCATGTATTTAATTTTGGGAAATTTAGCGTTGTAAAATTATAAACACTGACATTAAATTTTTTCTCATTTACAAAATTGATGTTGAAATTCTTCAGTCCTTAGAAAGTAAAATTAAAAAGTCAAAATACAACAAGATGTTAAAAATATCAAGATTCTCATCTTCTGAATTTTTAAATTTTAAATATACTCATTAAATACATTGATCTTTGAATTTAACCTTTGAAATACAGGAAAAAGATACATCCTTTTTTGGAGAAACTTCTAAAATATTTAATAATTACAAGGTGAATAATTCTTTAAAAAAAAAAAAAAAGAACAAGAGAAAAAGAAAGGGGAAGAGATCAGAAATCATTTCAATGAAATACCAAGCGGCAAAACATAGTGGTTAAGGACCAGATATAGCCTGGATTTGAATCCACCCCCCGCCCCACCACTTTACAGCTATTGGATCCTGGGTAAATTACCTAATATCTCTGCACTGAGTTGTTTATGATGATTAAACCCATTAATATTTGTAAAGTGCTTAGCAAACTGCCAGGCACACAATAAGTGATTTCGAAGTGTTTATTAAAACAAATACATTCTCAAAATGAGTATAAATTTTTACATACTAAATTTCCCTATTATCTCTCTATACATACACACAGAGAAAGAGCATACAAGAGAAAGCATGAAATTTCATGGCATCACACACACAGCTACACAGAAGATCATTTGGGTTTTCTCCTGGCATCATAAAGGCAAATATGCTAATTCTAGCAATTTTTATTACTGACCCTATACTAATCAGGGCCATATCTGTTTCTGAAGCTGACATTACTTACTTACATATGTACATAAATACATATATGTGTGTCTATAATATTGTTCAATTACCCAGCTTGAAAGAACCTATTAAAGTTTTAAACAGAACTTAACATCCATTGTAGCATCACACATGCTTATTTTAAAACCCACCATTACTTTCTCCTGGTTTTTCTTCTCCAAATGGTTCTTTCATAACCGCATGAAGCAGCCCTTGCAGATACAAGGTTCTGACATCTGAGTGTCCTTAACATTCACTTACTTTTGTGTCTAAGACAGACATGATCATTTCCTTGGCTTCCTTAACATCTTCTTTCTTTCCAGAAACCTTAATATGGGGATCTACAAGAAATCAGAAACAAAGGGCTCATGTGAAACCCTTAAAGTCTGTTTTAAAATTATCTTACAATTTAAGAAAAGAGATTCCATAATAAATTCAATATTTGGTTCATTCTAGGTGTATTTTCATCGTAATAAAAACAGGAATATGGAAAATATCCAAATGGTGCATTTATCTGTGGCTCTTTTCCTTCTGAAAACTGACCAAACTATTTAAATTTAATCGCAAAACAGTATACCATATAATTATATTTTAAACAAGTGAGAAATCAACAAATTCAATTTATTAATTGATCTCTTGTTATATTCCAGGCCCTGTTCTAAACGTTTAAATGCTTTAACTCATTTAACCCACACCATAGCTCTGTGAGATCATTTACAGAGGACACTAAGGGTTTGGGTACCTTGGCCCAGAAACTACTCAGAGGCTTGTTCATTATAATCCAATGTCTTCCAACTCTGCATCCACACTTTAAACTATGTGATAACTTAATTTAGAAGATATCCTTACAGGTCATGGTTAATAAAAAAAATCTTAATCTTCATTCAGAAATATTTTACATTCATTCAGAATGAGTACTGAGTGTCTAATATATGCTATGTCAATTGTTTATTACTGCTGGTAAATTTTATATAGGAAAGCATTCATTCATTCAACAAATATTTTCTGAACCTCAGGTACGTACTGGCACTGTTCTAAGGGCTAGGGGACATATCAGTGAAGGAAAAAAGACCCCTGTCCACACAGAGCCTACAGTCTTGTGCCAGGAGATAAAAATTAATCAAATAAATTGTCTAGTGTATTAGAACATAAATGCTATGGAAAAAAAGTAAAAAGGAGAACAGGACAAAAGAATCAGGAGTATCATCTATGGAAAAGGGGTAGAGGCATTAGGCCTCACTGAAAAAGTGAGAGCTGAGTAAAGGCTTAAAGGAGCGGAGGCAGTTGGCCAAGCTGGAATCTTCCAGGTGGAGGGAGACATCAGAGCCCAAGCCCCAGGGAGGACATACACTTCTTCAGTTCTCTCGTTATTCAGGTTTTCAAGTCTCCCAGCAATCTAGTACCCTATAGGTCAGCCTGACAGAGACCAAGACCATTCTACGGTAAGGCAAAAGTTCTATACCATTAGCTTTAGTGATAAAGCTGAGTCAGAGAGATAATTTATCTTTATCATCATCATCATCATCATCATCATCATCATCATCATCATCATCATCATCACCACCACTACCATGAGGAATGTCAGTCTTCCTGACTGCCTTCTCCACTAAGTCCTTTACATCCTGTTCCACACACCTCAGGGTCAGGGACAGGGTCAGCAAATGTTTGCTAAGCATCTTTCACAATTAAAAAGCAGTTCTGCCTGAGTCCTTCTAAACCATCAATTCTCTAGGATAAGAAGTCAGAATCACCCAGTGGGGATTTTATCAAACTTCACATACTTTCCGGATATGGTGATCTACCCACCTCCATCCTACAATCCAGTTGCAAATCAATGCCATGATGAGTACATCATATTCTTAAGGTGCAGTTGAGCAATTTAAAAGAGAGAAAGAGAGAGAAAAAGGAAAGAAGGGAGGAAAACATTTTCTTTTTTAAATTAATTTTTTATTCAGGTAACACCGATTTATAACATCATATAAATTTCAGGTGTACATCACTATATTTCAACTTCTGTATAGATTACATCATGTTCAAAGTCTAGATGCCATATAAATGTGCCCTTTTGCCCTTTTCTACTTCCTCCTTCCCCACTGGGAACCAAAGAAAAAATGAACAAATGGGACTACTTCAGACTAAAAAGCTTCTGCACAGCAAAGGAAGCCATTAACAAAACAAAAAGACGACCTACCAATTGGGGGAAGATATTTGCCAATCACACATCTGATAAGGGATTGTTATCCAAAATATATAAAGAACTCATACAACTCAATAACAGAAAAAAGATCCAATTAAAAAATCGGCAGAGGATCTGAACAAACATTTTTCCAAAGAAGATATACAGATGGCCAACGGGCACATGAAAAGATGTTCAACATCACTAATTATTAGGGAAACGCAAATCAAAACCAGAGTGAGATATCACTTCACTCCCATCAGAATGGTTATTACTAAAAAGACAGGAAACCATTTTCTAAAGCTACCCACCCTTAGAACCAGGATGGAGGAACCACAGTCAGCAACAGTCCACCCCTGAGCTTCAGAGTTTGGGAAGGCATCTGGCCCCCTGCGGAGCCGTCCTAACACCCTCAGGCCCCTGCCTGGTATCTCCAGGGGTGGCTGCTCCTGGCCTTTGTCCTCATCCTGTTCTTTAATCCCTTCTCTGACAGCTACCCTGTCAAAGGGACATTGTGAAGATGAAAGACCTTAGGATTGGTTGAAATTTTCTAAAATGTCTAAGTGTCAGGTATTATAAGGAGATGAGCCTAAAGGTAGGGCAAAAGGGATGTCCAACCACCGCAAGCTGGGACAGCCTCCACAGGATGGCATCGTGTTCCCACTGCTTGCTCCCGAATGCATCCTAACAGGGGCTGCCTTTTCTCTGTAAGACTGCAGCCAACTTTAACACGTTTCTGCAAACAAAAAGAGAGCACTTTCTCCACTAATTCTTATTATATCCATTATAACTCCTCTAGGCAATATTGACATAAAGAGCTGTCTGCATTCAAAATTTTGGTCTCAACTATCCTCAACTTTGGTTTGAATTACTGCAGGCTGACTCTGGTGTTAATCTCTACTAAAAATTCTCACTCCTCCAAGGGGGATTAGAACCCGGTGCTTCTCAAAACACGCCTGCTCGCCAGACTCACTTGTAGCGCTTGCTTGAAACATAGGTTCCTGGGTCTCCCGGACCCAGCACTCAGCATTTGTTGGCGTCCCAAGTGATTCTTAAATCGAGTATAGGACACGGCAGACTAAACCACATAAAAAATGTAATTGTATTCTCTTATGTTTCAGCCAAGTATATGTAACATAAAATGCTTCTACGGGAAAAAAAAAGTATTTTTTCACAAAATAAATTAACAGTAAGTATTACATGGTATGATAATCTGAAACCCTATTCTTTTACAGGTTGGATGATCACATTAAAATGCCTACGCATCTGTAGAGGGACAGGAATCCTCAGATCCAATTTAAAACTGAATTTGGTTTTCCACCATCTCTGCATCAACAGAACAATCAAATAAAAAGCAAAAGCCTCAAGAGAAAACACACTTTATTTCAAAGTGAAAGAGCACCATCTAGTGACCAAAAATATAAATTATCAAGGGACACAAACAGAGACACACAGTCACCAACACGTAACATCAAACTGTCTCCAGTACCAAAATCAGCACTTTTTCGGAAAATGGCTCTTAAATAATCAAGTCCCCTAAGTACAGAGAAAAATAAACATAACAAAATTCTTGTTTAGACTGCTAAAGTCGCTGGCTGTGTTTTATTTTTCATTCCTTCTTTTGTCCTTGTTAAAAGGTATATACAGGCGTGAGCTCTTATTCCAGGCTGAACTTAATGTGTTCATTTCAAATCCTGAAATCCAGCTCCCTTTCAATGGCTGTCACAGTTTACAAGTCAAGCTTGTCCATGTAACAGCACAAGGGACTCGGGTTTCATTCAGACCCATTCTGGAAATACTTGATGGAGAAAAGAAAAGTCAAAGTATTAACCATATTAATAAACATAAAAACAAGGAAAATGTCAGCTATGAAGATTTTTGGACGATGAGAGAGAAATAGGGAATAAGTGTACAGTGCCCCTCCCCCAAGTTAATTGCTTTGAAGGACAACTCCTATTTGGGCATGAAAGTTTTGAGACGTTTGCTCTAAAAATAATTTTCATTGCTTTATAATCAACCCTCAAGCTCCCTGAATATGGGGATTATCTTCATTGGTTTTGTAACTTCCATAGCGCCAAACAAGCAGCAAATACCCAGTAAATGGCTGTTGAATGGACTGATGGCTCCCCTGTTTTGGAAATGGCTAAGCACAGAGGGAGGCGATGGAAATCTGGGGGAAGACTCTAAATCTCATCTCCAAGGTGATCATATGTCTCGCACTTCCCAAAATAGTTGTGACTTCAAGTAGTTTGATCTCAGTACCTCTATGAAAATACAGAGAACTGTCAGATATTCATCCAGATTTTTGGATTTAAAATTCCTCTTCCATCAATCTGCTCACATCTCTCTGGTGTCATCCTATGGAAGAAAGGAAGACCAGACGGGGACCCAACCTTCAATAAGTAATATGAAGCTGTATGGACATGGGTATGAAATGGGTATGTTATATGTATACTGCAAAAGAGCTAAACCTTTGAGCAAAAAGGTTTTTATGACTTTCATATGGAAATTCATAAGGATTTGATAAGGCAACAACTGTTTTCATAAGAACACATGCTAAAAACCATATTTTCAGTACAAATAAATATTCAAAAGAGTTGAGATGTTTACATGAACTTAAGTGAAGTTTAGTTATGGTTTTAAAAGATTATCTCTTGGTACTCTGGTTTCTACTCTCCGGTTTTCCATCCTTGGAAACATTCCCATTCCTGGAAACATTACTGAATATTTTAGTGCCTGTTTTTTCTCTCCTCAAGGTTAAACCTCCTTTTCACTTCATTCTTATCCCACAGCAAAATCTACAGAAAACACACGTCAGCCCTTTCATTGTATTTATTATGCTATAGTCAGTAATGTGCTTTTGACACATGATGGATTTAAGCTACCAATGTTTCACCAACAATCTATTTGTAGTTACTTTCCTGTCTCCATGATTGAATGCTGTTGAGCAAAAGATTCAACCCCAAAAGTTCAAAGTAATGCTTTCATTGTCGCATGTTCTCTGAGAAAGAGAAAACAATAGAAAATCCCATGTTTGACTGATCGCATTCCTTGCACCCACAACATCCCCAAACAAAAGATATCATATTAGAATTGCACTTTTGTTTATGGAGAAAAGTTCCACATCATGGCCTGAAATCCAGATGGCTTTGGTACATTTTATGCATATAAACAAAACTGTCAAACTGGGCTTACATCCATAAGAAGAGACTAGCAGACAGAATTCACTTTCTCCTGGCTTGGAGCTCTTTTTACTTTTATTTCAAGTTCTTTCGAAGGAGTCTTAGCCTTTGAAACTATCTAACCAAGAAGGACATTAGCTGGGGCCAGGTCTGTCAACATTGTTAGGAATAGTCACTGTTGATAGGCAGACAGGCATCTCCAAAACTTCCTCTGAAATTCCCTGCCAACGACTGGGAATATATCCATAGTTGGCAAGTAGTTCCAAAGGAGTAACGGCCAAATTTTTTATATAAGGAAGACTGTGGCTCTAGGGTAAGGATTTTGTCAAACAGCCAATATACATCAAGTCTCAGAAAAAGCCCCAGACACCTCAAGGGCACTGGTTGACTTGGATCAGTTAGAGAAATGCTGGGAAAAGCCAGCCAATACCACCAGAACATATTAAGTTTGGTTTTTTTGGGTTATTTTGTATGTGAGACACCACCACAGCATGGCTTGATGAGTGGTGTGTAGGTCCACACACAGGATCTGAACCCACAAACCCCAGGCCACCAAAGGGGAGCACATGAACTTAACCACTACGCCACCAGGCCAGCCCCTGAACGTATTAAGTTTTAATAGCTTCAACTCTGCAAGAGGCTACAGGTTCCCTTCACATGATGGGGCAATATGTAGATTCCACAGTCATTATAATAAGTTCTGAATCCCAGTTGAGCCATAAACAAGCTCTGTCACCTTGGAAGTCACTGAATCTCTGGAGTATAGTTTCTTCCCAAAAAAAGCCCTAATGAGGGAGTTTGGTCAGATCATTGTTACACTTTCTTATAAATCTAAACTTCTTTGGTGTAAAGCAGTTCTTAAATAACACTAACCTGATAAACAACTTTATTTTCCAATTTTTTGGTCTCTCATGATAAGTAGCTCACCAAAGACAGGACAATCTAAGATGTTCCCAAGAACCTTAAGCTGCAGGCAGTAGACACAAATGTCTCTGAAGTACAGATCTGCTTCTGAGGAAGGAAGAGGAGCCTCTGAACCTTGGTGACAGATCCACAGCTGGCTTCAAAGATGACAGCTTGGGCGTTCCTTTGGTTTTGCACACTCCAGGAATGTGCGATTTCATATCAAAGTAGATGAAATTCAGTATTCACCCCACTGGCATTTCCAGAATATTACAGGCACAAAACAAATGCACTGACAACCCCATATGGAGATGGGATTCTACTTCAAACTCTACTGCCATGTCACAGTTCAAAATTCAATATCATCCCCATATGTCTGCTATTTTGGTCACTTTTCCTTTAGTGCTATCACTTTGCTAATCAGCAAAAGTGAATTCAACTCATAGTCAACTGGCCACGGCCCATATTTTCCTGTGAAACAAAGGTGTTTCCCTCTGACCTCTTGAGAAATAGACTTTTCTTTTAAAAAAAGGAAAAAAACTTTATACAGGTCAAATAACATAACAATATGACCTTTGTTAAAAATGAAGATACATACTTTATCAAGAGATAGAGAAAACCTGAACTAACTCATTAAACTTGATGACGTGATTTTAAAAGAACAAGATTACATGACAGGAAGTCAATGCACTTTCAGCTTATTTTGTGGTCAGCAATACAGACTCCAGATTCTTTCGAGGAATGCTCTTTGACAACACAAACTCCAATAAACCGAGTTAGAATGAAAGAACAAAGAATATATTCGGACGGGAGTGGAAGAGCCCAAGCTATAAGTATTTAAGGCAAAATGTTGGTGAGCAGCCATAACATGTCAGATATTACAAGCAGCATCGTGAAAAACAAATCCATCTGTTGTAGGCATTCCCTAACTCAACTATGTTGCTTTAGGATAAGGCATAAAATCATCCTTAACTTACCTTTTTTTAAACAGAAAAAATTAACCTCTTTACTAGTCAACTAGAAGAGAAGGGTAATGGACAATGAGAAGTATAAAAGCAAACGTATTTTAAATTCAAAACCCTAGTTTTCGTGAGAAAAAAAAATGTTTCCATTGGTACCCACAATCAGTTTACACACCACGATTTCCTGAGATAACTTCCTATGAAA
The DNA here is from genome assembly GCF_021613505.1 of Equus quagga. Classification (NCBI taxonomy): domain Eukaryota; kingdom Metazoa; phylum Chordata; class Mammalia; order Perissodactyla; family Equidae; genus Equus; species Equus quagga. The sequence continues at coordinate 136,745,646 of NC_060268.1, forward strand.
ATTCCATTTGGCAGAATGAAACTTAATACTCAACAGAGAAAGTGTACTCTTGACATGACAGTGGCATGAGTGACATGAGCAAATCAAAAGATAGAAAGCATGGCAAGATCCTTAAGACTTTTTTAGTTCAACTACTTGGCAATGATTGGAGGTAAGGTGCCCTCACTACTACGGTAATGAACATTTCAGGCAAGTTCTTGCTGAATGAAAGAAAAGGGTGCATCCACATACCAAGATGGAGCCTAACGACCCTTCATCAATTAGACAGAAAAGAGCTATCAGCTTCAGAAGATTCAAAGCTAGCTAGAAGGTAGATGAGAGCTTTGGCTGAATGGAATACCAGCATTTCCAGTATAATCAGCAATAAAAGAGTTCAAAATACATGATAATATGCCATCATAATTGTTCTCCATTGATGTTTCAACTTTAGGAGGAAATAAGGCATAAGAAAGGGAAGAGGCAAATCGGGCACATGCATCTTCTCTGTTAAGATTCCTATGTGCCTTATCGCAGCTGTTTATTTAAGCAGAAACAGTTACAGGGACTCAGCAAAAACCTAGAAATAATCTCAGAGAAGAACAACGAAATGCAAACAAAGTATAAAGCAAACTCAAGGCATAAGAGATGAAATAATCAAGAACAGATGTTTTTAAGGAGTATAAGAATTGGAAAAGGGTAAACTACCTTATCTTATAAACCACCTTATCTTAGGCAATGTAAACTACACTCCAAGCATAATTGCAGAATTGCTGTTCAGGTAGAAGAAGGGCAGGAAAACAATCCAAAGTACAGAAGAAATCTAGCTTTGGAGCACTAAGGGTGGAAAAAGAAAGTTAAAAACACAAGGCCTGACTCAATTCGTTTCTTGAAGTCTTTTGGCTTCGGAGCTCTATACTCCAGAGATAAGGAAGAGGATTCTGGGAAGGGGGAGGAAAGGAAACTAAGTACCAGGAGGAAAGCTGGAATCGTCTGAATGGTTTGTGTATAACAATTCTACAGAAAGCACAGGCAGTGCGAGGTTACTGCGAGGGAGGACGTTCACACATGTATGAGCTAGAGATGGACAACTCTTGTGACAGTGGGAACAAAGCCCAAGGCACAGAGCCTGACAAAAGCAATAATAATGCAAGGACCCAGGATGAGGAAGGAGCATGTAAAAGAGAGCTGAACTGAATACCAGCCTTCTGGAATGGAACTGGAGTCCCAGTCCGATGCTGAATGGTCCGTTTGATAAAAGAGAGAACACTGAAGTCGGGATGGAGGCATGTGCCAGGACAAAGCATCCCCAGGAAACCGCACTGAGATAACAGCGAGTTATGCAAGAACTTCTAGGAGCCAGAAGCAACTAATCTTCATCGTCTCTCCAAGGAATACTGATGTTCACAGTGTACACGGCAGGTCCCAGCAGTATTGCCTGTGGCCTAAACCCAAAGCGCTGTAATCTGTGGCCAGGGCAGACTGTTCCTTTTACAACAGCTGAGACTATTCGTGAAAAATCTTAACACTCAACTGCTGGGTGCCGTTACAGAAAAGTGACCCCGCGTTTAAGGGTTCACATGCATTAGACTAGGAAAGTCCCATAGATGAAGACTTGACCACATCATACCACACACATGACCTCTTTGTTTTCAGTCCAGCCTGCTAAGAGAAGAAATTTAAAAACCAGAGATTCTGTCTTTTGAAGATATTCGAGGCACAATTAAGGGTGTACGTAAGAAACAGCAAGCTCTTAGGAATTCAGTTCTAAAAATAACTTACCAGCTTGAGACTGGCATTAAAATTCTCTACCTTTCTCATCTTTGTTGTATGATCCACTGAGAAAGTTTTACAGATTGCACTGAAGAATAGCTAAGTATGGGTTCACACAACTCTGGGTGTTAAAGATTGTTTCAAGCTTTTTCATAATCTCAAGAAAGTTAGTAATTTTCAAAAAATTAAAAGTATCTAATATCAGGAAAATAAGCCTTAAGGAAAATTATTTGGAAAATGCCTATCTGCCGATCCTTTCTTCTTATTCCACTTTCTACAGGCTAGATGAACAGCTGTTAATAGTTTTTTTATGCAGCCACATATACTGGAAATAATACTCATATCCCTGTCTCCAACTGTATATTATTCTGTAATAATATTATTCTGTAATAATAAACAAATACTATTTGTTTCTCTCATACTTTTTTGGTAACTGTTTCAAGTAAGTAGGAACCAAGGGTCTTTGTTTCTCACTCTCAAGAGATTTATATCCTCTAAGGGGAAAAATTTATTTTAAGCTATTAAATAACTTTAAAATGGTCCTTACTTTTCTTAAAAAAATATCTAAAGTTACTTTGAGGCCTAACAATGTCTAAATCAGAATTCACTAAACATTTATCCAAAGGTAATATTCCTGCTTAAATATCTTAATGAAAAATTTGAGAGTTCAGTATTTTAAAACTGGCTTTTCTTCTGAGACAAGAAGGCAGGGGCTTCCCATGAAAAGTCAGAGAAAATAAGCATGACCCCATAAAGGTGACCAACCAGTGCTATTACTTCTAACAAGAAAAATGATTTTCTTAAATAAATTTGTTTCTATACAAAGAGCTCTTATAAATCAAGAAAAAACACTAATTGTTTCATAGGAAAATGGGCAAAAGACAAGGAGAAATAATTCAATAGAAAAATGATCAATAAATACATAAAGTTCAACCTTACTAATCATTTTTATGTATAAAATTGGCAAATATTTTTAAAATTAGAACGCTAACAAGGATATAGTCAGACAGACTCTCTAACATACTCTCGATGGAAATAAAAGTTGGTGCAAAATATCTGGAGAGCAATTTGGAAATCTTAATGAAGAATCACAATACCGTAATTTCATTTTAAGGATACAGATGTATTCAGCAGGTGAAAAAGGAAAACAACCAAATTAACAGTCATTACTTCTAAGTAACACGGTCATGGATAATTTTTATTTTATTTTATGCTTCAGGCTTTTCTGCTTTTTCCACCAGGAAAAAGTATACATTTATAATGTGGAAAAATACTCATACCTTAAAAGAAGATTATCTGTATCAGTAAAGTCTGAGATCGATTTGCTCAAATTACATCCTTGTACTTTCAAACAAACGTATTTAAGTCAGAACTTCTTGTTTTCCAAGGACAATATTTTAAGAAAAATTCTCTTAAAAAATGAGACCTTTAAAAATGTTAACAATAACGACAACAGTGCTTTCTCAATTAGACAGAAAAGTTCCTTCTTTCTCATCTATAATTCCATGACAGGCTTCTTGTCATGCAATTTCTGAACTTTATCTCTCGTTATTTCTTGTGCTGTAAATACCCTTAATATTTTATCAACATACAATGGCTCTGAGCACAGACTTCCCCAGTGAAACTGGAGCAAGAACGTTTAATGATGGGCTTAACTGCAGTTGAAAGACATGGTTGGAACAGAGTCCAAATAGTTGGTGAAGGCCATATGTTCATGGCCACCACTACACATGAAATTCTTTCAAACGTGTATGGCCACATCTCTCTTTTTCTTCAACAATGGTTTCCAAAATAAATGAAAATGAGAGCAATCCTTGTAGTGGGGGTATAGTGCTCTTTCTTGAAAGAATTCTCCAATGTTCCCCCCAAGCAAGGACATTAGAAAAACATGACTTACATATCATTCTCAGGGTGTCACTCAACCACTCATTAATGTAGGTAAAGAATAACCTCAAAGGACAGTGCCTTCATAACAAATAGTTTCACCAGGATGGCAATGACAATTTCTTTCTTTGTCTTCTCAGCAGAGAAATCTAAGAGTTGACAATGGTACCTAGTTATGCTCCACCGGCCCCTGCCCCAGGGCCATTCTCTGTCTTTCACTCTCCCAGCTTCCTGCCCAGGAAATGGAAGCAGGATCTCCAGCAGCAGCTGCACGGCTCCCTGACTGCAACTTCACTGAGCACCCGCGCGCCACAGTCCCCTTTGCACAGGTTCCCATCACCTGTCCTCTCCTTGCCCCTGCAGCCCTTGGGTGATAATGGTTTCCAGCTGTTGCCAGTTTTTGTGGCTCATCATCTATTAATAACTATTTGCTTGTCCCTTGACCCTGTCTACTATAATTAGCTCCTTCGTTAGAGTTTATTTAAATCATTTGGAGTTAATTCTGTTTTCTGTCAGACCAAGACTAATATAACACCTTCTCACCAAGTCCTTTTCTTCTCTTGATGAGAAAGTATGTGTGAGGTTGGGGATGGTAAAATGTATAGCCCCACATTCAATATTTGTGCTGCCTCTTCTCCACAAAAGCCCTAACTTTTACGAGGTGAACTCCATGCCTTATATACATTAAGGATAATATTCCTTAGGTCTTAGCAGAACCTTTTAGAAAAGACGGATTTCTTCTTAGTGTTCAACACAGGTCAATTTCACAACTACAGTAAAGAACCACGAAGCGGTTTTCTAGTTTCTCCTCTCTCTCTCCTCCTCCCTTCCTCGCTCCCTCACTCTGTCCCCACTCTGTCTCTGTCTCTCTCCCTCCAGAGGCTATGCAAGTGCATTTTTATCATATGGTCATGTTTATTCTTGTCCATTACTGGAAGTATCTTGGCACCTTCAGATGTTCCTTTATAAATGTGTTGTAATGTTTACAGGACCTTTGAGAAATATGTGTGGATTCAGCAGCATTTTAAAATTTCTTTAATATTTTCTTGGCTTCTATATAACTTTTACTTCTAAAGGCATTTGTTTCTATGTTCCACCCAAGGAAACCCACTTTTAAATATAAACATACATCTGTTTTGTGCCGACTTTAAGCCTACGGAAGTGGTATTTCTGTAACCCACTGTATCATTCTAAAGGCAGTTACTCACTGGGGCGGGGAAGGTCTATGGGTTGTCTTTGTGGGGTCTATGAACCTGCCTATAATTGCATTCGAAGACTGTGCATATACGCATTGGTAAATTTTTTTGAATGGATCTATAGATTCTCAAAAAGGCTGAAAAAGTTAAGAAGTCTTGGTCTAAGCAGTATGGAATTTTATGATAAAATTAAGAAAGCATATTTTAAAACACTTCAAGGATTCAGTTTTGGTTTGGGATTACTGCAAGTTGATATTTATCTCCTATTCAGAAATGTTCAACAATTATATATATACATATTATACACACACACACACACATATATATATTATTTTTTTTGGTGAGGAAGATTGGCCATGAGCTAACATTTGTTGCCAATCTTCCTCTTTTTGCTTGAGGAAGATTGTCCCTGAGCTAACATCCATGCCAATCTTCCTCTACCTTGAATGTGGGACACCACCACAGCATGGCTTGACGAGTGGTGTGCAGGTTCACACCTGGGATCTGAACCTGTGAACCCCAGGCCACCGAAGCAGAGCATGTGAACTTAACCACTACACCACCAGGCTGGCCCCTCAACACTTATATTTTTTAATATAATTTCAGCAATCACATTTAAGACATCAATGCCAACCAATAAGATGACACCAAATTTGTATTCATCATTACTTTATTTCGGTTATTGTAAGAGACACAGGAGAAAATAGTAACAGAAAGAATGGAAGGTCTGTGAGAGAAACTACAACTGAATCAAGTTGTTTAACTCTTCTAAAAAAAAATTCTATAATATTTTATCAGAGTAAAAATCATAGAACTTTTATCCTTCTGCTACAGAAATAGATCTTTATTCAAAAGATGATATAAAATCTCGTTTCAGAACAACTTCTGGAATTGTATCAGAGAACTTCAGACCTGGAATGGAACAGAGTTCTAATCTTCCTCCTCTTCCTTCATCAAGGTTCACTGAGGGCCCACATGGGGCCAGGCACATCCTACAAAGTCCAGTTATAATGACGACGACACCATAGTCTGAGCTATGTAAGTGATCACAGATTTTAAAACTTCCCACTCCCAGCATGCTTCCTTCTATATAATGGTCCTCCAAACTGTCAACTAAACTGCCACATGTTCAGTGACAGAAACTGTACCACTTTACCAAAAAGCAAAAGTTAGCTATTAAAAATAATTTTCTTAAAACCATCTTTAAACCTTCAATGATTCCTCAATCTTACAGAATTAAAAGTGCGAACTATTTGCTGTGGTTCAAAGCCCTCATGATCAGGACTGCACCCAGCTGCTCCCCTTTCACTTCCCTTGTTTCCTTTCATATAACCCACACTACTGCCAAACCTAAACACTCTCCCCTCGCACCAAAATGTCCTGTGATTTCTACCCCCATGCCTCTGTGCCTGAAGCCATCAGACACTGCATTGTTGCTACTGTTGGCTCCATTCCTCCAATCCTCACCTAAGGTCAACCCAAATGTCCCATTTCATCAGGTTGTTCCAGCGCAAAGTACATCTCTGCTGGCTTCTCCTGTCACTGATCAGTCATCTACTAGCTCTACCACATGTTTTCTATTATCCACAGACCTACTATGCTCCTTAAGTTTGCAGGTTCCTTGATCTGATGGGAGACAGTGTGTTCAGTTTCTATATCCCCACAGAACGTACTATTTACTGAATCTTAGAACAAAGGCATTAGATAACTATCTGGATTTCACTAGAGTGACCAATACCTGCTTTCTGATCTTTTTAATGTATTCATCTTCTCTTTCTCCACACTAAAAAGCCCACTCCCCTTGGCACACCCACGACAGCCCTTTGGACTTTGGCACAGCCATCGGCTATGCTCTCCATCATTCTGCCTTTGCACACTCACTTCTGTTTTCCAGTTGCTCCTTCTATGAACTGACTTTAAGTGAAGCAACTTCAATTTTTTGTGTGCATGAGGAGCAGTGGCCCTGAGCTAACATCTGTTGCCAATCTTTCTCTTTTAGCTTGAGGAAGATTGTCACTGAGCTAACATCTGCACCAGTCTTCCTCTACTTTATGTGGAATGTCGCCACAGCATGGCTTGATGACCGGTGCCATGTCCATGCCCGGGATCCGAACCCTTGAACCCCAGGTCGCTGATGTGGAGTGCGTGAACTTAACCAGTATGCCACCAGGCCCGCCCCAAAACTTCAACTCTTTGAGTCCTCAATCTCTGGCACAGGTTATGGAATAAAGTGTCCCATACACATAGTTAGGAGGATTAAATAATAGCAAGTGGGATAACATAATGAGTTTATGTCTATAGAACCTCTGGATCCCTCTGTTAAAGCTGCCTAAGGTGGCATGTGTATCGGTCTCACAGACACGGCAAAGCTGGTGCAGAGTGACTTTGAACAACCAAAACCCCAGTGCTTTCTCACAGCACCTGGTCGCGAGTTTTGCATTTCTCCTCCCTGGACTGTCCCATCAAGTGCAAACAACTTCTCTTCTTTTTCACTATGGTTTTAGTATAAATTATATTAAAGTGTCTCTAATTAGCTTTCTTATGCCAGTGTTTGTGTTTTTTGTTTTGTTCGTTTTTTTAATGGGAAACTCCTATTGGACTGTTAGCATCATCTTCATAAAGAGAAATATAATAGATGACATATAATAAACTCTTATCCCTGGGTTTTTAGAAACATTTTTATTTGCTATTTGACATTTGTTATGTTTATTTTCCCTCACTTTAAGGAATATTAGGAATGTTCAATACATCAGCATGGGAATGGCTTGGCAAAGCTAGATTCTCTCTCCAGCTCATGAGAGGATAACATGTGAAGAGAGAAAGGAAAGAATAAAAGCAAGGCATATCCACTTTGCAACCACCTCACTGTTCCTCTCAAAAACCAGAAAAAGAATAAAAGCAAAGTATCAGATTAGATCATTACGGACACGATAGGAATTCTAAAACTTGAAAATCAACAATGACTAATTTAGCATAAATCATAACATCTTTATAATACATATTTTTCACAGTAGAGCCTCTTAATGATACTTATACATTAGAAAATACAGCAAAAGAGTCTTAAACAAGACTTCTAAAAACATTAATCTAGGTCATACCTGTTATACATTACAAAAAATTACTCAAAAATTTATGGAGTTTTCATTTTGCAATTATAATTGAAAACTTAAGAACTGATTTAGAATAGCTTTGAATGAACATATAATAAAGACATTTAAACTTGAAACACTCTGCAGTCCTACTTTCAAACTTTTCAAGTGTCCATACTAATCAGTCTCTAAGCCCCCAACCTACATTAACTTTATTTAACACTTCCAATTTTCTACACACTTTTAGGAATTGAGGCCCCAAATGTTAAATATTTTGGAATCCTCTTAGCTCTCTAGCCGCCAAAAAATAAATATGGTATAGCTATTGAAGCACAATACTTGATGAAGGTGAAATCCTGAAATAAAAAGCCATCAATATTCACAAAAATTTTAAAAAATAATAATATTCACAAAAATATCTTACAAAGAAAACTAATTATCAAGTCATCAAGTTCAGAACTGTTCACATGAATACAGTTGGGCCAACAGCAGATCAGATAGTACTAATTAAGATAGAGAGAAAATTTAAAATTCAAGAAAATATGAGCCATGGTACTTATATTCATAATGGTATAAAATCCTTTCCTAAAGAAATATGGGCATGAAAGGCGGGCCTGCTTTGAAAATGGTGAGCGTCTATTGTTGAAAAGATATCTTACTAGCTCCTTCAGTTGATAACTCTGAGATGATCCAAATACATCACTAAATAAATAAAAATGTATATGCTAAGAACGTGAAACATTTTCCTGCACCCACACCCAATTACTCTCCCCATTCCATTTCAAGGGGAACAATAAATCAAAACAATATACACATGGGGTCATTCTTCCACTCCGTTATTCCATCATGGTCCAGCTTTCCTGCTGGTGAGTCCCCCTGCCATCCCCTCTCCCCCACCCCATGGCACTACATCCAAGACTAGATTCAGCCTTAATCTGGTTCACAGATTGATTTTCCTTGGCATATAAGGCATCACAAGCCACTTCTGCCACTACCAGACACTCTGCAGTAATATAATTGGAGAGCGGTGCCACTGTCCTGCCAGAAACCATCAAGATTTTCAAACCAGCAGCATGCAGCTTTGGGGTGAGGGTGTGGGAGAGGTAGAGAGTGAGGGGGTGACTAAGAACTGAACTGAGTCAAAAGGGAATATTTCTGTGCTGCACCCAATAACACAATGCATACTCCACTGTTATTATGGACTGGAAAGATTTCACATGCCCTGTGGCCTAACTTTATTGTCTGCCAGGAAAAGAGAGGCTATTTGGGTTCTCTGGCAGCTTCCAGCAGATCTACCCTTCCCTGTAACACCTGCTTTTGTTGATTAAATTTTAACAAGACTTTTTTCTCTTAACAGGGTGAGTTCAGGAGGAGAAAGGGAATTGGCATCAGCTTTTCTGACATGATTATTAATAAGTACAGAAGCATTAGAAGTATCCTTTTAGAGAAGGAGAAAAAGTCTGTTCTCTCTCTGGGTCCTCATCTTAGAATCCAAAATTTTGGCTGGAGAAAGATTAGACAGCTTCATTTGCACTCCGGCTTATCCGGAATTATTGCTCAGATGGAAGTTTTCAAATCTTAGACACTCATGGGATGCTCGCGTCCTTCATAGAGAACATTTCAGGATTCACACTGGGAGTTTACTATGTGCAACCTCATTAACACGAATGTCACTGATTCACAATATGAAAGTTCTGAGTGAGGCTTGGATTTACCTTTACTTTGGATAGAGGAAAGGGCTTGAAAAGTAAATGAATGTAAACAAAAACGTTTGGGCAAGAGAAATGCTACTCAAACACAAGCAGGTCCTTTAGAAGCCAAATTTATACATTTCAAACCACATACTACCTATAAAATCATAATAACTCTGCATTAAACTGGTCTCCCCAGAAATACAAGACCATAATTCGGTTACGTAATCCAAAGGAGGGAAAAGACACTTTCTTCCAATAAAAACTTTGGGTTCAAATTTTCCTCTAATTGACACAGATATCACCTTGATCATCCCAGATTAGTAATGACTGACTGAAATGTCTGTTCTCATTAATCTGTTGACTTATTCCCAGACAGGTTGATAAACTTACCTGAGTTTATTATTCCATTTTCATTTACACTGTGTCCCTCAGTTTCACCCTACTGATTCTATATTTTTATCTCCATCAGGCAAGGATTAAAGAAAATTAAACTTGTAAAATTTAAAACCAACCCGTTTCCTGTTTCAGGAGGAAGAAAATGAGAAATGTCTAGCCTGGAACAAAAAAAATGGAAAACCCTGATCAATTTCAAGGCTCTATGTTTCTCTCCCCTGAGTCTGGAGTGGGTTTTATGCTTACTCAGATCTTTTTGCCCTTCTGCTATATCAGCATATACACATGTATCACCTTCTTCACTTTCTATATGCTTTTACTGCATAAGCATTTCTTTCGCTTTTTCACCCACAAGCGAATTTCAGGTCCCTTCCAAGTTAATGGATCTCTCTGCCAATAAGGTGTCCGGAACAGGATACAGCATTCCAAGTACAGAATTTTCTCCATAATCATATAAACCAGATTTTTTCCACTTCTGCTGCTCAGTCTAAGGTCTCTGGGTATGTAAGATGAATTATTATGGATTTTTTATGGAATTGTGTTTCTGGCAATTTACAGTCATTTCTAGCTCCCTTTGATCATTTGTCTAATTAAACATTCAAAAGCCTAATGTAGGCAACTGGTTATTATGAAAGTAAAATTGGTACGAGTCCTAGTTCTACTGATGTGAACCTGGTTTCCCCACTCACAATCTGGTTTTGATAATACTGCCCATTTCAGAGTAAGTGCTTAGTAAACATTAGTATGTAGGGGCTGGCCCTGTGGCCGAGTGGTTAAGTTCGCACGCTCTGCTGCAGGTGGCCCAGTGTTTCGTTGGTTTGAATCCTGGGTGCGGACATGGCACTGCTCATCAAACCACGCTGAGGCAGCGTCCCACATGCCACAACTAGAAGGACCCACAACGAAGAATATACAACTGTGTACCGGGGGGCTTTGGGGAGAAAAAGGAAAAAAATAAAATCTAAAAAAAAAAACAAAACAAAATTAGTATGTGTTATTGTACCTGTACCTTCTGGGGACCCCAAAACAGCACTAAACTTACAGCAATTGCATGACTGAGTCTTCACTGGGATTCCTTCTCAGTCTCTTCTCCTGCCTTCTCTGTCTCTGTTCCCAGGGCACCCCCTTTGGCACTCTTCTATGTCATTTGCCTGGATAATCCGTCTACTGATGTAACTGTAACCCCACCCAATACTCTGACGCTTTCCAATTCTAGTTTCCCAGCTTTGACCTCTCCATAGTTCCAGCCATCTAGTAAACGACTTCTCACTATCCATATGTTCTCCAGTTTCAACATGCCAGATCCAAAATTCATTATTGTCCTCTCTCCTTTGGGGAAAAATGGGGATCTCCACAGTTTAGGAAGGAACATGCTTGTGCAAAAAGCAATTAGAAGGTTAACAGATCATGATGAGCCTGTGATCTTGTCCTAACTCAACACAAACACTGGTCTGTGCTCAGAACTAAACCCCTCCTGGATCTCTCCCACATGAGTAATTCAAATTGAGCAGTACCACCCAGTGTGGCACTGTCCATCATCAGGAATCATGGTGCTTATTTTTTTCTTGGAATAATCCCAAAATTTATTGGGATCACTTATATTTGAAGACATGTTTTCCCTCCATCTAAACCAGATTTAACTTGTCATTTGGGATGCTCTCTTAGGAACAGCTCACGGCTATACTGTCATAGTTTTTAAGTCACCTTTGAAGGTTGACTAATCCATGCTATCAGCTACAGTGGCTGGTACCTAAACAACATTAAAAGAAAAAAAAAGAATACACGGATTTTAGGCAATAATTTTTCTCAAAGTCTCCAATACTTTAAAAGTAACTACCATATCTTTTCAGGGTTTACTCATTATTGGAAGACTCTATCCTTGGTGGAAAAGGTCAAGATTGTGCAAGTTTGACATAATTACACCTGGGTATTAGGAGGGAAATCACGTCATGTTAACAATTCAACATTCAATGGCTTCTCCTATCTTTGCCTCATTCACAAAAGTCACAGGGCCTTGAAACAACAAACCTAATAGAGCTGGCTCCCTTTTACATTTAGAACCTAAGAAATTCTGTTAGAGACACTTTCTATTCCATTGGGTCTGACTAATATATGGCGATTTGCTGTAGCAATGAAGAATGAACTGAGTATCCTTTGTTTAAAGAAGAAATTGCTCAAGTACTGTGATGTACTTTCAAGGCTAATCTGGAAAGAGATTAATAGCCTTTGCTTTTTAAAGTTTCCAAAGTACACTAGCAAGTTTGGCCAACGCCCATTAACTTCTATTTCATAACAAAAACTCATGTCAATAGCCATGTAAAGAAAATTTTGAAAAGAGAATGTACAGAAGCTTAATGTCATCTATATCACCTGGCACTGTAATTGCCCATTACAACAATCAATCCACTCATTTAACCAGACAGGCTGGCCCTTACCTTCAGCAGGACTGACTACAGACTCCAGAGTCTATAAGGAATGCTGGCCACTCTATAACCTATTCCTTTTTCTTTCACCATACAGTGTGGAAACAAAAGAAAACAAAGTTGACTACATTTTTGGCCAGATACCACTATATATCATGTAAAACCTTATGGATCTTGATTTTGGCACTCGCACTGTATGCTTTAGACAGTTTTTTGCTGTTTTCAGCAAACCTGACAACTACATTCTCCCATATATCACAGACATTCCCACCAAGCTTGGCTGCGAATCAGATGTCAATGTCTGACCATATTTCCTCACTTCGGTGGCACCTCTTACATTCTCTTGTTTTGTTCTTTTCAAGTTTCCATGATTTTTGCTTTTCTATGTTTGTACATTCTTCAGCTTTCACTTACTTGGCCTTGAATTTGGTCAGCTCTGTGAGTCTCCTGGCCACAAATTTCTATCAAAGTGAGGAGGAACTGGCCCATTATCAGGTTGGGTGCACGGCATGTGCAGGTTCTTTCCGATGTAAATCAACAACAAAGACGTGTGGGGAAAAGTGCTGTGACGGAAAGCAGTGCCAAGTGAAAAACAAACATGTGAAAAGGAGTTTGGTTTCAAACTGAATCCTGGATTCACCCTACAAAACAAAGTTGACTTCCACAACTTGACCTATTTTCATCTGACTTGAGGCTCTCAGTTCTTTCCTGATGGAAATGTTCCATAAGAATTTTCTTCTATAAAAATCATTACGGAAATGGCTTTTATTTGTGGCTGATAGGAACTTCAAAACCCATCAGTTCTTGAAATGTGTTCATGCAAAGAATTATACTGTCACTTACTCTAGACCCTGGAAGATGATGACCTACTTTCCCCAAATCCCAGGATTCTCACGCCAATGCTTATTCTGCCATCTCTTTAACAGTAGCCCAAATCACTTCTTTTAGTTATTTTTTTCTTACACAAACTTAAGGAATCAGGTGCCTGAACCTTTGATCGTCATCCATTCTCAACAACCCTTATCTACAGGAGCACAACTCCTTCTCCCGTTGTACACAAACACATCTATGCACTCCTAAGTGATTTTATCAAAATGAAGGGAGACAAATGGAACTAATTAACACACAAGGGAACTCATAATAAACCATCTCTAAACTATGCATTGATGGGTTTCTCTGACAGTGCCTTAAAATGGAAAGTGATTTAGGTCTCATGGAGCTTAAAGTCTTTCACTGACTCATTTTTTAGTGTTTCTCTCATGTAGATTCTAAACCTTGTCACTGCCCCCTCCCCTAGGATTTGTACACCTCCTGTTCCAATTAGAAAGGAATCAACTTTCTTCCAAGCCTCATGCTTCTCCTTCTATAGACACTAGTATGGAGTGAGAGTGACCTTCATCTGCATCTCAGCACCTCTAGTTCCAGACACTCATCATTCTGTTCATAAATTCTTAGTCTCTTACCTTATGAAAACTTAAATCACACCCTTAAAGAATAAACTTTACATCCTTTATAACACTGAATGAAGAAGTCTTTGTCTGTAAAGGAATTAAAATCACCTTTGACTTTCCAGAAAGTAACTAAAGGAAGGCTGTGTGTTATTATCAACTAGTTCCTCTGGTACCATCAAATGTTCATTTATACCATTCATAACTAATGTAAGGAAATGACAAACAAAAAGGATTACTGGAAGACTCTAATAGAAAACTTACACATGGCTTAGAGCACATTCTTCCAGGTTCTCTGATTCTAGCCTTCCATTTCCTTTGAACTATTGTATAACTCTAACTTTAGATAAGTGAGAGCAAAGCAAAATAAGTGTTATCTACAGACACGCAGATAAATTCTGTCCCCTGGCAGTTCAATTGACTTCCCTTCCTCCTCCTATTAGAAAAAGTGAGCTTCAGATCCATTTGGAAATTCATTTGACGTTCCTTTATTCCATACAAATTTGTGCTTCTCTCTTCTCTTTTTTTAAAATTAAAAAACATTTTTTTTTAAAAGATTGGCACCTAACAGCTGTTGCCAATCTTTTTTTTTTTCTGCTTTTTCTCCCCAAATCTCCCCCAGTACATAGTTGCATATTTTAGTTGTGGGTCCTTCTAGTTGTGGCATGGGGGATGCCGCCTCAACATGGCCTGATGAACATGCCATGTCTGCACCCAGGATCCAAACCAGCGAAACCCTGGGCCCCCAGAGCAGAGCACACAAACTTAACCACACGGCCATGGGGCCGGCCCCTGGGCTTCTCTTTTGAATGGTTATAACGTCTGCCTGGTTCTCTCATTAATAATGAGATAAATAAAATCTGTAACATGTGTTCATTTTATATCTGTATGAGAGTCATGATTTTCCATAATGTTTTTGGAAAATTATCCTTTAACACTGAAATGAATAATTCCCAAAGCCATTAATAAGGACAATTTAAATCCCACTACAATAGATTCCAAAAGGCATATTTTGACTAACAGAAATTTCTCTGTATTGAATATTAGTTTAAATAAATGGCTTAGAAAAATCTGTTCTATGGTGCTTGGTGGTGACATATTTACTGTAGTGCGATTTCACCTGGAATGTACACGTGAGCTTCTCTGTGGAGGAGAACATAATATATGAAGTCTATATTTTAACGAGAAGCAAAACTGTTAGGTACAGATACACTAAGGGGCTGGAAAATAGAAGAAACTGTCATTTGGGGACTCACCAATCTGCTGCCTGAATGTAATTTACAATAATTTTACACCCTTGATGGAATAAGATTTCTTTGAGAAAATCATTCCCATCCTCAGACCTGGCAATGACCAGGCTCCTTTTAACACCATTCACTCTTTCCACAATATCCAAATTCACAGTGGACTTACTACCAAAACCAAAACAGAGCTACGAACATGTTTGCTTAAAACGTGTTTATGGAAAGCAGCTAACATTATGTCATTTTTCAAATGACCATAATTCCCTCCCAAAGTGAAAAATCTTCCTCCCTCCTTTGCCTTTCTTAACATAATTCTATTTTTGTTTCACAAAACAGAAAGTCAACAGTGAGTTTCTTTCACACCATAGAAAAAGAGTAAGGAGAAAGTATTGTCTTAACAATAAAAGAATAATTTAGCAGTTTTCATTCTTTCCCTACTTTGATTTGTAACTTAGTGAAGAATTTTTTACGGCACTATACAAATATATGAGGTAAGTCCCCACACTGTTCAGATCAATTAATCCTTTCCACATGCCAGCAAAAGGGCTTAAAATGCCTACTTCCCGGATATTTAGCTTGATGTTCTTTCTCTAGAAAAGTTTACAAAGATTTTAGGTTTTACAACTCTTTTTTTGTTTATATTGAAATATGTTTATAGTTCTCTACATATTTTAATAACTAAAGCTATTGTCCGTGGAATCTAAACTTGGCTTTTAGCAAGTGGCCAGCTTTTTAAAAAAAATCTCATTGGAACAAATGCTCAGTTTTTATTTTAATTTCAGTTTCCTTTCTCTGATCACATTTTATAGAACTTAATAGTTTTTACTCCCAAGAGCAACAGAAATTTTTAACAAGAAATAAAAGAAGCCAGTCTTATTTGCTTCATTATCTCGGACCTACAGATGGTGAGAAGAAATACTGATAAATATTTCTGATGTTCGACAGCTTTTAGTAATGGTCTACAGGGGCAAAAAGGAATTACTATCTAGTCTGAGAGTTTGGTTATTAGAACTAACCTTGTCTTTGCTGAGTGAGGGATGAGAAGGAATAAATGGCTGGCTTTCTGATACAGCCCCAGCAGGAGAGGGGAGAAAAACTAGATGAATTATGTGCCAGGAATTGCTTTGTTACTGAATATTATACTCATGGTAGCAACATAATTGCCTCTACCAGAATCTACCACAAACACTATTTTTTATTCAGTAGAATTAATAGAATTGTCAATTTGTTAGGGGAGGAAGGCATTAGAAGTCATCTAGCAACCTTCAGAGACCTACAGTGAAGGCTGCTACATAATCTCCTATCTCTGACTACATGTGGCACATGCTCAACACACTTTGGGGACTACAAACTTATGAACAGGTTACCTCCTAAAACCGTTTTTGTGAATTGGTTGCATGAAATACGTAACATATTTTCCCAGACAAAAAATAATTTTTTTTACATGATGGCTCTGGTCCTAGGTTTGGCTCTCAAAGGCCTAATAATCCACAGGGTGACTAAAAAACTAGATACACAATTTTTTAACATAGTACACAGATTACAAATGCATGTCAGTACACTTGTCTTCTGCAGAATGGCTTCTACAGAAATGGCAACCAAGCACCACTTCTCAGGCTGTTTCCTGTGTGTTGTTTCTGCGATAGGAAGCAGAGCTTCTCAGTGCGGCCAGCTTCCCAGAACTTCAAACCTTCTGCTGGGACAGCAAGAAGAGAAGACTTTGCTATAAATGCCAGTTGCTCATGGCTGATGGGATCTTTGCATCTGTAATGCATAATGTGATGCTCATATGGAGGCCCTTTAATATTTGTTGTACTTTTGACCTCTCACATCTCAATTAGGGGTGCCCTTTCCAATAGAAACCCAGAAATGTGACAGTTGAGCAGATGAATTGATACTACACTTAACCATAATGTCAAACACTCTTCCTACAGAAAATATGCTATGATTACAAAGAACTCATTGAAATCTATATTACACAGTTGAGAAATGTCCATATACTCATGAGCAAATATAAATCCACAGAATATAATATTCACATAGTATTAACATCCAACAAGGAGGCTTATTTCAGGCCAGGGCCACATTATTGATTTTGTTATTTTATATGCACCCCTTGTATATTCTAAAGTGATGTATCTGATTATACATATAAATTATGGTCAGTATTGTGTATTTTAATTACATATGGTTGTTTCTATGCATAATAAGAGCTTTCTTATAACAGCAATTAAAAAATTAAAGCACTAAGAAAATATATTGAAATTTTTAATGTCAGCACCTATGGAAATCCTTTGAAAATACCACACAAGCACTCTTCACTATCAAAGTCAATGATGTTGCTGAAATCCTATTGCGAGGGATGTCGTGGTATCTGAATCTATTATTATCCGAATCTCTGAGTTTCACACAATGTCAGTTTTGATAGCATGGTACAAAGGCTAGAAAGTTATTTCTTCTGTTTTGCTTGTGAGATGGATCCAGTTTTAAAGGCATCTCAATGTTGCCAAAGGGTTAAATCAGAAATAATTACTCAAATATAATTTTGTTTCTTAAATTCCTGCTTTTCCTCACAAAGGAATTAACTGCTAACTTAATATGTCATTACAGTTACTATGGAGAACATTCTGGCAAAAACACTAGTAGGTGCTAATGAGCCCTGAAGACCAAGAACCTCTGTGAGATGAGTGTGATCATATGGAAAATACTTGAGGTGGGACCAGGGCAGAGGAGGCCAGCACACGGGAGCATGGGGTGTCGCGCTAGGAAGGGAATGAGAGGTACACCCAGTAAATGAGCCCTAAATATAGGAACAGCTGAAAATCAGCAAACAACAAACCTGTGGGAGGTCAAGGCCAGTGACTCTAAACATTACCATGCCCCGCTTCCAACTACACACAAATCGCAAAACAGCAAGTTTAATTTTGCACAGGAATGCTGTGGTTTCTCAGGTAAGCAGCAATCCAGTCTTCTTAGGAAAAGCAAAAAGCAGAAAAGCAAAAAGCAGCCTTTCCGACTGGTCTTAAAGTAAGAAGAGCTACTGGTTTCTAAGATCTGAAAGAGAATTTTAAAAAAACTCTCCATCTTGATGATGTTGGAATAGGTCACCTACGAAAAAGGCAACATTTTTCCAAGGAAAAGATGCAAAACTTCAAGACACAAGAGAAAACGGAACAAGCAGAGATGCAACGTTCGAAGGGTGAAGAGAAGCAAAGGCATAAAGAAATACGAGCGGAATAAATCTAGAAGAAAACGGAAAAAGCAAACGTGGAGGAAAACAGACACAGAGGGCTCCTGAGCACCGACAGGGAGAGTGAAATTATCTCACGGCGAAAACAGCAGCTCTGAGAGGTGACTAATCACCCAGCAGTGGAAAATGTCCACGAGCGGCGTCTCTCAGGTTGCTCAAGAGAGCAGGTGCGGCCGGCGCCGAGAAGCTTCCGCCGGCCACTGTGGAATCCAATCCAGACGCAACGGCCGCTGCAAAGATTTTCCCAAAGCCCGATTTAAATTCACCTTCCAGAATGTCACTTAATACACCAAAAAGGAAAAAACAGAAAAGGAAAAAAAAATATATATATATATATATATATAATCCAGGAATGTAATTGAAAAATACCCTTTCAAGCCTAAGGTGTTTCTTCCTTTGTCCATTTAGAATTGTGGGTTTCCACAAACTCTGTGCAATTTTTCCTCAAGACCTCGGATGGAAAATTCCTAACACAGAGGAAGCGCTGCAGAGTTGCCAGAGCCTGAGCAATAATTCACTAAACGTACTGCAATGTGAAACCCAACCAAATGTAAACCAAAATCCCACGACGAGTCTCAGCTGTCCACCAGGGAAGCGGCTTTTCTCAGTTTTTAACTTGACAGCCCCACTGACTTTGGGACCAGGGTGTGTGGAAGCTGTAAGGTTGAGTAAAATTTGAGGATAGATGCTCTCATCTCCATCTTCCCCAAAATGACCAAAAGCAAAACAGGAGAGCTTGAGACAGAAAGCAGGGGAGACACTAAAATGTGTGCCTTGACAGTTAAAGAAAAGAAAAGAAACAAACCAAAGTTCATAAGGCCAACTAAGGGTGTCTATTTAGCTCCCTGCATTTGGACTTGGTTGAAAATAAAGTCACCAAACCCAGAACAACTCCTTCATGAAAACAGAGAAAAATCTTGTGATCTGGACATAGTTGCTTTTCAAAATTTTCAGTCCAGCTTCTGCTTGCTAACAGTTTCGGTTTACCAAGGAACTTTAAGAGAAAGCAGATGTAACCTATAATACAGTGACTGCGATACACACTGTAACTCGTCTGGTGTTACAAGCAATAACCCTCAGGTCTGTAGGGGACCCACTTGCCATTTTGATCTGCTACAAGAAAAGTAATTTCATATTCAAAGTCCCTTTTCAGGCTTCCTCTTTTTTTCTCTCAAAGTTCTTTGGAAGGTAAAAGCTTTTGGCTTAGACAGTAGAGCTGAAGTAGAGTGTTATACACACACTCACAAGTTTTTCCCTAAAGCTTGTACAGTACAGACAGGAGGAAAATTTCCCAGCCACGCCTGAGGTGTCCTTGGGCCCCCTGGAGGACCACCCACTCCAGACACAGATGAGACATTCCTTCTGTTTCCTGCAGTGTGGGACATCGACTGAACAGAGGCTGCCAACCTCTGGCAAGTTTCGAAGAAATGAGAATAGAAGTCCAAGAAGCTTTGCACTTTTCTCCAAGAGGAAACGCCCACTTTAAAGCAGCTGTGGGTTTTTTTTATAAAAACATTGTGACCAAAGGTGCTTTCATCCTGTGGGACTGATTTTTGCGGACCCCCATGTTTTCAACTTCAGGATTATCCAGTTTACCGATGGAATTTACTAGATTTATTCAGTCTTTCAAGAACTATTCAACCAGATCAGAAAAAGTCACTTACTACTTGGAATAAAAGGAAATAAGTGTTTCTTCTTACAGTTATTCACTCTAATTTCCCAATAAACTAATTACTTTTAGTCAGATAAGGGATGTGAGGAGACAATAGTTAAAAAAAAAGCAACATTGTAAAGAGCTATGTTACAGTTTTAGGTGAATGCTCTGCTCCATCTGGCAGTAAAAACAAACAAACAAAAAATCAAAACTTCTACAGAGGCCAGTATATTATGATTTTCATATTGCTATTTTTAGGGTGTTACTGTTACATCTACGCTTCTTATACACCCAATACTTCAAAACTGGTTTTTAAATGGATTATCAATAAGACAGAAACACAAAAAACTAAGCCCTATGACATGGTGAATATGCAGAGATACCATCCACTACCAAGCATACTGTCAATTTTAAGATGGGAATGGCAAGAAAGAGAAAAAGGAAAATATTAGGATGGAAAATGGACATGACAAGGACAGGAAAGGAAAAAAGGGTCTCTGCCTACCACATATTAACACATTACGAAGTCTAAGACACCAAAGAAACAGAAATTCCAGAAAAATATAAGGACAGAGGGAAAAGAGTATGAGTGAGTTAGTGAGTGAGTGAGTGTGTGTGTGTGTGTATGTACACCAACTTGGTTAACAAGAGAAATGGCATCACAAATCAGTGAGAAAGGATAAATTATCTAGAAACTGATGCTGAGAAAATTGACTCCTTTTATGGAAATAAATTTGGATCCTGAACTCACATTACATACAAAAACATATTCCAGATAGATCAAAGATCTACCCAGGAAAGGTAAAATCAAACAGAAAAAAATTGTTTTTCAGCCACTGGGCTGGTGGGAGAGCACAGAGGCAGTCTGAATTTCCATCAGTGGAGGAAGGGGTGAGGGGACACCAAGCAGCCCCGCATGTCCTCACCTCCTCCTGACTGCCACAGATGCAGCTACCGTCCTGTGACCTCTCAGGACAAGCATAAAGAAAAGCAGCACATGAGAGAAAGAGAGGGAGCACCTGGGTCCCTGGCCACGTACACCGTTAGTCAGTGGAGCTAGCCCTGGGCTGCTGACCTTCAGGTCTCTTGTGATGTGAGGAAAAAGTAGCCTCTGCTTTTGGAAACTACTGCTGATCGACCGAGGTTTCTGTTCTTCGCAGCCATGAAGGAAAGAGCATGGTCAAGTAAACGGTGTGCACCCAAGCTAACACAACACCACTCGCCACTGCTTTTGAAAATGTCTCCTAGTAGACAGAGCAGATGTGTTCTAGAAAATAACCAAAACTAATTCTACAATCAATGGTGCCCCTAAAATATTCAGCGGAGGATCTGAGCACCAGGAAAGATTCAGGAGGAAAAGACCTGAGAAAGACAGTGTCTAGCAGCCGAGTAGGATCACAGTGTTAGAGGAAAGCTGTTCTTTCAGCACCCCTGGTGGAGGCGAGGTTCAACTGCTGCAAACTCAGGCTCCGGGAAGGTGTTTAGGACAGAATCAGCCTCAGTCAGACAGTAGGACAGTTGAGGAAGGCCTGAATCTTGCACTTGTGCTAGAGAATCAGGTCTATCTCCTGAGATCTTTTGCAAGCAGATATTCAAACTCTGCCCCGGGAACTTCTGATATCAGAAAATCACATACCAATACATTGAAAATGCTATCAAGGGCTGGCCGGGTGGCGAAGCAGCTAAGTTCACACGTTCCGCTTCGGCAGCCTGGGGTTTGCCAGTTTGGATCCCGGGTGCAGACCTGCACACTGTTTATCAAGCCATGCTGTGGCAGGCGTCCCACATATAAAGTAGAGGAAGATGGGCACAGATGTTAGCTCAGGGCCAGTCTTCCTCAGCAAAAAAGAGGAGGATTAGCAGCAAATGTTAGCTCAGGGCTAATCTTCCTCAAAAAAAAAGAGAAAAAAGAAAGAAAAGAAAATGCCATCAATATGATGCTGATTGATTACAAAAACTTTGGTTTCTGTGTTTAAATCAACAACTCCACAATAGCCCAAAAGCCACATGGTGGGCCAACCATGCCTCATGTAAGCTCTTTCAGACTTTTTCCTGCAATTGAGAAATGCCTTAGATTCAAAACTATAATTTTACCAAACTAGGTTTTGTTTTTGTCACTTTCCCTCCTTACCTGAAGAGGTATAAAAGAAAAAATGCACAGAACATTCAATTTTATGTCTGAAAATAAGCAAAATTACAAAAGTTCAATTTCTCATGCGAAATCATCATGAAGGATACTGTGGAGAAAGTTATAACAGAAAGGGAGGTTTATTTTCCATTTTAACACCTTCTTTTTACTTGATTTTTCTGGAAAAAATAAATGCACCCTGTAGGCATGTTACATGTATAGTCTTAATTCCCTAATGAATTAGATCACCTAAAAATACTGAGCCTGTGGAGTTTTAGTTCTGAACCTACATGGGAATGAATATATGCTTCAGGCAATTTAAAAATAAAACTGAACTTCAGAAACAAAATTTGCAGTATTCATGGTTCCATGGAGGAAAATCACAATACGAGTATGCATTCTGACTAGCAGCAAGCCCCAGTTATATTTTGGGCAGTGTTATTTCCTGGGTCTCGAATTATTCTTCTCGAGAGTCCTGATCTGCTTGATCTAATAATGAAGTATTTTGCATCTTAACTGATAAAGAATCGCATCCCTCCCATACACACACGGAGAAAAAAGATGAAATAGGTCCTGCGAGGCCTGTTTCTTCATAAATACAAACCATATCTCAGGTATCATTAAGGAAAGATTCAGTTAAACACTAAGGAAATCCACGGTTAACCTAGTTTTTTTTGTATCTATATTTTTATTACAAATATTTACCAGTAACATCTCAAAATTGATAGCACATTAGGTTGTCTGACACCAGTCAAAATCACCACAATAGTGACGTTAAGAAATGGTTGTGATCAGAGTTTTGGCAACTGTATCATTCATGTTATAATCACTTTATTTGTATAGAAATTAAAAAGGTGATATCAGGTCAGTTACAGGAATGGGTGATGAAAAAAAATTAAAGAAGACAAACAACCTTAATCATTTGGAGCCCATGGCCCTTCCTGGTTTTCCGGAAACCAGAATAGTTTCTGGAAACCTGTAGCCCTGCTACACTTTTATTGCTATTGATTTGGGTGTGTGGATCTTCCATTTCAAACCTATTCAATCAGCCATGTGATTAATAGTTTATTCTCCAGGGTTGTGCTTCCATTTCACAAAGTCTTAACATTTATTTTGAGAAAGAAAAAAAACGTTGGGAAGCCAAAGACTTTTCCAAAGAAAAAACACAAACATGAAATGGGAATCAGCTGTGTTCAATGAGAACGCTTCACGTAGGGAAATATTTGTGGCTAAAGGAGTAAAGACTGATTCCAATTAAAAAGCAGGTGCCCTTCAGATTTCCAGAACTTAGGTCTTCCTTAACAAAACTTTTCACTTGGAAGTGACAACAGTTGGATGGTAATGGTAGTTATGGCCTAGCTGTTTAGTTTCAAAAATCTTCCACTCGATTCAGTTTATGGGCAGGAGCATAATATCCAGTATGTAGAATTTTTCACCTATTGTATTTCACTGTCAGACGCACATTTTGATACCAATGAAGTAGTGATGCATCTTAAGATTGACAGCTGTAACAGTTCTTGGTCCTGTGGCAGTCATGACATAGTTCCATTGCCTGTGCATACACACCCTCCACACAAAGCTTCATATTTTCACATTTCCTGCGTCAAAACATATCTAAAAAAGCTCTTATAAGTTTAAAATAATAATTACAAATGGCAAGAAGGCATTGTGTCATAGTTTAAAGGGTAGGATTTTTTCCTTCTTTAGTGCTATATAAGTTTCTCACAATCAATGGCATTGCAGATTTGATGAAATAGCGAATATAACCCAGATAAATAGTACTCATCCATGACCACTGATTCCAGTTGCCTAAAAAGCTGAGTATAAAGCTTTCCCACTGGCCATCTTGGCCCCACACAATACAATCCCAACTACACTTAGCAGGATGTTCTCTCACTAGCTACTATTCTTGCTGTCCTGCTGCTGGGAGTAAACTTCACGATGCCCTAAACATGTGTTCCATTTACCCATCTTAAGTATTTTCTCATGCTCTCTCCTGCCAGGACTCATTATTCTCACATTGTTTCAGATTTTGAACCTTTATTCATCCTTCAAAGTCCACGTCAAACACCACTTTCTCTAAACAGCCTTTTCTAATCTCTGCATCTAGATTTGTTCTCACCACCCTCCTACCCTGTGAAAAACTCCAAATATTGTGTCTGTGTGATTCATATTGGGGAATTATAAACTAAACGCCTGATGTAGGAATTCAGCTGATGAACCAAGGTTTGACTGGTCCACATGTTTTCATTTTTGTTTGTTTATTTTTAACTTGAGCCAACATTTAAAAAAAACTCACAAAAATCCAAACTTTCAAGTATTGGCTATCCAGCTCCTTACTCAACCAATGGTCTGGAAGTCTCTTAATGGTAGGAATTTTATCTTATGCATCTTTGTAGACTCACAGTAGGTATTTTATAAATAGAAGTTTAAATTAATATTTACTTTTCTCCCCCATCCATTCTAATAACATTACATCTTTGGGGGATGCTGTAAAAGTCCTATTTGAACAAAAACATCTTGAATCACATTGAATTAAGTGGATAAATTATTACATGTAATGGAAAATGTGGTGAACTTTTGCTTACTTTATTATTCTGGTTGTTTTGTATTTGCTTGTTTGTTTTGCTGGATATTCAGACTCAAGGGAGAAGATAGACTGAATATCAATGAGGATCTTTTTGGAATTTCTAGAAATAACAGTAGAGGTTGCAGAAATAGAATACATGTTATAAACAGTTTAACCAGTGGAGTGAATGCTTCTTAATTAGAAATGTAATTTAACAGAAACCAACAGTAACTCGGGAAGATGACCTTAAAGAAGCATTCCGTCCTTCTCTAAGTTTAGGTCAACTAAACAGATCAGTATTGTGCACCTACTGCGTACTGTGTACTTGAGATACAAAGAGGAGGACGTCATGAACAGTTGTGGCCTCCATCCTTGGTATGCGGCATACATTAATTTTCCCAAAGAAACCATATAAAACTCATCAAATGACTATCAATACATGTGACCATAAGCAAGTGTTTAAAACTTCTCATTTCTTTGGAAGCTGTTCCTCAGTAAACACCCCTGAATATTAAGTAGTCACCTTGGTCAAACCCTTATTTAGTGGGGTCTTCCTAGTCTAGTTCAAAGAGCTATAAAGTTTTTTCAGGGAGTTTTAAAACAATGGAAGAACAGGAAGGACCTCCACAATTATGTTAAGCAGTGCTTCTCTGAGCGTGGTTCTCAAACCAGCAGCTGTAGCCTCACCTCGGTGCTTGTTAGAAACGAAAATTCTCAAGCCCCACTCCGGAGCCACTGGATCAAAACTCGGGGTGGGGCGGTTTAACAAGCCCTCCAGGTGACTCTGATGCACAAGCAAGTTTGAGAAACACTGATTTGAGTTTTAATACTAACCCTTACATATTGCAGAGAAGTTTGGAACCTTTACAAGGCCACTGAGCCAAAAAGAGAGTAACTGAGAGTAAGACATAGGTTTCCTGTTGCCCAATCAAATATCCTTCTACCACACCAGAACAGGTCTATATTATTTGCCACTCTACATCAGTGTATAATTTTGAACCATGGGTAAAAACTCAGAGAAAGGATATTTTCATTCTACATCCCTTCCCTTTTATTTATTTAGGAAACTTAACCAATTTATTACTGAAGACAACACTAATTAGTGTAACCTGGGCTTGAGCCTCAATATATATCAAAATATAGCATACACCAGGCATTATATGCTACATTAATTTATTATCTGCCTGCTCCACTAGGCTATAAGCTCCATGAGTGCAGAAATTTTGTCGTCTTTGTTTACTTCTCTATCCCCAAATGCCTAGAACATTGCCTGGCACACAGGATGCACTCGAAAATCACTCAATTTGCGTCAATGAATAAATGAATTTAAATATGACTTGTACTATTAAATAAACTTTGGGATATATTTTCTCCAACTATATTATAAGCTACTAGAGATTCAGCCTTAAATAATTTTTGAACCCACACCACTTAGTATGGTGTGATATAGCTTACCTGCCTAGTAGTTGACAAATTTGTTCTGTAAAGGGCCAGATAGTAATTACCTTCACCTTTGCAGGACATATGGTCTCTATTTCAACCACTCAACTCTGCCTCTGTAGTATGGAAACAACATAGACAATATGTAAATGATGGATGAGGCTTTATTTCAATAAAACTTTATCTACGAAAACAGGCAGTGGGCCATATTCGGCCTGTGGAGTGTAGTTTGCCAAACCTTGATCAAAGCAAAAGAGCTAACAATTATTATTGGTTTTATACTCAAAAAACTAATTTAGTTGACAGATACAAATGAAAGGCTATAAGCAGCTTTCAAATACCTATTTTTAGAGAGGGCACATTGTTTGTTATTTAAAATCTAAACCCCCTAAGAAAATGAAAAGAAAGTTGTAGAGACATTATTTCTTACATCAATTATTTATTTACTTACTTTCTTTGTTGTTGTTGTCAACATAAAGTTCATTCCTGTATCTTTTTATTTAATTTTTCTAATACAGACATATAATCAAGGGAGACATTACAGAAAGGCTGCCTTCTTCACTTCACTGACCTTATATAATTCAGGGGCAATGCAGACTGTAGTAGAAATGGCCGTGACTTTATTAAATGCAATTTACTCTGGCACTCCAAGGCTGAAGTTAATCTTCTCCGTAACATCCAAAATGGCTTTAATGGCAAACAAATATATCACTTTATATTTCTCTTTTTTTAAAAAAAAAATACTTCCTTTGTGATTCTAGCCACAGGAAGGCAGACCTGGCGCACCAACCACACTATGTGGTCCCATGAACCCCAGCAGCTGACAGAAGCAGGACAAATCACTCGGTTCTGTTGCTGCGGAGAATGTCCTTTGGAAATGGAGGGAAAGGAGAGAGCCAAGAGCTGAAAGTCACCCTCTCACGCACTATCCTGTTGCCAGAATCATGGCTATTGTTATTGGCATTCACTTTTCCAAGAGAGAATGAATTATTTCGCTGCTGTTGACATATCAGCTGACTTTCAATTTTTTCTCTAGTGAGTTTTATGAACTCAGAACAGATTTTTCCCTCCACCCCCTTTTTATTAAATGTAATGTAATTATTGAGAGTGCTGGTAAATGCACACTGCACTGCAAAACAATGGCTTAATATATTCATGGCCTGGTTTAGCAAAGGGAAAGAAGGCCTCCCTCCCTCATCCCACCCTGGCAAACTGATTCACACCAAGGAACAAAGAGAACCAGACAGACAGAAACACAGCCACAACCAACAGGCAGCCATCACGTTTCTCCCCTTAGTGTCCTCGGCTGTAAAAACGGGATCTCATCTACTCATTCATTTTCCCTCTTCCCACCAATCCTACCTCTGCCAAACTGTAACTAGAAGAAGGTAGGTGTTTTTCTTGCCCTGTCCTCTTTGGCAGAAGCAATCAGCAGGGAGATTTCTAGAGACAACTTTGTTGTCTAAAAGATTCAAGCTGCTTTACTTCTGAAAATGCTGGCAGGTTCCAGAAAATACTTCTCACGGAAACATCTGTAAACCGTGAGGCACCTCACAAATGTTAATACATTTTATTTCATTATCGAGTCTTTGTCCGATCTAAATCATAATATTTGACGTAGTTCGGTCATATTTTATGGATATAAGAAAAAAAGGAAAGTTTCAGAAGGAAAAAGACCTCTCAAGGATAAGCATCTTCTTAACTGCCGTCAGCAAACCTTCAGAGGCACGAACCAAACAGGAAGGCCAATTTGGACGGTTATAAAAACATGACAAAGGAATTATCTCTAGTTGATGTGGCTGCAAGAAATACCATCAGCACATAATTCTCCCCACTTCTCCCTTTCTTTTTCCCCCTCATCTGGCTGTGGTAACATATCTGCTCCGAAATACAACAGAATTATGGAACTATAAAAACATCTACCCTATAACACTAGGATAGCATGAGGTAAAAAGGGAAAGGGGACAGAATAATGACCCCCCGTAAAAGATTTCCACATCCTAACTCCACGGATCCTGTGAATATGTTAGGTTACATGGCAAAGGAGATTCAAGGTTGCAGATGGAATTAAGTTTGCTAATCAGCTCATCTTAAAATAGGGAGATTATCCTGAATTATCCAAGTGGGCTTAATATATCCAGAAGGGTCAGTGAAAGTGGAAGAGGGAGGCAGAAGAGGAGAGTCAGAGGGAGACGTGGCCACAGAAAAAAAGGCTTTGAAGTTGGGGGAATGGGGGCCATGAGCCAAGGAATATGGGTGGCCTCTTAGAGCTGGAAAAGGCAAGAAAATGAATTCTCCCCTAGAGCCTCCAGAAGGGAACATAGTCCTGCTGACATCTTGATTTTAGCCCAGTGAGACCTGTGTGGGAATTCTGATCTACAAAACTGCAAGATAATACATTTGTGTTGTTTTAAACCACACAAGTTTGTGGTAAGTTGTTATAGCGACAATAGAAAACTAACACATTAGATATTTCTGACATATTCTTATATAATCCTGAGGTAGGTACCATTATTATTCCCATTTCACAGATGAAGATATTGCAATGAGAAGTTAATAACTTGCCTGAGGTCATGGAGCAGGTAAGTGGCAGAGTCAGGATTCAAACCCAGGTAGTCAGGCTCCAGGGCCCACCCCCTTAGCTATTACTTTACACTATGAAAGATATAATTCTGCAGAGAACACCTCATGGACAGCCATATCCTGTGGTTAAAACTGGAAGTTTTGGGGCTGGCCGGGTGGCGCAACAGTTAAGTTTGCACGCTCTGCTTCTCAGTGGCCCGGGGTTCACCAGTTCGGATCTCGGGTGTGGACACGGCACCGCTTGGCAAAAGCCATGCTGTGGTAGGCGTCCCACGTATAAAGTAGAGGAAGATGGGCACGGATGTTAGCTCAGGGCCAGTTTTCCTCACCAAAAAGAGGAGGATTGGCAGTAGTTAGCTCAGGGCTAATCTTCCTCCAAAAAAAACTGGAAGTTTTGTGATGGAGAGCCATTGGAAGATTAGAGTCACCATGTGGTCAAGGAAGGGAAGTAGGTTGTCAAAACACTTAATCAAGAAATCAAGAACGTGGATGTGGCAGAACAGGGTCATGACAGGGGACAAGAGAAAACCTAACTTAAGGCCTGCCTGATTTTGTGGAAACAGCCCAAATAAAAACACTCTTATAAGATCTCTCAAGATTAGTCGATCTTTCTCACTTCTTCCAGACCATCAATCTCATCCATTTGCTCTAATTAATTTCCTTTCCATGGTTCGGTTCGTATAAAGTTACCCCTACTCACCTTTTAGTGTTCTCCACCCCCCAATGTTTTTACATGACTTCTCGCATCAATCCTTCTCCTTGAACTGTGGTCCAGAAGTGAATACTCTAACAAACACCGGACAGAGACCTCTGGATTTGACAAAGGGGACTTATCAGCAAATGGTTTCGTACGCAACATAAGGATAAAGATGTCAAATCACGAAAAGTTCATCACGGAATTTAAGATTTTACACTTTTTCCTCAGTGGTCAATTAAATACAACAGAATAACAATAAACAAATACAAGAAGAAAAATTGTCACTTTTAGAAAAAACGATCCTATTAAAATTCAAGTGATACTGGTTAATGAACAAACAGCTTATTCCTTACAGGTCACCTCATTCATTACATCTGGGTACCAGTTTAGTCCTTTACAAACTTTAAAGGCACACATTACAATGGCCATTGAACTAAGACACCAAAACTACTTTTTTAAATTACATCTTTTAACAAATGTATGGCTTCATCAGGTGTTAGTTTGAAAATAAAATTTTCTTTGGCAGAAAAAGTGGGGGGAGAGGGTGAATGTCAGAACATTGAGAAAGTTTATTTATTACACTACAAAACAGGCATTATTAAAACAGCAATCTTCTGCTGTGCTTAAGAAATGTAAATTTTTCTATCATAAAACAATATTGTTTTTTCCAATTGGCAACTGAAATAATATCGACTTGTTTTTAAGCGAACGAAACATCAATTTAAGAATATACTAGAGCATGATATAAATTTTTTAACAGTTCACTTATAATTTTATTAAGATCTTAACAAAAAAATGATTTTGAAATATTTGTCCATGTAACACCTTGAATAAGCTAAATTCTCATGCCTTCGTTTATTAGGTTTGCCTTAAGGATGAAAGGCATTTTTGTGGCATGAATATTTCACAGCAAAGATGATACTCAATACCTGCACTGAGTTTTGTTGTCATGGGGACCATCTAGGAGAAATCATTTAAATGCCAGAATTTCAAACTCCCTAAAACACTGCCTTCAAGTCTGGCTTCACTTATAACTTGGAAGTCAAAACTGTAGTAACCATTTTCATTTTAAAAAAATGTATAACCCATCTGCTTTTTAAAAAGTATTGACTTCATTCTTTGAAAAGTCTTGAATTTCTGTTTCATGAAAAATTCTGACGCTAGAGCATAGCAACCTGGGGGACTCAGGTAGCCACGGAAACAGAAGTACACATTCTGAGCCAGCACTGAAGCTCGCATGATAAGACCATAACTGGGAAATCTGGCATACGTTTTCACAGTTGCTGTCTCCTTGTTTTATTTCTGTTGGTATTTTAAAAGAAATTCAGCTAATTTTATCTTTTTCGTTAAGTTTACCTGAAAATCACCATCAAAACATCAGAAAATTTGCACAATTGCTAAAATTAAATGGTATGAGAGAAATAAAAGTTCACGTGGGGAGAAAGGAAGAGCCTTGATTCCCAATTCTTTGGAGGCATATGTGCACCACTTTATCAGCTCAAATTTCATTAGCCTAGTAGACTCAAAGCAGTCCAGTGAAGGGCAATAGCCAGGCTAGTACTGACTAAGAAACCTGGAGATTGTATTTTCTTAAGAAATCAGAAATCACAAAGTCCTTCTCAATTTGGTTCCAAGCCACCTTATTTTAAGCCTGTCTCTAACTACACTATTACATGAACTCTGCATTCCAGCCAATCCAGCCTGCTTGTCATTCCATAAATATCCTGTGTGCCCTTCTGACTTTCCCTCACCATACTCACCATCTGAATGCCCTCTGAGCCATCATCCTACAAGGAGTAAATGACCTTAAAACCATGAACAATTCCCACATAGTAAAAGTGCCTTCTGAACTGACATAACTATTTTATTCATGCTGCTTATGTGACATTTACTTTACGCCTCCCAGGGTATTCAAGTGTCTACCTCAGCTCTCCATAATACTGACCATTTAAGGAGGTGGGTACAGCTCTTGACTGAATAGCTAGTTCTCCAACAACTTGGATGACAATAAGGATAACAGAAGGAATGGCAGAAAATTAAAGAATACTGATTTCAATCAATCAATATCTAATAACATTAAAATATAAAGCTTTAAGCAGATCAAGTCAAAGCTGGATGAGATAGACTATAAGAACAGACATTTAAAAAACAATCAAACAGATAACCTCATGGCCAAGGTGAACGACTCTTGGAAACACCAATGGGATACAACAATTCATTCACATGGACACTTACTGCTCTTACAAAATCCTTAAAATACTCCATAAGAGCTAAAGAATATAATTCTCTCTAAAGAAAATGACTACAGATATTTTTCCCCTAAAGTTTTCCCCAGACAGCTTTCTGACGAAACAGACACACAAAATGAAATGATACTTGGGCAAGAAGTCATAATTGCATCTAGAAAAAAACCAAAAGTTTTCAAAGTGATTACTTTGGCAGTTTTGGACATCAACTTAGAAACTTTTATTTAAGGCCATAATAAAACTGAATATCCAAACTTTAATGGCCCATTTTATAACAGAAAAAGTTACAGTTCTGTCAAGTCCAAAACATATCTTTCATTCTTTGGTTTTCCAACTGCTTACTAGACATCTCCATGAAGTACCTCAAATGCAACAAGTCCAAAGCTTAAATGATTACCCATTCCATTCCACACGTACAAAACAAAACCAAAACTGCTTCACTCATATTTCCTATTTCAGTTAAAAGTGCCAGCAACTGTGGTCACTCAAACCAGAAGCCTCTAAGTCAGCCTTGACTTGTTTCCTAGCCTCAACCCTAAATCCAACAATATCAATCAGGAAACAGGTATCATGTAAAATAAACAGCATGGATTTAAATATAAAGGGCTTCTCATTAACTGTAAAATCCTTTGACAAGATTTATAATCTCATTAAGTCTCAGTTTCCCAATTTGTAAAGTAAGGATATAAAACTTTTCTCAACATAAGCCTCATAAGAAATTTCTTTAAAACAAAACACAAAGGGTTTGATATATACTTCTATTATTCTATAATAGAATTCTAATCCCCTTGGAATTCACAAAATATCCTACCAGATTCAAAGTTATAAGAAAGAATCTAACTAGAGCAAAAATGACCTCACTTTGTTTAATTACTCTTCCCCAACCTTATTTGACTACAGTATCCCTTTTTAAGGAATGTATTAACATCTCTCCTAAAAAAAAAAAATATCAGCTGCAAAATACTAACCTATGTCATGGGGCTGTCATGAGGTTAAGGTTCATGTTATATCATATACATCCCATAGATATTAATTAAAATCCTTTCTCCTTCTGCAATTCTCTTGCCTAAGTATCCCACTCCTAACCTCACCACAGCTCATCTCTCATAAGGATTATGGTCAACACCTTCCAACAACTCATCTGTTCTCTCACCTCTTCAGTTCATCCTCCAGCTAAAATCTCCACCAGAAATCTTCCTAAGATATAAATGTGAGCACTGGCTTCCAGGTAAAGAAAAAATTCCTTAGAATACACACCCTTCTCAATTTGGCCCCAGATCCTTTTCTAGTATCTTGACATAAGCCTCCCCATTGGAGGTCACTTTTGCACAGTTCTGGGGGCAGTGTCGTTCACACTGTAATTTCTTATGGTCCCAGCAGCTAATTTCTCCCTGTTAACGAAATACGTGTGCTTTCAGGGCTCTGCCTTTTCATGTGTCACTCCCTTAGTCTGTAAAAGCCACCCCACACCCGTCCCTTTATCCATCTGGCGGACAATTCATTCCTCAACGCCAACCCAAATGTCACTTCTTCTGTGAGGTCTTCCAGAAACAGTTAGTCACTCCTTCTCTGGACTCCCACGGCACTTTGTTCTCAACTCTGTCCTGGGGAGCTATTAAAACTCAGGAACCAAAGTGAAAAGATACAAACAGTGATCTAGAAATCATTAACCATTCCATACTTTCTCTTGATTACACATACACGAGATCCAGGGAAATAGTGGGAATAAAAAGCCCTTCACGTAATCAAATAAACTCAGAAACTATCAGATTAAAACAAATGAATCAGACCTGATCTCATTTTGAAATACCTGATGGTGTCTTGACAACTTTTAAATGTCAAAGGAATTTTAGGGAACGGCCAAAAATTTTAAGACTCTCATAAGTTTCCAAAATATAATTTCTAAATTGTAACAGTCTTTTCTTTATACATGTGCAAAACTTTTAGAATTCAATGGGGAAATAAACTTTCATTTCAAAAATTAACTTTGAAATTGGGAAATAAAAACATATGCTATTTCCAGGCACCGGTCATAATAATGATAGCTACCACTCACTGGGGGCCTACTGCCAGGACTCAGGGCACTCCCTGCAGATACCTGTTTTTAAATCCTGCAGCCTCTCAATCAACTAGGAGTGATTACTCCTATTGCTCAGATAAGGAAGTTGGTCAAGGAGGTTAAGTGAACCCAGCTAGATATCATCCAGTGAGAACCCAAATCCAGACCCTCTACCTCCCTGGCCCTTGCACACATTCTATAAGCTATAACACAGGACCAAAAAGCTAACGCCAATTGGATGACTTCTCTACAGAGGAAATAACCAAAAGCTTGCTCAGACTGTCAGCTTCAAAGGGGCAGCCTCCTATAACCAGGGGGACTTAACATGAGCCATTCACCTAAATTTGTATACTCATCTCCCAAAGTGGTAAAAGGAGTTATCAAAAGTATTTTTATTTCTTTATAAAGGGAGGAACTATAAAATTTCCTCAAAGTTGTGTGTGTGTGTGTGTGTGTGTATATATAATGTATTATATATATATATATATATATAATTTTAATTTGACAGAACTGTAAACTCAACTTATGGAAGACCAGTTCTAAGAATAAAGGAGTTTGTTAAGCTAAAATTTACAATATGTCAAAAATACACAAGAGGGGGAAAATCTTGCGTTCATATGAGAACTGCTGGAGAGAAACTGGATTTGGAAATAAAGTACAGAAAACATTAAACCAAGGTTTTGTAAATCCAGTTTTCTTTTCTTTACTTCTTAAATCAAATCCATGTTTCTCATCCTGGCTGAACATGACACATAATTTGGATTTACATTTCCCTCACACTACTCAGCTCACTTCTCTTTGTCAAGTACTGGATAACTGTAAACAAAGGGCACTGTGCTTTAACAAATCTTCTGGTAACACAAGCACTCGATACCATAACAATGACCTTAAATTTAACTTCTTTGTAAATACACATTTATTTTTACACACAGTCTGTCTTTAATACGAATGGAGATAATTTTAAGGTTTATTTGCCTTTTTTATACTTTCTAAAAATGCATTAATAAATCATAGAGATATCCAACAGAAAAGATGGCATGGTAGTGTTTCTCAAATCTGATGGAAACTTAGTCATAAATACTCCAAACTGACCAATATTTTCACTCCTGTGATGACTCAGTTGAGTTATTGTAATTGATTTTTCACAAGAATAAGATATGCAAGAAGCAAACGGCACACTACATTCAAGGAAGTACTGAATAAAACAAGTATCAAATTTCATCACAGAAATCTGCATATTGTTTAAATTGGTTTTTTATGAGAGAAGGAATATTTGATAAGCAAAAATAATCAACATTTTAATACTCAGTTCCATTTTAGTGAGTCCACATCTATTTGTTGACTGCCTATTATGTACCACACACTACACTTTAGAGGTACAGTGAAATAGGCCAACATCATGCCTCACATAGCACACTCCCGGAAGGAATAAAGACCGTAAACAAATAATTAGAAGGTGATGGACGCTGCAAAGGAGAAGAGATAGAGGGTGCTTTGGATCTGCATAACAAAGAGTTTAGTCTGGTAAGAGCTTTCCTGTGGAAGACGCCTATGAGATAAGATCTGAAGAGTGAGCAGGAGTTAGGCAAAATAGGGGAGAAATAGAAAACAAGACGTCTCCAAGTAGAAGAAGTAACAGACAAGGCCCAGAGGCCGCAGGGAGAAGTCACGCAGCACTGGAGAAGAGCAAACGAAGTGAGTCAACCAGATCTCCCTTCAGGATTGAAGGACTCCTTCCCCGAGGATGCTGGGAGTGCTACTAACGACAGCCCTGAGCTGGCAGTCACCTTTGGGGATTTCGTCTCCTGAAGAATACTACGCTGCCTGGTCACGACTGCTTCGAGTGGCATTCCAGAACTACTCAACTCAAGGATAGAAAAGCCTGGGTCAAGCATTCAGGAACTACTCAACTCAGGGATATAAAACCCTGGCCCCTTGACCCAACTTGGGACAGCTCTGAAGGGCCTCCCAGCTCCAAAGTTTCCAATGGGGGAAGAGGAGACTTTCACTGGCATTGCACCGCAGCTCGACCTCTCCTTCTACCCCATCCTGCTTTCTTCTCCTTCCTTCCTTCCACAGGTGTTGCTCGCAGGGCACTCTTCAACAAATGTCTTGCACATGAACCTCCCTCTCAGAGTCTGTTTCCCAACTCTAGGATCTAGGGTGAATTGGGATGAGAGGCTAAAAAGTGGACAGAGGACAGCTCATTCAGGTCCCCATCTGGAATTCAGCCTAAGGGTTTAAAATAAAGTTAAGAAAAGATCACTAATTACATCCTTAGAGGTGAGTCCAAAAAGAAGACAAGAGAACACAGAGAGAAAACATCAGGAAAAAAAAATAATCATCTACTATGGAATTTCTCCCCAAGCCTTGAGGCCTGGTGATCATCAGAGTGGACCTACCTGGAGCCTTTTATGGAAAGGAAATTATCTTGAAATTCTGAGATAATGGGACTATACTTCAGTTTGTGTACTGGTGGTCATCCAACTCTGGCTGTCCTACAGGTAGTGTGATACTCAAAGGCCTTAAGTTGGAAATACTAGAGGCCTAACATAGTATTCATTAAAAAATTCTTATATGGAACCACATGAAACTGAGGATAAAATAAATCACATTCCATGTATCACAGCAGTCATTTGCTAATGGAAACACTGTAACAAAAAGAAAAGAAAATGAAAACAAAGGACAGAAAAGAAGAACAAAGAAACAAATCCTTTCATGTTAAATAAGACTTTGCAAATTTGGTATTTCATGCAATGTAAAAGTCACACCAGAGAAAATTATTACAAATCTCTCCCTGTTGCCATCTTTTGGTATTTTTATATATAACTCCTTTGCGGGCTCTAGTTCATTTACGAGTTACCTAAAATGTGTTAGCAAATAAGCTACAGTTCTGTCAAAGATACTTTATTCAGTGTAACTTGCACAAATCCTTTTAAAATACAGCCTTACTTCTAGATGTACCTTGCCAAGAAGAAGCAATTTTTTCATTTGCATTTGTTGAATAAAGCCACCTTCTTAAAAATCAAATCAAAACAAAACAGCTGTAGCACAGTGGATGGATTAGTGTGGACAGGAAAGCAGCCTGACCAGTTGGAGTACTACAGTCTAGGTAAGAGGGGAAGGCAGCTGACTAGGATGTAGGGGAAGAAACTAGGGTGGAGGGTGGAGGGTGGAGAGATGGGAGCAATGGTGGTGGCCACTGAGCATGCTGTTTGGATCTCCCTCTAAGAAAGAACTTGCAGTGCAGCTGCAAGAGGGTAGTCAGCAGACTGTCTCCAGCTGCAGCACCTTCAGGATTCGCCTCAGCTTTTACGCCCAAGCCACACTTCTCTCAAGCAGACCCCAGCCAATGACTGAGCACAGCAGCATATTAGGATCTTGTCATTTCTACTCAAAACAGGACTCCTTCAACAGGCAATTTTTGCTCCAGAGCTCCCGTTGGACCAGTTGAGGCACTGTCAGATCTACATCATAGACTGGGTTCTCTTGGCCCAATCTTTCCCCCCAAATCCCCTTCCTCCTTCCTACACACGTAACTTTCGCAGACGTCAGATCTGAATCGTGGGCTGAATTGGGCCTCTAACCTGCTTCTTTTGCAGGCATTCCCCCAACTGACACAATGATGCTTAACAGGTAGAATGAATCATACTTTGTGCCTGATGAAATGGGGAGGGAAAGAGAGAAAGAGGGGTCAAGGATAAGTTCTGGGATTCTGGCTTGAGCATCTGAGACGGGAACATTGAAAGGGGCAACAAATTTAGGGAGATCATGAGTTCACTTTGGGTCAGGCTAAGAATGAGAAATCCATTTTCATGCTGCGACCTAATGGTACGAGGAACATAGTTTGAGACACAGATCTGAATTTGGTGAATTTCTTTTCGGCTCAACAATATTCACTGATGACCTTGAATATTGTACTTCACTATGAAACTCAGTGAGGTGGCTGATGTGGTATGACAGCTATAGACTCTAAAAGATACAGGTTTGAATATCGGCACCTATTAGTTGGAGAGTTTCCCAAACATGCCACAAGTATCAGCTTCCCAATCATACATGGGGGTGGTAATCCCCACCTCACTGTGATCCAGCACAGTGGCTGAAATACAGCAGGCATTTAAAAAAAATATTAAAAAAAAAAATGTTCACTTTGCATTCTTCTTCCTGCCTCAGTGAACACATCTGTC
Organism: Equus quagga; assembly: GCF_021613505.1. Classification (NCBI taxonomy): domain Eukaryota; kingdom Metazoa; phylum Chordata; class Mammalia; order Perissodactyla; family Equidae; genus Equus; species Equus quagga. The sequence goes on from NC_060268.1 coordinate 136,783,579, forward strand.
AAGCACCCCTTCGTTAGAAGGCTATCAATGTATGTGTAAGGCTTGGATAAGAAACAATGCTAGAAGGCACTGTGTCCTGTAAAACTTGGCTGCCATCAAAAGGCTTTAACAGTGTGTGGCACGTCACAGTTGAAGGCACCTCCACTTACACGGCAGCTATGCACAGAGAGTATTTCCAGTAACAGTAGGAAGAACACCTCCCCCCAACTATGGCATCCAAACCCGAGGCTGCACGTTCCAAGTAGTACCTGCTGCAGTCAGAAATAAAGAAAACAGCCACGAAAAGTGATGTAGTCTATCACTTCAAAGACAATGCATGTTTAAAAGAAAGTTTCATTAAATCGTTTTTTTTTCTATAGTACAAAAGAAACAAAAAAGCAATTTACTTCTGCTTCACAGTGGATGTACTACATCCTCATAGTATTTTTCACCATCTACCTTTGTCAGAAAGGCCACTGTGATTTATTTCCTGGAGAGCTAGAACATGTATGGTACCTGGTGAGAGAATGAAAATTCATTCCTTAAGATCTGCTTGACAGTTACAGAAACCAAATCTGCTTGCAGATGTGGAAATACACTTCGCTGATGGTTTTTGTGCCCTTGCCTACATACAATATAATACCCAGCCTTCCCAAATATTGATTCAACATTTAAACAAAGAAAACAATTTCTTGATGTGCCAAAAGGCCAAGTAATGCCTGAAGCAGCCGCAGACAACTTGACAACAAACTCCCTCAAAAAAGAAGTTTTCCCTATGAAAAGTGGATCATTCGCCTCTTCACTGAGAATTTTAAAATTCACTTCTCTCAGCTAATATAAAGTTACCATCGATTTCCTGAAATGCAAGCACAATTTTGAAACCCCAAAATTATGATGACAAATATTTCCAATTCACTTCAGCATCAAGATAAATGAAGAAAAATGTTCAGGATTCCCCAAATCATAATCGTTCCTCTTCATCCAGTTTATATATACAGTAAGCAGAAGCAAAGTATTTATCGAGTCCACATGGATACTTAGAAATGTTAGCAATTGTGTTTAAAACAACAAATTCAAATATGTCAGCATTTCAGGAATTTATAGCCAAAGACCACAGTCAAAATATGAAAAAAATCTCATTCTAACCAGAAAGCACTTTCAAACTTTTTCAGAATGAACATTTTTATCATAATGATCACAGACTCTGAAGTGTTTAATTAAACATGGGCACCTGGATGGAAACAGTGACTCAAAATCCTTGTCAAGCCTGCAAATCACAGAGAGCGTTTGCTCCCCAACAGTTGCAGATGACCAGAGGCTGGGTGGCAGAGGACTAACTAAATATAGCCCTGACTACGTGTGAAAATCTTCCTCACTTTTCTGCAGACCCCTGTGCAGGTTAGTGACAACACTCAAGACTTTTGCCCAAGGAGGAAAGTGTAGCTTACACTATCTAAGGCAGAGATCAATGCAACTCCCCTAAGAGACAGCTACTCCTTGTGTTCCCATTTTACAGATGAGGAATCTAGAGGTTTACAGTGAGCCCACTGCCCACTGTTTCATAGCTAGGAAGCAGCTGAGCCAGGAGTCGAACATATGCAGTTCTGGATCAAAACATCACGTTCCTAACCATTACCCTGTACTAGAGTGAAAGATCTTAAAGTGGAAAAGAAAGTACTTCCAAGATAATCAAGTCCAGCCAGATACGCATTCCCAATGCCAAGCTGATGGTCCCAGCATTGACCTCAGTGGCCAGTTAGCCAGTTGACTTACTCGGCTTTAGCTGAATCTCAGAAGGTGGGTAAGGACCAGGACTGAAAATGTCTAGGGTGCTGAAGCCATTGCAGGTGAGACTTAATTCCTACCAACACCATCCCTGAAACATAAATCTCCACCGAAATTTATTTGAACTTTGTGCCTGGGATTATTATTCTAATTTTAAGCCAGCATGAATCTAAGTATACTAGAGTAAGGAGACAGGGAATAGAAAAGGAATAATTTGTTGTATATTAGAATCCTAAGAAATTGCGCTGGTAACAAAAGGAGACGTTAAGTTCATGTATTCATACATCAACAGATTGATCCAGGCATCAATCACGCATGCTCCTATTCTCTCACACACACTCACAAAATGTTTTGAACACCTATTAGGAGCAAGGCACTGCCTCAAGGGCAGGTGACAATGTCACCAAGTTCTGTTCTCAGTAATTCATAAAAATTAGAAAAATCACAGGTCTTTACAGAGTTACGCTTATTTCAGGTACGTCATGATTGTCTATCTAATCTCCCTAAACAAGAAGCTGTTAACTGATGATATCCAGGTGTGCTGCTACAGGAATATAAATCCAGTTTCTAAAGAGTAGATTTTCAATACAAAAAGGGATCCACTTTTTAACAGAACTTTGCTACGAATCCTTTTGCAATTCTAAAGTATGAAAACCACTTTTTAACTATCTGGTTAGAGACTTTGGACACATGCATTAAGCTTTCTCAAAGGAGAAGTAAATGCATATAATCTAGCCAAAAACTACCATTTTAATCATGTATACATTATTTTGTTATTGTTCCATGGAAAACTCCATTTTCTCTCAGTAAAATTCAGCTGGGTTTTGTAAAGAAAAGGGCCACACAAAATTCTATCATCTTTTAAAGGCAAACATTAACATTAGTGAGATAAGTTATAAAGCTCTGTAAAGATTAGCATTTATGCTTGCTTTTTAATCAATTGCTTACATTTCTCAGTCAACTTCACATTTCCTCAATCTCCCACCCACACACATTCTCTTTTCCTCCTGGACTCTAAGCTCTGCCAAGTTCTAGGAGGAAAAAGTTTCATTTTACGTAACAACAGTCTGCAGATCCGATTTTCCCTAGGGTAAACTTGTTCCTCTGAACACAGATTAAAAGATATTTACCATCAATTGAGTTGGTCAACTTTAAGAAGTAACTGCAGAACATTCCATGGTAATAGATGTATAATTTTAAGATGATGACCAAAAAAAAAAAAGGTGGGAGGCCAATTCAAGTTGTTCCAAAAGAAAGGCAAGCAGTGAATTTCTTTTCAGTGTTTAAGCAATAGACACAAGACACGGGGGCTGCACAGCCACCTCCTATCTGTGCATATGACATGTAATAAAAACACCATCTGCTAAAATCGGAGAGACTTAACACTTAAAGTGCTCAGACATATACATGCATCATCCAAGTACACAACATCAGGTCCAGGGTTCTATTCCAGAAGCTCTAACTACTGTGAAGAGGATGAACTGCCAGTTGAATGAACTGTAGGCACAATTCTCAGTTACGACCCTACAAGTTGTGTAACCATATGACGTTCTCTGAGCCTCTGTTTCTCCATCTGAGACGAGATGCTCATCTCATAGAACTGTGATTCGTAAGAGCGAGATAAATTATAAACGCATATAACCCCTTGCCTGACTTTGTAGGTGTTCAATAAATGATAGTAGTAGTTATTATTATTGTTATTATTATTGAAATAGGTCAAAAATTGTTATTATTGTGGATAGTAATATAGTCTTATCTGGATGAGAATAGACATGCTTATAATCTGATACTATTTTTATTTTTAATTCTTCCCATTCAAGGTTGCAAAGACAATTTTAATGTAAAGGGAAGAATTGTTCAAATTACTGAATTTTCAGTCTAATTAAAATTGTAAACACAAGGGACAGATTCTAATCCCTTGTGGATCTGAGAGAAAGCAGTAGAAATTTTTTAAATAATTAAATTTTATACGTAAAAACAGCACAATCTACATCAAAGTTGGTGTTGGCATCTCCCAATTATAAAGGGCATTTTTAATGCTTTGAGTATGCAACCATTCTCCACAAAGTTGTTGAGAAAGATCAATCAAAACAATAATAAGGGAAGTCTTCAAGGACTTATTTCAGCTAAAGAAAATTTTTTTATCACTAACTTTTTCCTAAAAACACATTTCTGGGAAACCAAGAGTGTATAGGATGTCTCCTCAGATGGCACCACATTTACAGTATTAAGACTAATAATCCAGGCTGTCTAAGAAGATGAAGTGGCCAGGATTAGATGGGGGTCCACAGGTCCACAATCTGAAAGATTCAAGAATCATGAGGATTTGTGAAGACAAAACAAACCAACACGCAAAAACACATGCTGCTTAATTCCAAAAGTAGCCTTTTCTGCCTTCTGACATGATGTGTTCACACCAGTGGTGAAATACATTTCCACCCTGCTCCTCTCCCATCTTAAAGACTGGCAGGTAAGGGAAAAGATAACTTCCCAAGCAGGGACCTGGAGTAGAAGATCCACACTTCAAAGAAGCCCAAATAGGGACCTGAGTCAAGATGAAGGTAGAGAGATAACTTGATGTTTTAAAATGTTTGCTGAATTACATTTGGGAGGAGGCTGGAGTTAGGGGGGCAATAGGGTGGGGGCTGCCAGGAAGCGAAAAGTCTCAGACGGAAACAGCACGCTAAGCAAAATCTCTTGCTGCCCCACACATTTAAGTCCACCACAAATCCACGTGTCTTGTAAGGCTCATGTTTGCAAGAGGAAAATCCAAAAGGAAAGACTGTATTCCTTGCCATTAATGCATAATAACAGGCACAGGACAGGAAATTAAGCCATACTTTAAATAAGGTAGAAATGCCTAGACGAAAGTCTCCCAAAACCCACCCCCACCAAATGGCTACAGAGGACTCAAGATTCTCACTCCAAGTGGGGAATGTGGGCAAATTGTATTTCAAAGGGAGGAGGGTACTTCAGCTTACACCTGCATCAGACAGGCATCTGAGTTCAAATGAGACTCGACAGTACAGGGAGTGAGGCAGCCAGGACAGGCAACAAGAGGCTCAGAGACTCTACCTGCCTTCATCTCTTGAACTTCATTCTCAGTAAGGGAGGCCAGACCCCAGGATGAGTAACTGGAGGTAAAAGAAGAGTTAGAGACCTGAAGGTGCAACTGCCTGCTTCATCAGGATAGAGGCAGCCACGGCTTTGGGCAGATGTGTTCTGGAGACCTGGTCTGTAAGACAAAAGCCTACACACGCTGGAAGTCACCAAGAGACCCTGCCTCTACTGTAACCAATTCAGGGGATGCTGGAGAGCATGTAGGGCTGAGCATAAGTGGCCACTCAGGCCAAGTCAAAGGCCAGGAATAGAAGGAATGTCTGGGAGGGAGGAGAACACTCCCTGTGACTCTAAGCAATCCTGTGCATAGCTCTAGGCTGGCACCGATCACAGCTTTTGACGTTCTGGAACTGAAAGGTGATCTAGATGTTCACTGGGGTGGGGTAGGGGGAGCATGCAGAGAGACAGTCAGATTCATTCTAACTAGTACTTAAGTATTTGTGTATTTGCAGAATTACACACACACACACACACACACACACACACTGTTATTTATCCAATTATCATACTGAATTTCTATAAGAAATATAACTTTTTTCCCCCTCGTAAAGAGTCGTGAGATTATATAATGACTTCAGATTATGTAACTTGGAAGTTATGAAGTTCCTAGATTATGTAACATCTAAGAACCATGGATGCATTTATTTTCTTTCGACCTATGATGTAATTCTCACTGGAAAACATGCATAAGTTATGAGGTGTTTGCACATGTACCGTTTTAAAACTGGCTAGCAAAAGCACTGATCAGCTGCTACATAAGTAATTCTTCCACACCTGAAAGTCAATTACTATAGGAATATTAGCTTGGCTATTCAGTGGTAAAATTACATAGAATTTAGCAAACTAGTGTCATATTGACACTAACTGTTTCCATCTTACTTGGTTTTAACTCATTAACAAGTTTCTTTTTGCTTGTTTAAAGAATCCAATTTAATTTTGCTAAACAATCCTAAAAGTGCTGAGAATTACTAAATTGTGAAACTAATTATATATTAGTAACCCACAAACCCAGCTGTAAATTGGACCTCATCACAATCCGGAGCATTCCACTTTGAAGACTTCTAACTTGTCATCTCCTTCTCTGGCTGCAACCTCCTACCAATGCACCTCTTAAATGCCCTCAACCCCACCAGCTCTCTAGGTTACTAGGACTCCTGTGCTCCCTGCCCTCTCTAGCCTCCCTGCTGGCTTCAATTTTTCCTGTGCCATCACACCCCAAGGTCGACCATTTCACCCTCTCATCACACACTCTAAAATCACCACTCCTCTGGCTTTCTGCCATACCCATCTTACTACCCTCCACCATAGGTGGTAACCCTCTTTCTGTGTTCTTCACTTCTGAGTGATGAAAGAACTGGAAAAAGGCATATAAGTGTTCTAAGAAACTTGACTAAAGATTCATACTATGCAGCCTCAGCTGCAGCCTAATTCAGTTTGGCAAGTTTTTTATTCATCTCTATTGAATTTTCCATAAGCAGCTGTTCTGAACCTTCCCCAGTTTCTTCAAGTCTCCAAATTATACCTCTATGCTCCCAGGAGATGACTGACTTCTCCAAACAGACTGAGAAAAGCAGAGGAAATTTACACTCAATTTTCTCACTTTTATCTTAAATCTATCATAATCTTCACTCTTCTCTCCTGCTTCTCACCAAACTCAGGAAAACACATTCAAACCAGTTTCATAAACATTTCCTGAGGACATACTATAAGCTGAGCATTCTACTGGACATGGAGCTGGCAGAATCAACAGCCTCAGCCATTAAATCCCGCAACCATACCCAGCAGAATCTAATGAGAACTATAAAAACCAGAAATTAAACTGGGTTATTTCACTAAAATGAGCATAGTGTTAGTGGAAGGACTCAGAGTGAGCGAACAGCCCAAGGCTAATTAACCTCAGCCCCAACACCTGTTCTTCTAAATCTAGCCCTGCAAGGGGTGGCTTCACCCTAAGCTCTGCTCACTTTCTCTAGCGTCAATCTCTTCCCTACACTTGCTCAGCCTAGAAGTTCCCTCAAGTGACTTTTATTCTTATAGGAAAAGAAAGAACAAAACAGTAAAAGAAAAATAAACTCACTTCACCTCAACCCACCAATGTGTCAAGAAACTACCTGTCTACTACTATCTCCCTCCACAGAGAGGCACACTTAAATATTAGTTGCTGCCTCTTCCTTTCCTGACTGATTGTACTCTAGATTTTGTTGCTCTCTCAAAGGTCAATAATGTGATCATTACTTAATTTTACTTTCCTACAATGGAGATGAACATTTCTGATTTTTTTTAAAAAATGCCCCCAAAAAGAATTCGAGTTTTATTCTATTCCTTAATTCATATGACTGACGAGAACATTAAAAAGTGATAATACATATGGACGCTCCAAAATTCATTAAATGGTGAACAAACAATACATGTTTTAAACTCATTTCAATACAAGTAAGAATCTCTAATAGATTTTAGGAGAAAAAAGCATCAATAAACACTATTCCTTTCCTTCTAGAATAGGGCCAATGTAGAACACAGCACTAAGGAAAGCCAGGGCTTCATTTCCTAAGAGAATGTAATGGACAGGACCACCCCTGTGTGGGCATCTTTTCAGTCAAGCATCAGTTCCAAATCCTGAAGGTATGATCGTTCATGGAAACCGGATGGATTCATGGCTTCTTTAGTTATACGTAACTTGCTTGCCATTTGTCTATAAAACTCTATCAAGTGCTGACTTTTAAAATATTTGGATGCTAATGTGATCATGAGGAAAAATAGGAAAAGAATGAAACTCTAATGCTTATTACTGTCAAGTAAATATTCCAGGATCCCCAAGGAGCACACTTAACAACTATATTGTTAGTAACGGAAATATTTTTCCTAACTTGGCTCAAGTCACTAACCATGACTTTCAGGAGAGTACAAGTAGACAGGAATGATCCTATGGCAGGTCCCTTCCCCTGTGATCGATCATTCATGCTCCCTTACCTGGCAAGAATCACATCATAGCTGCCAATCAGCTGGGATTCCTACACCACCTGGATGATATCCAGGTGAGGGAGCTGGGGCTCCTGCCCTGCTCGCCCGCTGACATTCTCTTCCCTGACCTGCTAAAATCATGGGTTTCCAAACTCTTTCTTTCTTCTTGCTTCTCCCCATAGTGTATATTTTTCTTTTTGTTGACAATAATCTAATGTGCCTGGAAACTGCTTCAAGTGCCTATGTTCCACTTGGGATCATTTTAATACTTTTGCAGATGGTTTAGAGCAATTTTTTTCCTCAAAATGAGCAATGAACTCTAAATCATTTTGCCATATTCCTGCACTGATATATAAAATAAAGTTGAGGTGACTGCAGTCATTTTTTTCACTAAACAACAGAGTCATTAATTAATTATGGAAAGGATGCCAACTCCATTTTTTTATTGCATAATAATTATCCCAATCATCCAGGATACCCATCTCAGTCTGGGTTCTCCTCAAGAAGACATTGAGACAAGGACTTGGGTTAGTGTGTGTTACTTGGGATAACGTATTTGGGAGGTGATCCCAGGAAGCATAAGTTAGGGAGTAAGGAAAATATGAGGAGAGAGGAAAGCCAAGAAAGGGAGTGGTATGGAGCAGTCACTGCTGGTGCTCAACGCCCTGGGGGTATTCTGAGGAGACATGAATAATGTGCCTCAGAATTGTCCCACAGAGGGAAGGAGAAACCGGACATTTGTTTTCTGACTCCAGTCCTTTGTTGGTTGAAGGGTGCCCCTGGGAGACTTCACTCACCAGCATCATCGCCAGCACTTCTGGGCTGCTCTGAACTAGAGGAGGAAGCTCCGGCAGTGCTGGACAAATGCTCCGCTAGAGAAGCTCAGGCAGCCAGCACTTGAGGTGGGAAGTTGTCAGTGTGCGTGGGACACCCCCACCACAGGTAAACTCAGAGGCAGGCCATGAGCATATCAACAACATCTGCTACAGCAGCCAACTACCCAATTCTTTGCTTTTGTCAAGCCACCACGTTCTGCTGATTTCCCTTTCAAGAAGTCTCCTTGATCCCACTGCCATCAAATATGACCTACTGCCCTTCCTACGACAGCTATCAATTATCTCCTGTGACCACCCCCTACCCAGGCTTTCCATTGTCTACAGGACAGACGACGTTCTCATGAGGTTATGGCCCTCACTGATCTGCCCTACCCACCTAACCTTATTGGCCACCAACTCTTCCAAGTCTTTCCCTTTCACCAAGCAGCCTCTTCTCTTCCTCCAGCACACAACAATCCTGGTCAGCTTTGAGCCTTTCCCACACAGAATGCCCCACCCCTACCCACCCTTTTGAGATCCACAGTAGGAACTACCAACTCCTAAGGAATATTTCTCTTGGCTGTGGCTTGCACTCTTCTCCTCCTCCTCTGAACTATTCTAGTCCTGACAACAAACAACACTATTTTAAAAAATTTGTTTAAAGTGAGTAGGGCAGGAAACCCTGGCCAAACTCTAAGTATCCAAAGGGCAGAGACTGACATCAATGCTTCTTTAAGTTCCTCCAACATTCACTACGATGCCCACTAGCCAAAGACCCCCAAGAACACATCTGTAGTAAATCGAGTGAGCTTTCTTTAGCTTCCTACAGCAAGACAGAGAGTACACCAAAGGAACTGGGGCATCTAAATAGGAAACTAAAGGAAGCTTATTATAGAATTGGGGTTTGTTCTGGGAGATTCCAAGGAGGATTTAGAAAAGTAGTGGTCAGATTTGGACTGGAAGTTGTCAGGAAGTAGGTGCAGTTCACTGAATGAGTCTTGGCAAATTTAATCTAGAAGGCAGAGCATTAATGCTGAGTTGGAATCATTGTCAGTAAAGCAGTAGCAATCACTCATGTCAGTCATGAAAGGGATGTTTAATTACTTTTGTGGTTGCAAAGTGTCCGGTCTCAGTCTTGCTTCAGACTTACTCAAGGAGTAGCCCTGTCTGATTATTTCTATTTTATAAAAGGTATTTATGTTCAATTGGGAACACTGCAGCCTAGCTGCCAGGGCCATTTTTCATCTTCTCAAAAGTTACTCAGAAGATACCGGAATGAGTTAAATCATTGAATTAATTTCAAATTTATTCTAAACCTAAATGATAACATAAACTTTAACTGATAGTTTATAACTTCACCTTCCCAGTAGGCATCATGCACATGGAAGGGAATAAGACATGGTGGCCTTTGACATGGGTCTATGAGCTCACAGTCCAGAAGAAAAGGCAACTGCCTAGACTGATATGACACAAGCATGAAAAATGCCAAAATGTAAGTATGTATAAAGTACTGAGTTAGTGCAGGGAACTGAGTATTAAACTCCATCTCAAGTGTGGGTGAAGCTTTCCAGGAAGCCACATCATCTGAGACGAATGTAGAAGAATGACTAGGAGTTGACCAGTTGGAAAAAGAAGGGTGGAAGATGTCCTTCTACAGCCAACAGAGAATATGTAAAGGTGTGAAATGGCATAAAGGTTGGGGAACAGAAGATAAGTCAATGTTTGTAAAACAAACTTCACTCAAAACTAACATATATTTTGCCATGAAACTTAGTGAATTTTCAAACCTAGACTATACAGATATTACACTTTACAGGTGTGGAAAGAGAGTTACATAACTCGCCTACGATGTAAAATCTGGTAGGCACTGACCTAAGGAGAAACCCCAAGAGGATCAGATTAGAATATACCCATTTGATGATGAAAGCAAAGGAAATAGGGACATATTATTTGACCTTAAATATGTACAGTCATGTGTTGCTTAACAACGAGGACATATTCTGAGAAATGCATCATCAGGCAATTTTGTCATTGTGTGAACAACATAGAGTGTACTTACACAAACCTAGATGGTATAGCCTGCTACGCACATAGGCTATATGGTACTAATCTTACGGGACCTCTGTCATATATGTGGTCGTTGAGTGAAGTCTTGTCATGTGGTGCGTGACTGTTTATCTTTGGTGGCTGAAAGTCTTCTTTCCTTTCTTCTCCATCACTTTCCAAAATTCTCACATATGTCCAAGCTAAGTGAAGTAAGTCAGGATTCCTTGGTGCTGTGTCAGATTTGAGAAAGAGCATGGACAACACAGACAAAGAAACCAAAGGGACACTTCTGAAATAGAGCAACGCAGAAGGTGGGTTTTGTTCTATTAAGTGAACCAAGTGTCAATTATTCCAAAAACTAAATACTCTTGTTCATAGACTCCATTCTAGAATGGAGATGGTGTAGAAATAGAATGCAAGTCAATCCAAAATAATGTATAGAAGCATCCTTCTCTTGAATATAAGGGATTAGAAAAAATTTCAGAAACTGTTTCCACCAGAACACAAAACCAAAGCCCAATACATGGATATAGAGCCATACAATTTACTGCATCTTGTTTCTGTTACACCAACAAAACTTAAAAATTCAATGCCTCTTGCATAATATTTTGAGCATTTCTCATACCTTGGCACACAAACATAAATATATATATATATCCATACACGTGTGTGCATGTATAAAATTTCCATGTTAATATTGAAGATCTAATCTTTAAACAGTTTACTTCAAAAATTCAATGCCCTAAATGTTAATGCATACTCTTCTATAGTCCTTCAAAAATTAATACACTATAACTATTTAAGGTCAATTCATTTCTTTCCAGTTTGAAATAGAAATGATCCATATATTACTTGTAAACAAATATTAATGGTGAGAAATGAGTCGTTTGGAGAAATGAGAGAGAAGCATAAGCAATCAAACTTCTGAGTAGAAAAAACAATTTAAATATTTTTATTTCATTAGAAAAAAGATGAACAACTCACTAGAACAGGGAAAGGCTATGAATAAACCAACAAAAGGTAAGGACGAACAATTCACAGAATAATACGAATAAGTGTTCTGTAAATGGATGAAAAATGTCAACTTCTCTATTAATTAAGGAATTGCATGAGACAACATATTTTTCACTATTTAGACCAGCCAAGGATGGGAAAGCACAGTGGTGGCAAAGATAGGAGAGAAGAGCTATTTCGCTTTCTAGAATCCAGTCCCTGCTGGTAGGAGTTCAATAGTCATCAGAGAGGACAATGTGGCAATCCTGAAAAATATTAAAGTTTCTCATTACGTGTTACCTAAGAATTCTTTTTTTTCCCCTAAAGGTAGGTTTGTTTGGTTTTTTTAAAGTATGTTTTTTTCTTTTTGGTGAAGAAGATTGGCCCTGAGCCAACATCTGTTGCCAATCTTCCCCTTTTTTTTTCTCCCCAAAGCCCCAGTATATAGTTGTATATCCCAATTGTAGGTCATACTAATTCTCTTATGTGGGATGCCACCACAGCATGGCCTGACAAGTGGTGTGTAGGTCTACACCCAGGACCCAAATCAGCAAACCCTGGGCTGCTGAAGCAGAGCGTGCGAACTTAACCACTCAGCTACACGGCTGGCCCCTAAGAATTCTATTTGTAAGAGTTTATGCAACAGAAAAGCTTGTGCAAGTAAACAAATAAATTTGACATTCATTGTAGGAAAAAATATAACATAACACAATGCCCATCAAAACAGATTTGTCAAAACATATTATAATATATCCATATCCCACATACATACAAGGGCATTTCATGAAGCTACAAAAATATTTTTATTATTTATGTGCTTTTATGAAAGATATCTTCTTTTTTTTTTAAAGATTGGCACCTGAGCTAACAACTGTTGCCAATCTTCCTTTTTTTTTTTCCTTCTTTTTCTCCCCAAAGCCCCCCAGGACATAGTTGTATATTCTCATTTTTTAAGAGAACAAATCCAATTGCAGAATGTGTGTGTAGAATGAGTCCATTTTCATAAAGTAATAATACGTAACTATTTGCATAGACCAAACAGCCAAAAACATACATATGCAATGTTTTCATCTTATTTCAGGCAGGACTTCTTCTGCTTTAAGAGTAATTCCTTACAGCAAGATATAAAGAGACTGTAACTCCTCATTCCTGCCATCTCTCTTATATTGCTTGATAAAAAAGTCTGTTAGAAAGAGAACTGATCGGTGGTTACCAGGGGAAAGGGGGGTGGGGGAGGGCACTAGGGGTGAAGTGGTGTACCTACAACATGACTAATAATGATGTACAACTGTAATTTCACAAGGTTGTTAACTATCATAATCTTAATTAAAAAAAATGTCTGTTAGTACCAACGTTTGTATAAAAATGTAATAAAAAGCCACAAACCACCTTCAATGGCACAAAAAGGACATTCGAAGAAATGAGGATGCCACTCTGATTTAAGTTATTTTCCTTAGCTAATGAGAAATGTCACATGGTACCTCAGTTAGGTTTGCAACTGCAAAAAGGCTTCATGAAAATAATTTAATTGCTACTGACAGGCCTGACAGATGTCACTGAATCCTGTCCAGCAATGCCGTGACTGATGGAGCAAAGAAAAACCAGAGCAAGGCCACACAGGGTTTGGGAAACCATGGAAATTTGGTGCCCATCTCCAGGCCAAGACAGGAGCATAGTGCACCACTGTGGTGTTCAAATATGGTCATAAACCCCAGAGACTGTCACAGTTATCACAACTACACATTCCAGAAAAGAGGAATAGAAGACGCAGACAGCGGGAACTAGGCGGGCAGCTGGTCCATTCCCTAGCACTGAATCACAGGCACAACTTAAAACACTGGTTGAAACACTGATGGAGAATAAACAAGCAGCTGAAGTTGCACAAACTATATCATTCAAAATTGATTGCAAACTGGCTTTCAAAATGTGTGGATCTGCCATCCTACCATGTTTTGTCTCTTTTACTGAAATTCTGTCGGTTCACCTATGTTGTTACATATGTACAGTGCTCCTTCAGGAGTCACTCATACAGATAAACCACCCTGTTCCTAATGCTGTGAAAGGAAGCCAGTTACACAATGCACCAGGTTTCATGACATGTTCTAGTGAGAATCCAGTGCTATGCAGACAGCAGTCTCCTGATAATCATGCCCACTCTTCTAAGCTCAGCATTTTCCACCTCACACTATCGACATTTTGCGCTGGATAATTCCTGTTGTGTGGGCTGTCCTGCGCCCTGTAGGATGTTTAGCATCATCCCTGGCCTCTACCCACTAGATGCCAGTAACACCACTCCCAATTGTGACAACCAAAAATATCTCCAGATACCGCCAAATGTCCCCTGGGGGATAAAAACATGCCAGGTTGAGAACCACTACTCCAGATAAAGGTATATAAATCCCAGTAAAAACATTAATGGGTTTCAAAAGAGGAGAAAAGGAAAGAAAGATACAGCAAAAAGCACAGAGAATAATAAAAAGAAATCTAGGTTGAAAAACTTTACAAGATAGATGTCCAGTATGCTTCTAAAATGTGGGTAAGGACTTAGGATTGCCTTTCTTCTTGAAGAAGATAATTAAGAAACATGTTCGAAGTCTGGGTTTTCTTAAATGAATGTGCTGGCGAATCTTCATTCCTTTGATGACCACACACTCACCATTGGCACCTATGCGCATGCTCCTGGCATGGAGGGAAATACCCTGAACTTGGAAATCAAAGATGATATCCTAAATCCATCAATTCAAACTCTACGTCAGACATCAAACAAGTTCTATCACCTCTCTGCATCAGTTATTAACGTGTATAACGGGGATAATAACGGTCATTCATGTGGGTTATTATGAGGATTAAAGAGATATCAGAGGTAACATCTAGCACAGTGCCCATTACCAGGTAAGCAAATAAGAAATATTTTTGTCCTTCCTCCTCAGAGGAGGGAAGAACTGCAGATGGAAGGGATGCTGGGATGGCGTTTTCTTCACTAAAGGCACAGGACTTAAACCATCTGTTCAGGAAACAAGAGGACTGAGGGAGAATGAGCTCTCCCAAAAAGGGAGACAGCAGTCACAGAGGTAGGTGAGCTAAGAAGGATCATGACTTGGCTCCAGTCACCTCCTAAGGAATAAAAAAGTATGATTTACTGTGTAACCATCCTTCTCACTTTCTTTGCCTCATTTTTTTTATTACATAAAACTTTTCATAGGTTCTGAAGAGATTTCATGGTGCTTTTAAACTTACACATTCAGGAGTTATTGATCATATAACATTATCTTTGCATGTAGTACACTTTAAAATGCTGATTAAAGTGTTGTACCCAATATCTTTGACTATTTTTTTTTTTTGATATAGACTATTTTTTAGAGCAGTTTCAGGTTCATAGCAAAACTGAGTGGAAAGTTCAGAGTTCTCACATGCCACTCCCTGCACACAGGCACCACCTCTTGCACCATCAACATCACAACCCATTCTATGGGTTTTGACAAATGTATAATGACATGCATCTAGCATTTTAGATCATACAGACTAGCTTCCCTGGCCTAAAAATCCTCTGTCCTCTGCCTATTCATCCTTCTTCCCACTCAAACCTTTAGAAACCACTAACCACTAATCTTTTTGCTGTCTCTATAGTTTTGTCTTTTCCACAATGTCAGATAGTTGGAACCATACAGTACATCTGGCTAATCTCACTTAGTAATATACATTTAATGTTCCTTCGCGTCTTTTTGTAGCTTGACAAGTCATTTCCTTTTAGCACTGAATAATATTCCATTCTCTGGATGTACCACAGTTTGTTTATCCATCCACCTACTGAAGGACATCTTGGTTGCCTCCAAGTTTTGGTAATTATGAATAAAGCTACTATACACATTCATGTGTAGGTTTTTCTATGGACATCAGTTTTCGGCTCCTTTGGGAAAATATCAAGCAATGTAATTGCTGAATCATATGGTAAGAGTATATTTAGTTTTCTATGAAACTGCCTGTCTTAGCTGTTCCATCTGGCATCCCCACCAGCAATGAATGAGCGTTCCTTTTGCTCCATATCCTTAGTATTTGGTGTTGTCGGTGTTTTGGATTTCACCCATTCTAATAGGTGTATAGTAGCATCTCATTGTTTTAATTTGCAATTCCCTAATTACATATGATGTTGAGCACCTTTTCATATACTTATTTGCCATATTCTTCAGTGAGGTGTCTGTTCAGATCTTTTGCCCATTTTTTAATTGCATTGCTCATTTCCTCATTGTTGAGTTTTTTTAAAAAGTTCTTTGTATATTTTGGGTAACAGTCCTTGATCAGATACGTCTTGTGCAAATATTTTCTCCCAGCCTCTGGCTTGTCTTCTCATTCTCTTGATACTTTCACTTTTTCCACTTACTTTCTTACCTCTCCATTCCACTTCCAATTTGTTTCCATTCTACTCCAAATCTGTTTCCTTACTAAGTCAACGGAAAATATCGCTCTAAAAAAACACCAGCTGAATTTGCTTATTTCAGGTTTGAGAGGACAATTGAAAAGCTAAGACCATCTTCCTCTCTGGCCTTGATACAGGAGAGAGAAAAGATTGGAAAGTTTGTGGCAGTTACAAGATGAACAAGTAAGCCAATCCTTGGGGCCTTCGGAAGGGAAGAAAGAGGAACCAGTTGGAGATCAAGAAATGAACCTAAGCTCAGGTCCTCAGTCCTGATAATGTGCCACATAGCATGAATCATCTGACCTATAAAATAGGGTGTGTGCAAGAGCACACGTATTCAGAAAGAATCTCAAATTTGCACATTTGGCACTATGTGCAAATGAGGTTATTCATGAAGAAATAGATATACTGACAAATTATATGTTTAAAACATAGGTTAATTTTTATAAGCCTTTTATTGTTTAAGTATACTGGGATCTTCAAGAACTAAAAATACCCCAGATCCCCATCTTCCTCTGAGAGGTCCTAGTTAGACCATGCTTTCTCTAACCATAGTGACTACTAGTATACTGCATACAACTTGTCCAGCTCTTTAGCTGAATTCCTACTCTTGGCCCCCAATTAGCACTCACCAATTGATGATCAGTCACATTAATAATATACAAAAACGTTAAGTACAAAATCTTTCTACCCAGCAGAAATTCAAGGGTCCCTGGGCAGGTCATAGAAACTACTTTTAAAGATTGAAAGCAAAAAGGCAAGCAAAAACCCTCCAAGCAATCTCTAACACATTCTGAGCTTATTTTCCTTTCAAATCTATCTTAGAAGTTGTTTAGCTTAATGACAAATCAAAAAGTCTCTTCCTAAGGAAATAGCACATGAAGACATGAAATACCAAGTTAAAATTCAGAAGTAGGCATTTTAACAAGTGTACGCAGCTATGAGTGGTTTCATGTTTTTTTAACTGTTAAACCTAACTCCCCCTGGAAAAAGGAGGTGTTATCTATAAGAGTAAGGGCATGCTAATCTTAGCCCACCTTCAAGTCTCTGTAATTCCCAAGGACTGAGCCATTACGAAACTGATTATTATTATTACTGATCGTAAGCAGCTAGACCTGGCAATAGTCGCTGATGGGATACTTCGTCAAAGAACAGCCTGGAATAAGGAAAGGCATCAAGAAAGGTATCATTTCACCCAGGTGTGGGTGAAAAAAGGCATTAGAGTAGAGGATTTGGGGCTCTGAAACAGACCTGAGTTCAAGTTCGGGGTCTGCTGCTTACTGACTGTAAAACCCTGGGCAAGTTATTCTACTTCATGTGCCTTAGTTTGTTGACCTATAAAATGAAAATATCACCACCTAACTCATAGGGTTGCTCTGATCATTAAATAAGATTATATACGTAAAATATTTAGCAGCACTTGGCTCCAATAGGTATCAACAAACGGTAGTACCAAATATTACTACTACTATGTCAATTATGTAACCAAATACTAATTAAAATAGCCACAACCAAAACAACTCTGGTCTGGAACACAACCAGGAGGCTGGGTCTTGTTAAGTCTTATTTACAAGCATACTAAGAATGGCACCAGCGCCTCACTCATTTATATGTCCCATGAAGGACAAGGATCAGGTCATTTTCCTTACGTTTCCTTCCATTTTCCTCATTAGAACTAGTCAAAACCTCTAAGAGGAGCTTTAACCACATCGGCTTCAGCCGCAAATCGTGTCCCACATTTGTTCACTTAATAGGTCTACAGAAAAGACATCCTTAGTTGATATTTTTCAGAACAGTGAATGCCACTCTTGTGTGAAGGCCATGATTCTAAATCTTTTTCCTACACAACACACCTTAGTGATATACATTCTCATCTGTATTAGTAGTTCCACTATAACCATCACTGAGTTGAGTTATCAAGCAATCTGCAAATATTTACTGAGTGCCAACTAAGTACTGGTTACAGCACTAGGGATACAGTGGTGAACAAAATACATGTACTCTTTTCCCTTTGGGGGGACTAGCCACCTAGAACACTGTTCTCTGACCTTTCTTTGTCACTCATTTTATACCATGACCCAGTAACATATATATGTGTATGTATGTTTGTATACACATACATAAACAGTTACACATATGACTGAAAATTTCATGAAACAATACTTTTACACTTTGACGTTTTCTTTTCTATCTAGTTGTATTTTTTTAACATGCTAGCTGTGACTCTTAGATTAATTTTTGATACACAATAGGTCACAACCCACCACTGGAAACACTGTGGTCCAGCATACCATGCCATACCTCTTCTCTGCCCTCTACCCTTGAGCAACACTATGTTAAAAGTCTCAACTAATCCAATGTGAATACCCCAAAAAAGTGTAAATACACTCAACAAAACATTTTCCCTAGAAAAAACAAAGCAAATGGTCTATGATTTTTCTCATGCTAAGATTTTCTATTAGATATTGCTTGTTCTGATGGAATGCAACCAAAAATAATAAAACCTCATGGAATTTTGATGATTCTCTTGTTTATTCTAGGAGGAGGAGAATGGCCAGACATGGTGCCAAATCACCTCCAAACGAGGATACATCAAGCAATCCAGTAAAAACCTTTCATGCCTGCTAGTCCTGGGGCATCCTAAATGGTCACAAGAGAAAACTTGCAGAGAACAGTTTCTCTCACTTAGTTAAACTCTGCAGGAAAACTCCTTACCAGAACAAAAGACAACAAAGCTTCACTAATGCTGACCTCATTTATTTGGAATTTGGCATAAAAACTTTAAACAATTTTTACCCACATTTACCTTTGCCAGACTAAGAAGAAAGAGATTGATGAGCAAATTCAGAGCAAAAAGAAGACTGTAAGAAAAACGTTTCCCTTATTTAAGGGAACAAACTCGTCTAGCATCGTGGAGCACGCAGCACAATCATACCAGTGTGATAAATTCTCACTACAAATCACTTTTATCTATTTGTTAAGGCAGGTCTGGCAGGACTTCTATTTGGCAAAACAGTCAAACTTGTGCAAAATGCTATTTGTACTTTAATGAAGGTGTATTTGTTTTAAAAAAGGCTGTGATTCAGAATAGCATATTCAAAATTTTAATAAGTGCCTGAAGTTATTCTGTTAGTAAGGTTTTACAGTATTAAACACATTCATTCTTAAATACTGTTCTCACAGGCAGAAACCTCAGATTTTTCTATGTGAAGCAGAATCTTCTAGCAGTCTGACTCCAAGAGTTGGAAAGAGTTTTACTTTCTTACACTCAAAATAAATTTATGTATTACTGAAGAAATACTAAGTATTGTTTTGTTTTTCTTAATCATGACGCCCATTAAGACAATCCTACAGTCACCTATTTAAATGTCCATTATATCGAATCTTCAATTTTCAGTTCTTTCTGGTTCTAATTAGGATTCAACCTCCCAATAATATCAAACACTCAGGAATGTTTTTTAAATTCTTTGGTCCCTGAGTTTCTATCACAAAACACGCACTTCCCCAAAATGCTCTGCTTACTAAGTGTAATTGTTTTGTTACATTTTTTTCCTCGATATTCTATAGGGTTAAAGGGGAATGAAGAGGAGTGAAAGAGAAGGAAGAAAGAAGGGCGGGGAGGCTGGCGAAGGAGAAGGAGGGGAAGAGAGAGAGGACAAACACCCGATGGCCTTTTAACCAAAATCATATTTCACACAGACACAGAACAATGGTTATTATCACTCTAAATGTATCCATGTTAATTGACTGCAAAGATGACAGAAACGTAAAATTAATGAATCCATAAAAGTGCAGTTCTTTGGAAACCAAGATGGACATTCTCCAGGAGAAGTGACCGTTGAGGGACTTTACCTGTTTTTCAATTGTAGTCACCATCTATTGCCTTTTGAACACAAGGTCTCCTTAGTGACTAAATCATGATATTTCCATGTCAGACAGTGAGATTTTTGTTTCTCAAACTCAGCTTAACCATAAGAACTATCAGAGGAACTTGTTAAATACATGGATTTCCAATCCTACCCCAGGCCTCTACTAAACCAGAGTCTTTAGAGAAGAATCTAAATTTTCTAATTGATGGCAAACCCACGCTGTTGGCTTCTTGCCTTTTTGCCAGGCAGCATCCTACAAGCACTTCACTCAAAGGAGCCATACAGCTGCTCATACAGCCACTCTGATAAAGGATTGAAGGTTTAAAAAGTAAAGTTTGGACAGGACTAGTGGAAGCTCATTTGAAAAACACAGGACTAAATTCCAATATGGTAAAGAAGGGGCCAGACTGGGGTAACAGTAGCCATGAAAAATTTTTGTCCAGGTTCAAGTATTCAACCAATAAGCATCATAAATATAGAAAGTAAAATACAACACAAACTCATGGCTGTATTGTCTCTCTAGCATGTGGGGATTAAATGTATATTCCAAATCTTCACATTGCCATGGGATTTAGAATTTAATAATCACCCAAAACATGGCACAAGTCCCTAGGCACATTTATATTCTGTGGTCTCTTGAATAATAATAGTTTGGAATGAAGAAGGGTTAAACTAAAGACCAATAACTCTTTCCTCTACAACATTCAGAGGTGAATAACTACATCAGATGAAAGAGCAAATAATTACCGTCTAAAGTTCCTCCTGCCATTTTCATCTTCCTTTTACTAATTACAAATCACAGTCAAACAAATTTCATCCCTGAATTAAACTATTTTTTAAATAATATGGGAATATACATATCAGGGATGTTAGCCAAGAACTGATTCAGCAGCTGTGTGTTTAAGTAATAAGAGCAACTCAAGCAAATTCTGAATAGAAAATTCCTCTGAGAAAAACTCTTGATTTTTTTCTCTCTTCCTTGAGCTCAATCTCTCTCTTTCGGCACATTTTGCTCATCATACAGTACTGTGTGCATTCATAGCACTTCATAAATAATAAAAAATAAAATGATGTCTGAGGACCTAGGCCTAGAGGGATCAATTCTTAGGCACAATTCCAAAAGTTAACCTTAACCATGTGGAAATTATGCTAAATGCCCTCAAATGTACTGCTGAAATATTCTTATTTTCAAAGTAAAATGTCTAATCAAAATGTGGTATATAGATGGCCATTCTGAAGGGGGTTAAGTGTGTCAATGACTGGAAACTAATCTAAAACACGAATTTAATCTATTCATCTCCATATTATCTAAAATCTCAAGTTATAACCACGTTTTGAATAAAAATTAATCAATTCTCAGTTTCTCATGATAGTGGGGGGAAAACTGTAGCATGGGTAATGCAAGAGAATAAGCCATCCAAATTTATCTGGAATTGTTTTAATGTTCATGTTTCCTTGGAGGTTTTCTTTGGAGACTGATCAAATTACATTTTTATTAGGATAGTAATGAAGCTCATTTCATTCTTTAAGTAAAAATACCTGGTAATAGGGAAAGAGGATCTGGCCTATGTTCAAGTTCCAATTTACTCAAGAGGTACGCCAGGGATTTTTAAATGGCCACCAACAACCAAATAGGTAGAAACCCACTAATTGCAGTTTCTTTTTCTGCGTCATGAATATAGAACATCTCAACATACTGATGATTAATTGAGAATATGACTTATAACATTTGGCAAACGCAAGGTTTATAAAAAGTTATGAAATTATACTTGGGAATTCACATCTCCTTATGACTGTCTAGCACATAGGATTCTGATTTCTTGCAAACACGATCACAAATAAGAAAGTAACTGTCAGAGTTTCTGTAGGAATTCTAGTCCATTGAAGTCCAGCTAACAACACCCACAACAATAACTTTTAAATAATTTACATTCCATGTGATGAGTAACGCTAATAAAATAAGATTAAAAGAAGGCAATCTAGATTCAAAAAAAAAGGAAATTGAGCAATGTTGCAGTGTTTAGTATCATTTAGCAATAAAAGTCCTAGGGAGAAGGGACAGCAATTATGAAACTGAACAGCAACAACAAAAAGCTAGACCACAATGGATAAGGCTCAGCTTGCGGAGTGATTTTTTTTTTTAATTGTTTGATGATATTTTTCATTATCTCCTAATGATTGCAATGTGTCTTTTAATAAAGTATGCATGACAAAGTTTGTTGAGACTAAGATTATACTTTAAAAAGAAAAACTATCCATAAAAATACATACAGGCAGGTCATTTGAAAATATCATGTAATCTTGGAAGAAAACTAAGTGTGCCTATACTTCCGTTTCTGGCCATCCATGCATTGGTTAGTGTCCTCAAGGACAGAGCAGAGGAAAGGCCCGGCAAGGGAAATCTCAGCCACAAAGAGAACTCTAGTGGGTTCTTCACTGTCTGGTAGATGAAGAGGAGAAGAAACAGTCAAGAAAGGAAATCTAAGGTTTGTATCACATTGGAGGGGAAAAAAATAAGCTACTAAATCAGTATGCTACATAAACAAGATCCCTAACATGTAAACATTGGGAGTTTATGTGCTGAAAACACATTATTAAATGTGGAGTGTTACCGTGACTCACGGCCATCCAATGAACAAGCATCCTTGCCATCATAAGTGATTATAGTGCCTTCTAGAAAAACATTTCTATTAGAATAAAATACTTAAAAATGTTTTTCTGTTGTTGAATAAAAGGTTGTACTATATTATTTTTAATTATTATACTCCCCCCAAAATATTGCTATTTGACAAATATTTTGGTACAAACATACTAAGAATAAAAGTTGATTTTCTCCCTGGCAAACTTGCAGTAATTTCACAGTCTCCATTATCAAAACCACCAATTTCTCCATCTGTCACAATTTACCTTTCTTGGATTTGGCTCCAATCTTCAGTTTTGATGGCCAAGCAATCTGCGTATTTGTTTCCTCCATGATCTGCAACAAAAATTGAGAGAGAAAAATATTGATTCAATTAGTAACTTGTATTTACAGATAAGATTTTTCTAAAAACAAAAAAAAGATTATTTTCAAGTCTTTAGCCTCATGTTGACGCAACAAAATGATCTCATTTTAATACAATGCAAAAAGAAAACCCTCTGGGGAGAAAAAGATGTGTTTTTATAAGCCTTTAATCGACTAGAAATATTCAAGTAGATTTTGTTACTCTTAGTGTTCCTCTCTGTCATGCTCCAGAATTTTAACATAGAGACAAGACCAAAAAGTACATGAACAAGTAATTAACCCAATTTGAGATCAGAACCATTAGAGATGCTTGTGCTGAATAAAATTCCCCAAGACAATCGCCAACGGATTGCAACACACCAAACAAGATCCTTGTAATACAAAACTATGCGGGTTAGGCCCTACTAAATGAAGACTATTTTTCTGCAGGAAAAAACCCAAAAAACTTGCTTTGGGCACATTTGTACTTCATTAAACACGACGTCATGTCTTAAGGTTGCATTCCCCTCATCTTTCGCCTGGTCTACAATGGCACTGTTGCCACACTTCTTTCCCACTTACACGCGGCCAACACCAGCTGGGAGGATATGACACCCAAGTGTGCTGAGAAGCAAGAACAAGTGAGGGAAACAAAGGACGGAGATGGGAAATAAAACAAGAATGAGAACCACAAAACGCTCATCCTTTATTCTTCTCTACATTTATCACATGAATTAGACTAATGTTTACTTTTGTCCCAAGAATACGGAATTTGCCAAACAAATTAATAGAACAAACTAAATTAATAAGCAAATGGCAACTACCATTCATTAATCACTTAAGAGTAGGATATTATTTAATACGGATTTAGAGTTAACTAGACAAATTAACGGTGAAGACAATGAAACACAGTACAGTGCAATTAATAAAAAGGACTTTTTTCCCCTCATTATTGGCTGTGTACTGGGCACAAGGCTAAAGAGTTAACACATTAACAGGCATCACACTGCACTTAATCCCCTTTATTGCAGCATAAAAGAGCTTTCAGCAGATGTTTCAGACTTACAGCCCACAGATGCATTTTGTCCACCCATCATAAGGTTTTCTAAAACATGAGCCAACATTTTTAAATCTGGGAATTTTACATAGAAATTCAGATTTCTGGTTCTCTGGAAAACTTGGCAGATTTAGCACCTGGGACCCACATTCCCACATGGCAACACTCAGCTGGCACTGAGGATCACATGCCCTTTAGTCAGGGCCAGAAGACTGGGCTGCCCCCAGTCCCCACTGGGTTTCCCACAATGAGATCAAGAGCCACGTGCCATTATCATCCTCACGTTCATATTACTCATTTGCCATTTATCATTGTGTTTACACTGTTGTTTTTCTTAGAGAAGTATTTCCCTACACCCATGCCTCTATTAAAAACTGAAGAAAGTGAGGTCACACTGTCTTCACTACATCAAGGTACCAGCCTGGCCCTGAAGGTAGGTGAGCCTGTGACCCCAACCCTACAGGACCTGGCCCCTGCCTCTTCTCCTCCCATCTTATGCTGTTAACGTGTTTAGTTGTCTTCACCATTAAATTGTTTTGTTAACTCTAAATCCATATTTAGTGATAAAATAAATATTATCCTCCTCAGCAACTTCTGCTCCAGCCACACAGGCCTCCCCACGGACATGCGCAGCAGGCTCCCCCTTCAACGCCTCTGCATTCAACGCCTCTTCCTTCCCCAGCTGCCACCTTCTCCAACTCACCTTCCCCTTCAACTCTCACACCCCCAAACCATAATTATTCTTCCCACCTCACTATGTTTATTTCCCTCCAAACTCTTATCACAATCTGAAATTCTCCTATTTTCTGTGTACACTTGTTTATAGTCTGTCTCTGCAAAATAAAAGCAAGCTCTCTACCCCACACACAGCAAGCACAGGATATACTTGGGTAAACGAACCTTCATAATACCCTTAAGAAACAGATTTCTTTATTCCTCACACAGCAAGGGAGATAAAAACCCCAGACTGCTTGCAAATAATATACTTTTAGCTCCCATACTATACTGAATATAGGGTCTCTATCTTTTAAAAATGTGTCTACACAAACTTACAAATATGCTTTAAGATTTGTGCACACCAACTGATTCTAACATCATACAAATACTTATTAAAAGCTTACTTTGGTGCCATAAGCGTCAAGACCCAGAGCCATGAATAAGACACAACTCCTGGTGTCCACAAGCTTACAGTCCAGTCAGGGACACAGACAAATAAGATGCTTGCAGCTGCCGGATGATGGCTGGGTGCTGGCACAGGGTCAGCTCACAAGGACACTCAAGGCCACGGGCTTGGAAGGTCAGGGGTGGAGGGTTAGTAAAGGATTCCCCAAAATATAATCTGCAAAATCACTTGAGTCCTGAAAGCCAAGTAAAAGTAAACTTATGATTGAACTCATTAGTGACTAAATGAGGGCAGGAAAGTCCAATTAGGAGGGACATCCTATTGGTCACATTTTATCATCTATAAGCTCCAGCTACTAGACATACATGTATCTTCAAAGTGACTAAAATTAGATTCAGAATTTTCCTCTAAGTTGGCTGAGACACCTAAAGATATAAAATGGAAAAATAAGATCTTACTCTAATGCTATTGGTGGAGAAGCAGTAAGAAAATAATCTATATACTTTTCTTTTTCTGAATTAAATAATTTGGCCTTTTAATCCAGTGAATTACATCAGGTGCCATAATCATAATACTATAAAAGAGAAGCTTTCCTGTCAATATATGGTTAGATAACATAATTGGATTCTGAAATCTTAACCATTTGCAGAACTTCCCAGAAATCACCCTGCATATAATTTCTTTTTATTAAATGTCAATAGATGCTCCATGACAGAAAATAATATGCCAGAGAAAATATCCTAATAATAGGTAACAGCCATCAAAGCAAAATGTCTACTTTATACACACTCCCTCTAAACCTCACCCTCGTCCAGTGTCTCTACCGTGCAGTGAAGTGGTGAGGCTTGGAAAGACTCCCTTTCAACCTACCCACAGCAACACCATCTGTGAGGAGAAGAGAGACTATCCCAAGCTTAGTATCCCTAATTGTGAAACCAGAGTTCTCTCTTCTATACCACATGATCGCCAAAGTCTTATGAGCCACAGTAAATGTCAAACTTTTTAGAGAAAACAAATCACTAGTTATTGGAATTTGGCACTTGTAGCTGACATTTCCTATATGACTAGAAAAAAGCGACTCCATTGAACATGACTGTGGCTAGCCAGTGCCAACCACAGGTCATTCACTAGGCTCCAGTCCCCAGCCTAGGCGGAGCTCTGACTGCATGCCTTCTCAGACATCCCTTTATTTGTTCACCACTGTGTGTAATCTGGTCATTAAGGGCAGGTGGCTCCACAGTCATATACCAGCTTTGCCACTTTCTAGCTACCGTCTTGGGCAAATTACTTTTATCAGTCTCACTTTTCTCCTCTGTACAATTAATTACAGTACCTACTCGTGGAGTTGTGAGGTTTTGGTAAGAAAATGTGGACAACCCCAAGCACAGAGCATAGCACATAGTGAGTGCTCGATAATATTAATCCCTGTTGTGTTAATTACATATTGACTACTTTTGGTCAAGCACTGTCCTAGATAGTAAGGCTACAACAGAAAACAAGACAGTGCTTCCCTCCGGGAAGGTCTAAAAAAGGAGAAGACAAGTTAATCCACCGTTGTGCACTGTGTCAAGTTTCAGAACAGGACAGAGCAATACGAGAGTAGGATCCTCTCTGTTTTACAGAACCTCTCTATATTATAATACAAGGGGGATTCTAACCTAGTCCTGGGTAATGAAGGAAAGTTATCTCAAGGAAATGTGTAATAATGCTGCAACCACAGGCAGGCAATAAAGTTGGCTAGCTGGGGAAAAGGTGGAGAAAGTGTCCCGGGCAAAGGAGTAGTGCACATAGAAAGGTCTAGAAGGAGGGAGGGCAGGTACCCCAGAAGGCCTGAGGGTGGTACAGTGCCTCAGAGGTGCTTTAAGGCTCACCTCAAGCATCCAGGGCAGAGAGTGTCTCATGTCTTCTCCACCCTTCTACAGCTCTGCACACGGGGAGGCTCAATACAGACTTGAAGAAACGACAGGGACCAAAGCCATCCAGTACCTGTGCTTGGCTGGCACTCACGAGAAATAAACTCTGAGAACCAGCAAGCAACTCCAGCTAGGAAGGGGCCATACTCACTTCACCTTCAGGAAGTCAAAATTCCCCTTAGGAAGTTATCAGGGAAGCGTTTCAAACTACCGTCTCCAATGACTCCAAGTCAGTTTCTGCAGCTCAGACATGACACACTGTTAATTGGTTTGCACCTCAGCCAGTTATGGGAGTGGCAGAGTGTGAAGCAGTAAACGATCAGGAGGGGGAGGAAGTACAGGTCTCCACAGGGAGTGTGGCTGGAGGCTGGTCCAGGAACCCCCACAACTGAGGCTGGATTACTGCAGCAGGGAGCGTGTTCCCTGACAGAAGTGGGGTAAGGGTGGGAGTCAGGGGAGAAGAGGCAGAAATTAGGGCTCTAAGCAAGTCAGAGGCTCTGTATCCAGCAAGCGGTGCTTAAAAAGACATCCTAAATGGTCCTCAAGACAAACAGGAAGGTACGAGAAGGTATGCAGGAGAAGTGGAAAAGGTGAGGTCAGGAAGCTGTGGCTAAAATCAAAGAAGCCATAAAACCCCTGAGAAGAAAATGACTACCTTAAGTCTCAAAAAAAACCCTAAAGTGAGTTCCAGCTAGTTTTTCTTTTAATCTTATTATGACCCTTGTTTCACCTTCACAAAACCAAAGCTCAAAGAACCACAAATTTGGAATCATTTTCTATAAACATTAAATCACACTTTAGATATTTTAAAGATTTTTGTTTTAACTTATAATTCTGGATGCTGCACATTAATAAAGTAACTAATGAATGAAAATCAGAGATAAAGCTGGAATTTCTCCTAAAGGCAACAAAGAGCTAGAAAGCCTATAGGCGAGTGCCATATATATTTTTTTCTTTTTCTTTTTTTGTGAGGAAGATTGGCCCTGAGCTAACATCTGTGACAATCTTTTTCTATTCTGTATGTGAGATGCCACCACAGGACAGCCTGATGAGCGATGCTAGGTCAGTGCCTGGGATCTGAACCTGCAAACCCCAGCCACCAAAGCGGAACATGCGAACTTAACCACTACACCACAGGGCCAGCCCCGACTGCCACATATTTTTAAAGAGATACCCCAGGGCTTCCTGATGACCCTGACCTAAGTGCTTACTTTTCTGTTCGAAGAGGTCATGTCTCTGAGCTGAACAAGAGCTTGGGTGCAGACACGAGTGATGCAAAAGTCACCAAGTAGACTAGGTTGTGGAAATAACAAGTTCCTACTGCATCTAAAGGGTCAGCACACAGGGAAAGGACATAAGCAGCAGCAAGTTATAAGAGGAGCTGCTAGCAATCTCTTACTACCTTTACAAAATCCAGACAGGTTTAAGAGAACTGAGAATTAAAGTGACATTTTTTAAAAATCACAGAAATAGAGACCCTGAAGCAGTTAATTTTACGGATCTTTTAATGGATGAAAACACTGACACCTTTTCAAGAGGATATTACACATTTTCCACAATCCAATTAATTCCTGCAAAACCACACAAAGAAATCATTCCCCAGAAACCCATGATATGCCCTAATTCTTAAGTAAGTCAGGATGTTGTCCAAAATATTCAGTTTGCATTCAAGGAATAATTCAATTACGTGGCTAACTCTAACCAACTCCTCTTGAAAAAATCAGATGCTGATGCCCCCAAGTTGTGTGAAATCTGCCCTAAAAGTTGGGAAACACGCTTAAAATGACTAGTGTTTCCTTGTGGGAATAAAATTATAAATACTATGATGTCAGTTAAGCTAAGGAATGCCAAGGTATGCAAAGCCACAAAACCTCTGAGAAGAAAATAACTATCTTCTGTTCAGTAAAAAAAATCCTAAAGTGAATTCTAGCTAACTTTTTCTTTTTTAAACTTACTATTGTCCTGGTTTCCACTTTCACAAAATCAAAGCTCAAAGAACAAATATCTGATTTTGAATCATTTTCAATAAATATTAAATGACACCTTAAATGTTTTAAAGACTTGTTCTAACTCAATTCTGGATGCTCTATGTTTATGTCAGTTCAAATAGGTCAGTTTCAATTTCTGGACTTCACTGTCGCAATTCTACCAATTTCTGCTAGGTTTCTTCAGCTGCTCTCTTCTAATAGGTTGCCATCTTTATATGTTACAAGGAGAACAGAGATTTCATAGGAGTCTATCTAAAAATGTAACTATTTGAAAACTAACTATATTAAGTTTCTGTTAGACCTAATGTACTCATTACCCAGAGGTGATTTATAATTGAAATGTAGCTTAGTCCTTATGCTAATCTCAGATCTGATGAATAGCAAATATTTATAGTAATAGAAGTATTTGACCTAAGAATATCAATTTAGAAATATATGAAGCAATTAAAATTAAGATTGTTGGTATTACAAAGAATATACATTTTTGTAGGTCAACTATAAAAGCTGTTTTTTCATCACGAAAAATCTGATGAGGATAAGATGCTATGGATATGTAACAGCTTAGAAAGCTGGTCACCTTAACTTTCTAATTCATATTTGCGTCTCATACTCAGGGAGCAATGTTTCTTGATCAAAGAGTAATAGCACTGCTTTTTTCATATTAAAAAGGTATCTGATCAACATGGAATTGTATGTTCCTGCTTTGGTTTTAGTTTCTGAGGGGAGTAAAGGAGGCAGGGGTGAGAAGCGAGGGTAATGTTTACATAGCTGGAATTTGGAATTTTTTTAATTGGAAGAAAGTTCTATCAGCTATTGAAAAAAATTTCATTACATATTTTACACAGAATTATTTAAATAATTTCACTTTCCTAAAATAACTTGTCAAAATTAGAATAAACTAAACAAGTAAAATCTAAACAAATTCTAGGGGCCAGCCCGGCAATGCAGTGGTTAAGTGCGCACCTTCCGCTCTGGCAGCCCGGGGTTCACCGGTTCGGATCCCAGGTGTGGACATGGCACCGCTTGGCAAGCCATGCTGTGGTAGGTGTCTCACATATAAAGTAGAGGAAAATGGGCACGGATGTTAGCTCAGGCCCAGTCTTCCTCACCAAAAAAGAGGAGGATTGGTGGCAGATGTTAGTTCAGGGCTAATCTTCCTCAAAAAAATAAATAAATAAAACATAAACAAATTCTACACATAGTTTCATTCATGATAAAAGTAATTTCCATTTATATTTTTCAATGCTCAAGTCATAATAGATTTTTTCCATCTCCAACAAATTCTAGATTGGCACACCATGTGGAAAGAGAACATATCTACCAATGTTCACTATGCTACACATTTTGCAAGTTTGCACCAATTATAGGATAATATCTTACAGATGAAGGAAACCTTTGCCAAACCAACAACATTCTACCAACGAGCTTATTTCACCAAATTCTTAGATCCAGACGTAAGGTTAAAAATCCACAGGTAAGTAATCAGGATCCCAGATCAACCCAAGACAACTCTAGTTATGCTGACTTTACTTGAAATATTTATTCTTGGACTAGGAAAAGAACGCTGAACCCTCTAACTCAATATTTATTCTCTAAACTATTGAAAATTCATCATTCAAAATGGCTACCAGCTGGGAGCCATCTGCAGCCTGCTTCTCCAAAAGACCAACTCATTTGTGCTCTATTTTCCCTGTATCAGTACAGAAATAAGGTCTATCCTCACGGAGGAGGCTGTTGAAATTTACTTCATGTACTAATGGCTTATGAGTCAATTCGCTGCATTTCACGATGCAGGGAGCCAAGTAAGAAAAGAGCTAACTAGAAAACACCAAAAAGTGAAGATGGGAAAGTAGTGAACTTCTCACACGAGGGGGTGTATAAAAGCTGAGGATGTTTATTTTACTGAGACATTAGACAGCTCTGTTATATTTCATTTTAAATCCAAGAAACGCATTTCAATGATTCAGTTATTCATCATTGCCAGAACACCTCCTCACATTTGCCTCATATTCATATACATTTCCCATGTACTCCTTACAATTATCTTGTCAATCAGATATGTGAAACCTATCTTACAGACGAGGAAATTAGGATTTAGAGGTTGAGTAGCAGATAGGTGTGTGGTAAAGTATGGCTAGAATGGAAGTCACAAGACTCCCAGGTGAGGGCTCTTTCTGCCTCCCTTGGCTTACAAAGGAAGCGGAAGGCTCCACGTCCCTATGGGGAGGTCACTCTGAGAGCTCAACCTCCCAGACCTCTGCCACGAACACCGAAGTAAGTGAGCAGCAGAGTGGGTGCCCCTCAACACTCTCTGATTAATGACAAAGTGACCCAGAGAGGGTTCAATCCACGGGAGTATCCCACCTCCACACACATATGGAGAACGTGGGAAGCATTTTGGTTGTCACAGTGACAGAAAAGAGAGTCACAATGGCACTCAGTGGCCAGGACTACAGATGCTGAACTTCCAAAAAAGGGCAGGACAAACCCACTCAAGATGTCCATACAGACAATTCTTGCTTTGCACAGTTCTCATATAGACAACTTTTAATTACCACAGCTTACTTAAACACCACCAATCCCTCAATGACACAAGTTCACATTCCAGTTACCATAGCACATTAATTGTGAGTTGTCACAACAAATACAAATTCTGCTGTCAGCTCTTCAGAATGTCCACGAATCACTACCTATATAACAGATGCTCATCTTGATCAGTGACCAATCACCTCACTTCTTTTAAAGTGTGCCAGTGATTGCTCAGTGCACATCTGTAATCAGTTCACACACAGACAGCAAAGTAAGGAATTGCACTCCTTGCCTCCCAGTGATAAAACCAAATGACATTTTACAAAAGGGAATAATTGAAAGCAGAAACTGGCCAGTAAAGATAAAAGCGCAGCAAAGAAACAAAAAGTAATACTGCTGGAAGTGAAATTTGAATCAAATATAGAATCATTAGCTGACGGTGGGAATGTTGTGAGAGACTGTGGATATGCAGCCAGAGGACCTTAGTGAATCATAAATAATGAAAGCAGTTGTGACAAAAAGGATTAAGATGTCCCAGAGGAAGTGATGCTAGAAAAATACTTCACAATTAAAGAAACTCTGAGAGATATTTCACAACTTTGAAAGTACAAAAGATGCAATATTGAAATCTGATCCAGATTTATGATTATGACAATTGACCAAGACATAGAAAAGCTGTTCCCTCCATATTGTAAGTTATACAACAAAAAGAAAACCAGCACTGCTCCAAATTGTCGTTTCTTTACAAAGAAATGAAATATATTCTCAATATTTCTAAAGTTGAAATACAGTGTACTAAATATTAGTTTTATTATTTTTTTCATTTTCCTGTATATTTACGACTGACAGTAAGAGAGATTTTTAATGTTTTGACAAAAATTTTTAAAAGTTGCAGATTATGCAATTTTCCCATGGGTTACTAAAAGTGCTTTGCATAGTTTCATCTTCCACTGTCATTTTTATGGTCCACACGGCTGTGCAGGTGAGTGTTACATTCTATTCCCCATTGAGAATTACTGGTAAGGGATTTCAAACTGTTCCACACTGTAGACAGGCTTAGGCAATCTATTTTAAAAAGTTTGGAGAACTAGTTATCAATCAAAGCCTAGTTCAAATGTGCCCTTCCCTGTAAAAACTCCTCCCACTCTCCCAGTCAGAGGTCACCTTTCTCTTTCTCTCCCCATTCTCACTTTGTTGTGGCAACATTATAGTGTTTATTTCTTCGTTTATTTTACCAACCCCACCAATGAGTTGGGCTCCTGATGGCCAACAACTCTATCTTGTTCATTTTTAAACCCAAAGAATCTAGCACTTAGGATCTCAGCAAGCATCAGTAAAGTAATTCACAGAGATGAAGGAAATGAGATGAACGGACAGAAGAGACAACATTTACATAACACTTTCCAATTACATGGCACTTGGTGTATCATAGAGTACTGTCACCATGAAGCTCAGAGAGGTTCATCTACAAAGTCTCCTTTAACTCATTCAAACACGGTATTTTCAGGGCTGGACCCGTGGCCAAGGTTAAGTTCCGTGTACTCCACTTTGGTGGCCTGGGTTGGCAGGTTCAGATCCTGGGTGCCCTCCTACATCACTTGTCAGCCACGCTGTGGAGGTGACCCACATATAAGGTAGAGGAAGACTGGCACAGATATTAGCTTAGGGCTAATCTTCCTCAAGCAAAAAATATATATATATATTTTTTAAATGGTATTTCTGAGGAGTCTACTTATCAGAATAAATGAACTGAATGAAAACTCACTAAATGAAAGTAAATTCTAAATCACTGACAGGATTAATTCTCCCAGGGTCTATTTGCATTATAATAAAGAAAGAAATCCTGCAACCAAAATGTCTCGTGTGGTGGGTACAGTGAGTGGCAAACAGCGCCAAGTAGGGCTGTGGAAAGTTGAAGTCTAAGTTCTGTCATTTCTGCTCTAGCCTATGGCTGGTCAGGCTCAGGGTGGCCACACCTACCCATTTTAAAAGAGGAGCCAGATTTCTGTGTTAAATCTCCTGATTTGTAAATGTTGGCACCTATTTCAATTATGCGAAAAGACACTTTATGGGCCAAAGAAAGCATGGGCCCTACTTTCTGACCTGTACTCCAAATCAAGGAGAATTTTCATGGGGCATATGAGTGGGTCATTCATGATGACCTATAACGTTAGCGAAGAACAGTTTTCTTGGTTTCCCTGGGACATAAAAATCGGTGATTCTTCAGGCTATTTCATTCTCCAAATATCGTTTTACTATAATTCCTCAGAAGGATTAACCAGATCTTTTGTCTGATATCATGGGTAGCTATAAAGAGATTTATTAAACTTGAACTATCAGAGTATAACTTGTGTATAACTAGACTATAATGGTGTAACAGTGTCTAATGTGGGGAGAAATGGAATGGTATTGATATCTTTAACAAAATCAAGTTATCAAACCTGGATTGAAATTTTCTAGCCTCCAATCTTCATAAGCCTAGTTACTCCAGTTACATGAGTTCACCTTACATGCTTTTATAGGGAATACATTTTACCACCCAGCTCATCTTAATCTTCTTAAAGCAAACAATCCTATGTAGCTCAGTAAGTCCCACTGGCATTGCTGCTAGTGAGTAATGACAGAACAGCACAATGACAGATCTATAATGGCATCCCTGAGACATGAAACAGAGATAAAATCCCATGCAGGCTATACTGGGTGTAGATAGGCAAGGAAGTGAGTATTAGGTTTGAGAAAGGTTTGCTTTGAAACAAGAGTAAATAATGAAAAGAAGTATACATTGGTTATGCTACTGCAACAAGTCCGAATTTCAGTATGGTCATGTGTCTCTTACTAATAGGGATACGTTCTGAGAAAATCATCGTTAGGCAATTTTGTCGTTATGTGAACATCACAGAGTATACGTACACAAACCTAGATGGTACAGCCTACTACACACATAGGCTACATGGTACTAAGCGTACCGGACCACTGTTACATATGCGGTCCATTGCTGACTGAAACATCATTATGCAGCTCATGACTGTAGATGAACATGACAAAAGTTTACTTCTCCCTCATGCTAAATGGCCTTCATGAATCAGCAAGGGGTTTGGTTCTATATAGTCATTCAGAGACCCAAGCTGGTGGAGGTCCTTTCATTTTATAGCTGTCCATCTGGAATCCATGGCCTCCTCAGTTTCTCTTTGGGAGACAAACAGGAAGACTCCTGCATGGATCTTGCCTGGAAGAAAAATATACTACCTCCCTCACAGCCCACAGGCCATGACTACACAAATGGTTCTGCCAACTCAAATGGGGCTGGCACATACAGGGGGCATAAGAATATTTGGTGGGCATTACTGCCTCTGCCAGAGAGTTCTTTAACAGCTTCAATATCAGTTAGCTGAAAAAGTTATTCCAAAGTAAAACCTCCCCTTGTTCCTTTCGGAACCCAGACTCATACATGTAACCTTTTAAGCCTATCTCCACCTTGATATCTCACCAGCTCCTCACTCATGTTTAAACTGAACTCAAGTCTTCTCCACACAACTGGACATTGTAAACTGTCTACCCAGGATTTGGGAATCAACCAGGTTATCTAAGAGTGATGCCACTTCCATTGCCAGGGATAGGTTTAAGAGTAGGCATGTTAAAACTCAACAACAAAGAAACAAACAACTTGATTCAAAAACAGGCAAAGGGCTTGAATAGACATTTCTCCAAAGAAGATACACAAATGGCCAAAAAGCACATGAAAAGATGCCCAACATCACTGATCATTAGGGAAATGCAAATCAAAGGTATAGTGAGATAACACCTCACATCCATTAGGATGGCTACTACTAAAGAAAAAAAACCCAGAAAATATCAAGTGTTGGCGAGGATGTGAGTAAATTGGAACCCTTGTCTGTTGATGGGAATGTAAAATGGTACACCTGCAATGGAAAACAGTACGTGGCTCCTGAAAAAGTTAAAAGTTGAATCACCATATTATCCAGCAATTCCACTTTTGGGGATTTAACCAAAACAACCGAAATCATGGTCTTGAAGAGATATTTACACACCCGTGTTCACAGCAGCATTATTCACAGTAGCTAAAATGTGGAAGCCACCCAGTGTCCATCGATGGATGAATGGATAAGCAAAATGTGGTATATACATACAATGGAATATCATTCAGCCTTAAAAAGGAAGGAAATTCTAACACATGACACAAACCGGATGAACCATGAGGACACTACGCTAAGTGAAATAAGGCAGTAACAAAAATACAAATACTGCATGATTCCATTTATATGAGAAACTTTGAGTCGACAAAATCATAGAGACAGAAAGAAGAATGGTGGTCTCCAGGGGCTGTGGGGAGGAGGCAACGGGGAGTTACTATTTAATGGGTATAGAGTTTCAGTTTTATAAGATGAAAAGAGCTATGGAGATGGACGGTGGTGATGGTTGAATGTTATAAACGCATTTAATACCACCGAACTGTACACTTAAAAATGGTTAAGATGGTGAATTTTATGTTATGTGTATTTTACCACAATAAAAAGAAAAAAAAAATAGGCAGGCATGTGATTCAATTTGGGCCAAAGACAAGTAAGAAGAGGTTTGATAGAAGTTTTTGATAATGAAGCTTTCTGGCTTTTATAAGAGAATTTCTGGAAGGTTTTCTCTCTCCCACTAGATGTGAACAAAGACACATGGAGCCCTATTGCTGCAGAGTGCCACCCTGACCATAAGCTTCAGTACAAAGCTGCCAATGTGGAAGGCAGAGCTGAGTCAGGGAACATCTGGGTCCTGGATGCCATCACGAACCTTCTTAATCAACTATTCTTAAAACTCACTTACCTCTGCACTCCTCAGTAATGTTAGTCAATACACGTTCATATTATGGAAACCAGCCTGTTACTTGAAACTGAAACCATCCTACTGGATACACCTTCCAAACCAGGTCCTTCTGAGTTCCATACTTTTCTCTGACATCTGTATTCAAAACTTTGTCCCCTCCCCTCTCCCACAGCTTCTCCCTTATCCCTCCTCATCCCCTACACTACTATTTCCAGTAAGTTACACAGACCTAA
The DNA here is from genome assembly GCF_021613505.1 of Equus quagga. Taxonomy (NCBI): domain Eukaryota; kingdom Metazoa; phylum Chordata; class Mammalia; order Perissodactyla; family Equidae; genus Equus; species Equus quagga. The sequence goes on from NC_060268.1 coordinate 136,820,220, forward strand.
TAATGCTTTCTCCAAAACTGTGTCCAGAACCTAAAACAACCTTCCATCCAGATAATTACCATTCACGAGCACTTCCACAAAGGGTTTTACAATTGCTGGCAACACTACCAGCTTTTTCCCCTTCAAGACATGAGCTCTGATATTTCCCTCCCCTAATTCAAAAGTTTGCCAGTGGTTATTCATTATCTCAACTTAGGCACAAACCTCTTGACCCAACATTTAAGACTGTCCATAATCAGGCCACAATCCGTCTCTTTGTTTTACTTTTCCTCAGTCTCTTCTGCTTTCCTCAACACCACTATCCACTGTCCTATCCACACCCAATCTCCATCCTTTTTTCGCTTTATTCAAACTGTTTTATCGTCCCATTGTCTCCCGCTGCTGAATTTCTACCTCTTGTTCAACACCCAGCATAAAAGCAACTTCAAGATCCCCTCAATCAGATGTAGTCTTTCCTGCTCAGAGCTACTATCTTGTCTCTCTTATGCCAGTTAAGTTTTATTACTATGTTTAAACTGATCCAGTTGCCCTTTTAGAATATACAGTCCTGTTAGGCAAAGTGTGTTTTACTTACATTGAACTTGGCAGGTCCTACTAAGAGTAATTAAAGGGAAAGCCAACAACAGCCACGCTCTTGACAAGTCAGAGAGAGGATGCCTAGGCATTTCATTTGCAAGAGAGTTGTAAGCTTCTAGCAGAACAATCTACTGTCCTTTGAGGGACTTGAAGGTGGAATCGCTTTCGTTTTATAGGATCATGCATCTAAATCAGGAGTCCCTAATTCAAATGTCTACAGAAGCCAGGCAAGGAACAGTTACGAATGACTGAGCACAGTGCATGTTTTTAATTCAAATATACATTCTACACACAGAGACACACACATACAAGACAGAAAAATTATTTGTTTCCCTAAAGAAATACAACTTCTCTCATTTTCTTAGAATTCACTGACTCCCCCACCACACACACACTCATATTTCCCCTTGACCTACAGACTTGGGTACAAGAATTATTTCAGTCCACCATAAGAAAACCAACAGCACAAGAATAAATGATAACTGAAACTTATCCTCAGTGTCAGAGGAATAACAGAGTGCGGCAAGCAGGAGCGCACTGTCCTGCCCAAGGGCGCTATCACTACCTCCAACTAGCTTGGGGGGACGTTGGCCCAAAGTAGCCAGACTTTTGGATTTTCAAGAAAAGCTACCAAACCAGATTGCTATGTAAAATCTCCTTAATTTTAAAAAGTTGCCAGCTAAGTAATTTATTTCAAAATCACTATTCAGAGAAATACAATATGGCCTAAACTTAACATGCTTGTAAGCCAAATACAACCATCAAGCTATTCATTTGTTTTCTGTTTACTTGAGATGGGTGAAAAGAAAAAGAACAGGAATGTGGTAATACTCTAAAGAGTGAGAAGATGATGCTTCTACCAGAATCAGAAAATCTTTTGCCCCTAGCCTTTTATAACTAGCTGGGCTCTGATCTTAGGAAAAAGGCACAGACAGCTTTACAGCCCAGTGTCTGACTTTGGGCCTAGGGTACCTGGCAGGGAGGTCCAGGGCTAAAAGCCACTGGAAAATTGAGGTCAATTAAGCCTAACACAAGGTTACAAGTGAATCCCCTTGCACATGGTAGGAATTTAAAAACTATGAAACTTTCCTGAATTAATGTGGGAAATTATTCCTTCTAAGAGGATGCCAGAAAAATAAAGTGCTACCCTATTAAATCTGGTACAGTGTGGATGAAAATACCTACTGTACTCTAGATGTATTTTCCTGAAAAAGTAATTTTAGATCTTTCTGATACAGGAAAAATGTGTGGCGCCTATAAAAAGTCATGAGTAATATTCAAAGAATTTATACATTTCAAAATTGAATTTGATTATGAAAATTTCCAAAGAAGCTATACTCTGTAGGCTTAAGTGCACTAATAATGTCCGAAGGGAGACTTGGGAAGACAAACATGTAGATGTACTAAGATCTCATCAACCAGCAACAGTGCAGAATTGGATTTGGCAATATTTCAGATGTCTTCATGTGATTCCTAGAGTAAAAGTTTCAAAACAGTTTTTCCCTTGTGAATCTTTAGCATCTAAGGAGAATCTGATTAAAAACCACAAAGCTTTCCAAACTCTGGTTTCAAGAAATTAAGATTCTCTCAATACAGCCTCAATTTCCGACATCTATTTACATATGATAAAATGGCATACAACTATTCTATATTATGAAATATGAACCAGTTGGTGAGATTTATTTTTATCACTATGTACTCATTTACAAAACAAGATGAGTGTGAGACACTATGATCAACTGATGGGCAACAATGATGGCCAAAACCAGCTATGGCCGCTGCTCTCACGATACTCACTGTATAGTGAGGGTAAAAACCAACCATCAACCCTTATCATTGCAGAATTACAAAGCATAAGAAGTTTCATGAAAGAAGCTTACAAGTTGCAATGGGAGCATCTAACAGAGATGCCATGTAGTCTCTTAATCAGGGAAGGCCATCTTGAAAAAGTGAGCTGCAATATGAAGCATGGCTACAAAAGGGGTAACCAAATCACGCCAGAGAGAGGGACCAGCATTCACTCATTTACAGAGTTCTTGCGTGCCAAATATGTGTCAGGCGTGGCATTACACATTAGATATGTAATAGTGAACAGAATTTAAACTATCTCTGATCACACTCATAATCTACTGGGGGAAATGAACAAATAAAATAAATAATCTACTGAGGGAAATGAATTAAAAATAAGATAAATCTACTGGGAGAAATAAACCAAAGAGGGGGGATGGCTTTTTTAAAGTGAGGGAGGGGTTAAAAAAGAGCAGGATGTTCTGAGTCAGACAATAAGAAGGGCTGTAGTTTAAATTGGGTGGGATGCTCTCTCTGAGGAAGGGTCATTGAAGACAAGACCTAAAGGATGCCAAGAATAGTTCAAAGAACATTGTAGGCAGAGCATAAAGGCCTTGAAGCAGGAGGGATCTCAGTGTTAAAGGAACTGAAAGCACGCCAGAACAGCAGGAGAAAGTCGAAACAGGTGAGGCGGAGAGAGCAGTAAAGATCTAATTAGAGAGACTGACTCAAGACAGAGGAGGATAAGAAGCGCAGACTGAGGGACACGCAAACTAGGTGTGGCTAGAAAGATGAGAACCAGGGAAGACATGGGAGTCGTCAAACCATGCAGAGCCTTGCAAGCTAGGTTAAGGATTTTACTTTTTTATCCTAAGAGCAATGGGAAACAACTAGACACTTTTTTAAAAGGTAAGTAACATGATCTAATGTGTATTTTTTTTTTCAAAGCTCATTGATAGTATTTGAAGAAAGAAATGGAGTGAGGGCCGTGAGAGGTGGCAAGGAGACCAGTTTGCAGGTTATTTTGGCAATCCAGATGAGTCACGGTGATGGCTTCAAACAGGCTAGTGATTACGGCACCATGGCTAAGTGGGCTAATGTGAGTAAGTACTGGCAGGACTTGGTGTCTGATTACACGTGAGGGATCAGGTAGCAGTCAAGGATGACACCCCAGGTTGTGACTGGGACAACACTGTGAATGGTGGTGTCACTCACTGAAACAGGTTCTTGTGGAGAAGATACACACTTGGGTGAGCTTAATTTTGAACATTCTAATCTTTAAGTTTCTGGGTTAATTAAGTGGAAATATCCAGGGAGTAAAAGACTTGTTCTCAGCAGCAGGCAAAAATGGGTAACAGATGCCCATAAACAAGGGACTAGATAAACTGCGGTGGGTTTCAAACAATGTAATACAACTCACTCATAAAAAAGAAGGAACTACTGATACATGCAATATAGACAAAACCCAAATTGCTGAGTGAAAGAAGCCGTACATCATAGAGTGCATACTTTATGTTTCCATATATATAATATTCTAAAATGAACAAAACTAATCTTTGGCGAAAAAACTCAGAATATTGATTGCCACAGCAGGAAGGGGTTGGATATTTGTTGGGGTTTTGGCAGAAGGAGAAGGAGGAAACTTTCTCAAGCGAGGGTAGTGGTCTATCTTTATAAGAGTTTGGGTTACACGATGTATACATTTGTCAAAACACACTGAATGTTACATTTACTTCATTTAACAACAACAAATATTGAATGCCAGTTATTGGTATGCATGTGAAAGGGTTGAAGTGTATTGATGTCTGCATGTCAGTTTGAAATGCATCAAAAAATAAGATGGATTGATGAATAGATAGAAGGATGAATAGACGGATACATACACAACGAAGCAAATATTTTTAAAAATTGTAGAATTTTGGTGGTTAAGATTTGGCATTCTCACCTCCATGGCCTGGGTTCACTTCCCAGTCAGTGAACCACACCACCCATCTGTCAGTTGTCATGTAGCGGTGGCTGCGTGTTGCTCTGATGCTGAAAGCCATGCTGCCAGTATTTCAAATACCAGTACGTTCCCCATGGTGGACAGGCTGCAGCAGAGCTTCCAGACTATGACAGACTAGGAAGAAGGACCTGGCCAACCACTTCCGGAAAACTGGCCATGAAAATCCTCTGAACAGCAGTGGAGTATTGTCTGCTATAACACTGGAAGGTGAGAGGATGGGGCAAAAAGACCAGGCAGGGCTCCACTCTGCTGTGCACAGGGGTTGCTAGGAGTTGGAGTGACTCAACAGCACTAACAACAAAAAATGTACAATTTGAGTAGTGGGTAAATTGTATTTCCTGCATAATTCTTTCAACTTTCCTGTATTTTTATAATAAAATGTTAGAAAAACCTTAAGTAACCAAACTATTTCTTTAAAAGCAGTAAGAAACCTTGCAATACTGTAATGAGCACATTCTTCCTCCTTCCCTCCCTTCACATCTTCACTTTTACTGTGAAGCCATGAATACTGACTACTAAGGGATTTATAACCAATTTAATTACAAAGGAAACTAATATTTTAACATCATTTGAAAACATTATAGAAGCCCAAAATATGTTCTTTGAAGAAAAAAAGTTAAATATTTTAACACATTTTAAGCAATGAAACCATAATTCGGAAAAAGTTCCAGCTAATACAGGGAAAATAATGGTCATTCTGAACTATGTAACATCTTAAGGGATACTGTTTTCTTATTTTTATCCTCTGAGAGCTCTTCAGGACCCATTTAATAAGTAGATAACTATCACTGGCACACCAAATGTCACATTATGTCACTCACCCATTCATTTTTAAATGTTTCCCTATGAATGTTATTTATATCCTTAATTTCCACCATCAAATATGAGTTTTTTTAACTTAAAGAAAACTGCTAGGTCTTTCTTTGCAAAAACTAACAACTATAAAATTACTAAAGGCTCAGTTAAATTTTACTAAAAATTTTTCTTCAAAAAATAAAGTCAAATTGTCCCTTTCATCCTCCCTGCCCCCCGGGTTTATTGGGGGTGATTCAATCAAGAAAGCATTCCTGGAACCTGAACCATGAGGAGCCAGGCAGAAGTCATGGTAGGGCTGAGGGGAGCTGATGGCACGCAGGAGCAAGGACGTAACTTTTGGAGGGCATATGGAACTATCCATCTTGTCTGAAACTGCATAGAGAACTGGGTTATAAACAAAGTGGGTGCCAGGTCTGAGGCTGGAATTTGGATGGGCATGAGAGCCTGGCTGTTTTCTGGCAGCAAGAGAAGCTCCAGACTGGGGTTTGCAGGTGGGTAACTGCCTGGGTGTTCCAGAGGACAATGACTATGATGATGGAGAGGCCATGAAGAGCAGGTAGAAGTGGAAGAGCGGGGAATTCATCACATGGCTGAACTGCACCCAGAGGTCCACCAAGTGCTGCTTCTGAGCCTTGTGTTTCTGCCGGCTCTTGTTGATATAGCGCATCCATTTAACTCTGCCTCTCTGGTACCTAGCACCTTCCCCACCAGCTCCACTAGTTCCTTCAGGTCGGGCAGGTGGGTGGGGGTGAGATCCAGGCCCTTATTTCCCTTCTAGGGTACAGGAGGACAGGATCTCCTTGGGCTGGTGCAGTGTAGAAATAGGGAATAGAGCCACCAAGGTACAGGTAGGGGCTGGGTGGTGGCCAGGTACAGCAGGCAAGTGATGAAGATAGTCTCCAGCAGGCTGAACACCATCAGAGACAGACACGGGGCAAAGTGGACACTGATGAGGGAGGTGCCAGTGGCTGGGAATGTCATTCATCATGAGCAGAAAGACAGTGTAGCCCAGCATCAGTGTCATCTTGAATGTGGCATGATTCTTACTTTCTGCTGGTAGGGATAAGATGAGAGCATCAATGGCAACCAGAAAGCTACTGGTCACAGAAGGTTTATCACGGAGAGGCCAGTCCTGTGCCTGATAGCCACCTGTTTAGATGGAAGAGCTGAAGGTGAACATGCAGTTCTGCTTGTCAAAGGGGAAAGAGAAGATGTCCAGGTTACACGCGCTGACTACTCACATTGGCTTATAATATCTGTTGTGACCTTCACTGTTGACATAAGCCATGAGACTGTAGGTGCCTGATCCACGTCCATGAACTCCTCGATGATGATATCTGGAAGCCATAGGTTCTCAGTTGCCATGCTGAGCTTCTTGATGCCCTCACTTTCCCCTGGGTTCCAACTAATGAATGGATTGTACCAGATCATACTTAGCCACAGGAATGATGTCATTGGCTGATGCTATGCATCCACTTCCAGAATGGCAGACAGGGTGAAGGAGATGTTGACATGAGTGGGGATACTGTTGTTAATGACTGGATGGACACCACTCTGTCAAATACTGTCTGGAGGGCAACAGGATCTGCCCCATGCTCGTCAAAGTCTCAGCAATTGATCGTTAAAGTGTCTCCTCTTCCTTGAAGCAGCAGGGGCAGAATAAGGCAGAGGAGGAATCTCCCCCCATGGAGCCAACCTCTTTCCAACTTCCTCTCCTTGACTCGTCTCTGGGGAGTTAGTGATGACGTTGACTTTAACAGACCATAGGGCACACCTCAAGTCCTAGCTCAAATTATCCTTCTAATTCAAACTTATAAACCGATTTTTCAAAACCAGCTACCAATTAAAAGGCTTGATATCAACTCTCATCCATTTATTCAATCAATACCTTCACAGAGTTTATGATGTGACAAGCTCTACTGTAATACTATCCAAGAAAAGTTTCCAGTTAGTAGTATAAGTGATTAATTACATATTCATATACGTTACTTGGGAAACTATATTTTATTGCTCATTTTCAGCAAATGAGGGTTTTTTCCTTACACAAATTCTGGTAAAGACAAGTAGCTTTCCTTACTATACATACTATGAGCTTGGACTTTCATGATACAAAACTTTGCAGAGTTTTTTTAAACTCTAAAAGAAAGCCTTATTAATCCCTAAAATAAACATTTAGACACTATCTCTTCTTAGAGCCCCACAGTTAAAGCAAAGGAAAAAGAAACAGCTAAGTGAGCCCAAGGCTGCTTATAACTTCTGAGTTTCTAAATTCTTCTTTAGTCTTACCAGGAAAACTACTGAACTAGGTACATCTACCAGGTTGAGAGAGGGAACAGAAGCTTGTTTTACAAGTTGCTGGGTTCTGGTTTGCATATTGTCACTGGCTGGAAGCGAAGTGCATTCAATAAATATGGTAAAAAACACCATGTCATCAATAAAACTGAGTTTTCCCAAATAAGCGAATGTGGAGTTACACACTCCAACCACTTACACCGATGCAATCCTTGAAATGCGTGTTCGCTCAAAGGGCAGATGAAGCACTGTAAAGGCTCCAATGTGACTACTGGGATGCAGGCTGTGGTGCCAAAATAACATTTTGAGACTTTTTTCCAACCAGAGTCAGACCTAAAGGTGAGATTCAGAACACTGTGAATCCATCTGGAAACAAATTGAGTGGAAAGGGTAAGTTTCAAACTTTATTGATATTTTCCCTTTCTTTTATAAGGTCACTCAGTGAGGATCAAAAGTTCACACAAGAGGAATTCATAAAAGAAAGGGCAAGGAAAAGTCTTCAAAACTGCTTTCCGTATAAACTGGTGTACTGACCCAAGGCAATAATGCACTGACAGAAATCAGAGCATCTAAAGATGACGTAAACTCTCTAAATGAGCTAAAATGATTCAGGGAATCTTCCAGAAAAGTTTTACTTCCAGTCTGCACCCTGCACATTTTGTTAAAAAGTGGAAGACCATAAAATACTTAATAATTCTCTGTTTACTGCCAATTTTTTATTTATTATGTTCACAAAAATAGTGATTTACAATAAGCCAAGATGAGACAAAGGGGAAAAACTATTTATTGAGCACCTGGTGTACATCAGCACTTCATAAACACACATGAGCTCCCCTTCGTCCACACAGCCCTGTAAAGCAGGCATCCTCACCACTCGACACTTGAAGAGGACGTTTAGAAAGACTGAAGGACTTGCTCAGGATCATGCATGTAGCTTTGAGTCAGGAGTGTCCTTCAGGTGTGGCTTTGTCATTAACAAGCTATATGTTCTTATAAATGTAAGTCGCCTCTCTGATACTCCATTCCCTCATACACTAAATCAAAAGGCTCAACTAAACATTGTAATTACACTAAAAGGTGAATTTGATCTTTGAGGGACTGATGATAGACAGTCTGACTTATTTCTTCCCCTCCACTTCTACCCTGTCGTTCCTGCCTTTATCCAATTTCAATGTTCTTTACTCATTCCATGAGAAGTTAGGAAAAGGAGCTGGACCCCCTCCAAAAAAGAGTACTTAAAAGCTTTGTTTTCATACTCGATAACACTTCCTTTTTTTTTTTTTTTTTGCTTGAAGAAGATTGGCCCTGAGCTAACATCTGTTGCCAATCTTCCTCTTTTTGCTTGAGAAAGATTGTTGCTGAGCTAACATGTGTGCCAATCTTCCTCGACTCTGTATGTGGGATGCTGCCACAGCATGGCCTGATGAGTGGTATATAGGTCCACACCTAGGATCCGAACCCATGAACCCTGGGCTGCCAAGGTGGAGCGTGTCAAACTTAACCACTATACCAGGAGGCCAGCCCCCACAACTTATTTTTAAAGGAAAAAAGAAACCTTGAGCAAAGAAGAAGTTACAATTAGAGTATTAAGAGACTTCCACTTTATGCTATATTGTTTTCAGGATTACAGGGAATAAATGAGAACTTCATAAAATTCCTTCAAATGCCTCACATCTTCACTAAAAAGAATAAATCATTATTGTGATCTCACAATAAGCCAGCCCTGGTGGTCTTGTGGTTAAGATTCAGTGCTCTCACTGCTGCAGCCCAGGTTTGTTTCCTGCACTACCTGTCCATCTGTCAGTTGTCATACTGCAGTGGCTGTGTGTTGCTGTGATCTTGAAAGCTATGCCATCGGTATTTCAAATACGAGCAGGGTCCTCCATGTGGACAGGTTTCAGCAGAGCTTCCACCCAGACTAGACAGACTAGGAAGAAAGAGCTGGCCACCCACTCACAAAAAATTGGCCATGAAAATCCTGTGAATAGCAGTGGAGCATTGTCTGACATAGCACCAGAAGAAAAGAGAACAGTTCAAAAAGACCAGGCAGGGTTCTGCCTTGCTGTACACAGGGTCGCTAGGAGTCAGAATCCACTCGATGGCATTAACAACAACACAAAATCTCCTAATGACAAGTTTGATAAAGAAGCATCACTATTAGCTAATGAGAAATCGTCTATCTAGACTAAATTTAAATGTTGTTCTTTATGAATAGTTAGCTTTTAAAAGACTAGAAGGCCAAGGAGAATAAGTGAGTAGTTTCTTCTGTATCCTGTTTACAACCCACAGAGGTATAAAACTCACAGCAATTAGTTAGAAAGTAAAATTCTAGTTTGGTAAGTAATAATCTGTGCCTTCCTTGAAACCATCAAGCTATACTGAATTGATATTTTTCCATCTGGCTTAATTGTGAACCTCTTATCTAGTCTGTTATTGAAAAGGCATGATAAGCCATCACCTCCAATATATTTGTCAAAGGAGTTTAAATATTAAACAGAGAAGGCAGGTTAAATAGGAGTAAATCGCTAAGATATTTTTACTGTCTTATTTAAAATTCCTTGCAGGGGAGAACTCAAGGGAAAAAACAAGTGTATACTAAATAATTCACCAGGTATTTGAGAGGAAGAGGATGATATTAACATTTGAATGCCTACTATGTGACATGCCATTGTTTAATCATGTCTTTAGTCCTATAAAAGGTAGACATTACTCATTCCACTACTGGGTATTGATCCAAAGAACTTGAAATCAGCAATTCCAAAAGTCCCATGCACCCCTAGGTTCATTGCAGCATTATTTACAATAGCCAAGACGTGGAAGCAACCTAAGTGCCCATCGACTGATGTCTGGATAAAGAAGATACGGTGTTGGGGGCTGGCCCTGTGGCCGAGTGGTTAAGTTTGCAGCCTCTGCTTCAGCAGCCCAGGGTTTTGCCAGCTCAAATCCTGGGAGCAGACATGGCACTGCTCGTCAAGCCATGCTGAAGCAGCATCCCACATGCCACCACTAGAAGAACCCACAACTAAAAACGCACAATTATGTACCAGGGGGCTTTGGGGAGAAAAAGGAAAAATTAAAAAATCTTTAAAAAAATATATATATATATGGTGTATATATACAATGGAATACCACTCAGCCATAAAAAAGGACAAAATCGTCCCATTCACAACAACATGGATGGACCTTGAGGGTATTACATTAAGTGAGATAAGCCAAACAGAGAAAGACAATCTCTGCATGACTCTACTCATATATGGAAGTTAAACATGTAGACAAAGAGAACAGATTAATGGTTACCAGGGGAAAGGGAGGTGGAGGGGCGGGCACAAAGGGTGAAGTGGTGCACCTACAACACAACTGACAAACAATAATGTACAACTGAAATTTCACAAGGTTGTAAACTATCATAATCTCAATAAAAAGTTAAAAAATAAATAAATAGGGGGCTGGCCCCGTGGTCGAGTGGTTAAGTTCGCGCACTCCGCTGCAGATGGCCCAGTCTTCGAATCCTGGGCGAGGACATGGCACTGCTCATCAAACCACGCTGAGGCAGCGTCCCACATGCCACAACTAGAAGGACCCACAACGAAGAATATACAACTATGTACCGGGGGCTTTGGGGAGAAAAAGGAAAAAAAATAAAATCTTTAAAAAATTTTTTAAAATAAATAAATAAATAAATAACATAAAATATATTTTTAAAAAAAGGTAGGCATTACTATCCCACTTAACAAGTAAAGAAAAAGACTAAAAACCTAGATAATTTGCCCAAGGTCACACAGCTAGTAAATGCTGATGGTGTATTTCCAGCTCAAATATACTTGAATATATTCTTGAATAGAAAGTCTAAACTCTTTATAGTACCTCCTCCCACCTTCTCTGCGCTTGGCCAGTGATTCAAAAACTAAAAACTCACATTCAGCAACCTATTAGAATTCTAGCTTTGGCTGAAGGAAAAAAACACATGATTATGATACAGTCTATCAGAGGTATGAGAAGACAGCATATAGAACTTGCCCTTCCAGCAACAGGGTAACCTGGATATTCAGATAAAACCATTTAAGTAGAAAACATCTTAAAATGCTGAGTAAAAGTAAGGAAAATTGCTTAGAGATCAGAAATAAGAAAGAAAGAAAGAGGTAAGTGAAGGTCGGAGCCAGTATCTGCCATAGAAATGTCTATTATTACCTGGTAGCCTTTAGCCTGGATTTTAACAAACCATGTCCAAAGAATGGAAAATACAGTTCACACCAGAAACACTCACATAAAGCCCCAGAGGTTGAAATGAAATAAAACTTCCCTTTAGTGACAGACAGTGGAGATGAGTGCCTGGCTTTGCCTTGGTGGAATGAAGGGAAAGGAAAAAATCTCCACTGAGAATTCCTAAACACAAGTCTATAGTGATGTACTCTTGGAGACAGAATTCACATGCAAAACAAATTAGTTTAAAGTAGTTCTAGGCCAAGACTGTGCTCCCAGGCAGATAGACACAAACACAATCTGGAGCAAAGGAAGTTAAATGTAGTCGTCACAGAAGTCTCATGAATAAAGTTCCAACGAACATGAGCTCACAATCAAAAAAAATCACCAAAGATGATTTAGCAGAAAGACTGAGAGGAAAAGCCATGAGTAGCGAGAGTCTAGAAAACAACAGGCTACAGAAAAAGACCACCAAGATAATGCAGATATTAATAGGATATAGAATTTATACTTAAAGTTATCAAAAATATTTTGATTCTTCAAGATACTATCAGAATTAATCACACAGATTTCAAAAATAATTAATTATGGGAAGGGCAGGAAAACTACAAAAGCCCCTTTCCTGAGGCTCAGGCACAGAGGGCCTGCCCAAAACTGAGGCTGGGGGAGAAGGAAGAACACCAACCCACCCTCTACCCTGCCATGAACCTTGCCCCAAACAACAAGCAGCAGTAGTCTACTGCTGGGGAAGAGGAAGAACACAGAGAAAGCCCTGGGGCCCAGGCATGCAGGTTGACTGCAAACTGAGAGTGGATCAGGAATGCTAAGAAAACCTTCCTGCATTCCAGGCCTCCTACTAAGCTCACAGCAGCAGCAGGCCACCTCTGGAGAAATCTGAAGCCTGCAGTGTGTGCCGAGTAGCTATAGCAACAACAAAATTCAAATCCAGCTCAACTACTGACAATAAAGACACAATCACCTATATTAAGGACCTGAAGGAAAAAAAGAAGTGGCCATTATGGGTATTAATATTATTTACCTCAGTCTCTATTGTTCTTTAGCACACAATACCTGACATTCAATTAAAAATTACTAGACACAAAGAGTGGGGAAAGCCATTGTTAACAGATGACATAGTCAACAGAACAAGACTCCAAGATGACCCAGATTATAAATATCAGACAGGACATTTAAAATAGTTATAAATATTATAAGGATCTAATTGAAAAAAATGATCAATGCATTCCTATGGGGGGGAGGGGATTTATCACAGAGATGAAAACCATATAAAAAGACTCAAATGAAAATATTTTGAATGCAGAACAAAGGTACAGACTGGGAAAATATATTTACAAAACACTTATCCAACAAAGGACTTGTATCCAGAACTCTCACTACTCAATCAACAACCCAGTAAAAAAACAGCAAAATGTTGAACAGACACTTTACAGAAGAAATGATATGAATGGCCAATAGGCACATGAACCACCGCCCAACAGCACTGGTGATCAGAAAAATGTAAATAAATCCACAATGAGGAACTACTACATGCCCACTAGAATGGCTAACATTAAACAGATGGACAATATCAAGTGCTGGAAAGGATGTGAAATGACTGCAACTCTCACCCACTGTCAGTGGGAATCGAAAGTTGTATAGCCACTTTAAAAAGCAATTTCACAGTTTCTGATAAAGTGAAGCATGCGCTTACCATATGAGCCAGCAATTCCACTCCACGGCACTTATCCAAGAGAAATGAAGATGGATGTCCACACCAAGACCTGCATGTGGACTTCACAGCACCTTCACTTACAGCAGCCATAAAATGTAAACCACTCAAATGCCTGTAAAGCAGTGAATGAACAACAAAAAAAGCAGTGTATCTACACAACAGACCACTACGCAGAACTGAAACAATAAACTACGGATATACCCAACAACCTAGAGGAATCTCAAAAGATTCATTCTAAGACACGAAAGACCAAATACTGCATCATTCTACTTAAATGACATTCTGAAAAAGGTGAAACTAGAGAGAGAAACAGATTTAGGTTGTCAGGTGCTAGAAGTTGGAAGGAAACTAACTGTTCTTTTAATTAAAAGCTATAAATTGAATTTTCAAAATCACCTACAAATAAAAACACCCTTCATTTATTTATTCAACAAACACTGAGGACCTACAACGTGGCAGGCACTACTCTAGACACTACAAAACCGAGTTCCTTAGTTGCACAAGTTTGAATTTTCAGAAAAGGAACTGATGAGAACAAATGCAATAAAAACTCATGTAATATGAGTTTTCCACATGTTGACTGAAGGTTATCATCAGAACTCTTAACATTTTTTCCATCTTCTTACCCGATTGTTACAAAATATCCTATATTTTATCATAATAAGTTACACATTTATTAGGGTGAACCATATGAAACTGCAGTATAATCATGAAATAGCTCACGCCAATGTTCCCACAGACAAGAACTCAAGGAAGAAATCTGTAAAAGTAATCAGTGGTCATGTCACACCTTCTCATCATAATGCAAAATAATCAATGACTCAATTTCCAGTCAAAACACCTGATATTTTTGGTGAACTTTTTTTTTAAACTTTTCAAGAACTTTCCCAACATCCAGACTAAAACGTGTTATTCATCTTGTAAATAAAGATGATTGCTATGGAGACTTCACTGACTTCTGGTTTCATATTTCCAACGAAAGAACTAAAGGACAACAAAATTATTCCCACTTTTAGTTAAAAGCCTTACATTTAAACTCCACCTTTATCCTTAGGGGAAAACATATGAGAATCTTTCTTGGAAAGTTTATTTCATTCAGGCGTTTTAAAATTATTTCATTTAAAAAAATAAGTAAATAAATATACTTTCAAAATCAAAAAAATTAAATGGACTACCCTTCTGTTGAAGAAGCTATTTTAGATAGTATAATTCATGCAGATAATTTTAGGAAAAAATTATAAACTTTATGCTTTCACACTGTCTTAATATTTCTTTATAAGCCATTAGGACACTTACACCCTTCTAGCAGAATATTTCCATGAACTGTTCAACAGCACTTTGGCCTGGAGGAGCTACTAATTCCATAGTCACTGAAGATTTCTTCAGGTACACTGGAAGACAGCTGTCACTCAACACACACACACACTGAGACAACGGACCATATGTGTCTCACAAAGGACTCCATTACAGAGAAAACACAATGAATAGAAATTTAGAATGTAAAAGATGGAACTTCTTATCAGTTTTTTAGAATTCCAAAATACGAAAGTTCTCAAAATAGTTCTCTATTTTTCCAATTTTTTTTCTCAAACTATACTCTAATTTTTATGCTTTTGCTTCCTTAACTTCATCTTTTAAAATGGTACCAAATCTTAAAGTTATGGAATTTAATCCTTAGCCAAATGAATAATACCACAAAGCCTTGTATTTTAAAATCCAAATTATATCAGATTTGAAATCAGCATAAATTCAGTAATACTTAATCCAATTTTTTAAGTAAGTGAAATTTTACTTAAAGTACTCCCTTACCCTCCAACAGACCTCAGATATTTTCCACTATGTAAGAGATTATCTAAGGTAAACGTGTGCCATTTAACCTGTGCAGAACGAACTTGTGCCAACAAATGAGCAAAACCTGAACATGGCATACATAGGTAACTCTATACCTTGATTTTAATTGTTTAAACCTAAACACTGTCGATACTAGCAACCAACTTAATCTTCAGAAAATGAAAAACAGATGAAAAGTCTTAGATCACCATGAATCATACAGCAACGGAATTTAGCTTTAGATCACTGCTAGGATTCTTTAACTATACTCAGGTTGGGGGCCTTGATTTTTACAATCTAGGCCAGGGGCTCTCAACCGCTTCTCTCTCCAGAATTCCTAAAAGGGGTGGGATTAGGCTAGGGGATGCCTGACCCCTTTGGAATACCATTTCTAAACTCCAGGAAGAAGGGACGTGGGACCATCTTGATCTCAATGCTTCTGAACTCAGTGAAGAAGCAGAAGCAGACAGAGGCATGAGAGAACTTCAGAGCCTAAAAGAAAAATCTAAGCTCAGTATGTGAGCCCTTTTAAAGTCACAAATGGGAAGAAAGGAATCTCCTCCTTAACAAACCTGACAGCATCAGGTTGCTACCAATATACTAGATCGTGCCATTTTGGAAACCACGTCCTAGCATCACAAAGGAAATTAAAAACATCAGAATAAAGTCTGGCTATGAATACTCTACTAGAGTCTCACAATTAATAAGAATTTACCTGTATTCCACTTACGGAAGACATGAAAAAATTACAAAAACAGAAGCTCATAACAAAGACATATTTTTCTTAATTCTCAATTACATCATGAGAAAAGCACAGCGATTTGAAATATTTAACTAAGACAATGTACGTAACATGTCGAATACAGTAGTTTTCAAACTTGGCAGCACGTTAAATTGCCTAGAGGGAATTTCTCTTTCCTTTCCCTTCTCCTCCCTCCTGGCATGAAGACACTGAAGTCTGAGGAAGTGGGGCCATGACGGGGATGGGAGGCTACATGGAGGCATCAGCATCAGCAGCATGCCTGGCAGCCAAAGAAAAGTAGTAGTGGGGAGCACAAAGATGGTGGAGGAAGGAGGATTCCTGAGCAGTTGAAATATTGGTTACATTAAGCAGAATTAATTAATATACTGAAGATAACAGAAGCCAGCTTTCTCAATTTTCTTTCTTTTTCTCTTTTTTGTGAGGAAAATTGGCCCTGAGCTAACATCTGTGCCTATCTTCCTCTGTTTTATGTGGGATGCCACCACAGCGTGGCTTGATGAGCAGTACTAGGTCCACACCCGGAATCTGAACCTGCGAACCCCAGGCTACTGAAGCAGAGCACATGAATCCAACTACTATGCTACCAGGCCAGCCCCCAGCTTTCTCAATTTCTGAGAAGAGGGAAGGCTAGAAGGAATACTGAGGTATTGGGTTAGAACTTGAACTATCAGAGTAAACTCAGTTTTCTGAACTTATACAGACACAGATAGTCACAGAAATAGTCAAAGATGTATATGTGCATACATACATACACATATGTATATTTCCCAGCTCTGTCTGACACCACTGAGACCAGTTATGGCTCTAGTTACCATCTCCCACGCAAAAGGAGGAGGGTCAGGGCGGGGGCAGGGAAAGTACAAGATAAGCCTGGAACATTCTGTTGTGCCAGAAAGTAGGAAAATGCTCAAGAAATGATGGGAAGATGTCAAAAAAATACAGGTATCCATTTGAAAGGACTCAAATTTGGGACAAATCTGGGACAATCTCAGCATCAAAATAATGAGAATATCAAGTTACAACCCATAGAATAAAATGGGAATCTATAAATCCATACTGATATAAGTAAACAAATAAATAAATTGATAAATAGGGATGAAAAGAAAGCTCCTTCTTATAGAATGTCAACCAATAAATGTAGATGGAATAATGAAAATAAATAATCACCATTCTGCAACTAGCAAGTGGTAGTTTAAAAATGAAGAGGTCATTAATGAATGCTAGGGGCTTATAGGTGGAGATTTGATGAAGAACAGAATACTGGCATAATATGGGAACATCTTCTCACAAAATACTAATTAAATACGAAAGGGATAATGGTGACTTCACAGTGGAGAAAGTCAATGTTCATCAACTTGACCGGTGATCAGAGTTAACATCACCAGTGGTGGGAAAGATTGACAGTATGTTTCGTGACGTGGTACACTTTAAAGAGCATGGCATCATTCCTGCCAAGAACGCATAGCCTGAGTCTGGTCATGGGAAAACACCGGATGGTTCTGGTTGAAGGTTGCCCTATAGAATGCAATGCCTGTCAAGGACATGAGAAGCTGAGAAAAGACATAGGAATGGATTCCATTCTGAAGAAGACTGATGGACATGACAACTAAATTCAACAACATGTTCCTGTATACGATGCTGGACCAAAGAGAGAAAAAGAGGGGCCGGCTCGGTGGCATAGTGGTTAAGTTTACGTGCTCTGTTTCACTGGCCAGGGTTCACAGGTTCAGATCCCAGGCACGGACCTATACTTTGCTCACCAAGCCATGCTGTGGTGGCATCCCACATACAAAATATAGGAAGATTGGCACAGATGTTAGCTCAGGGCCAATCTTCCTTATCAAAAAAAAAAGAAGAAGAAGTAAAAGAGAAATTGTTGGGGCATTTGGTGAAATTTGAATGGGGTATGTAAGTTGTATGGTGATTTTGTATAATGTTGATTTCCTGATTGCTAACAGACAATCTTTTCATGCCTTCCCATCTTCCCTTGCTTTCCTTTGTCTTACCCTCCCCAGCACAGACATGCTGACATCAACGGAAGTGGGGCAGGAAAGACGATAGGATGTGAGTGTAACAGCCAAGGGCGAGGGCAGTGAAGGTGAATGAAGCACGGAGGTGAAGGGGGCAGGAGGCTATAGAGTATTAATTATAAATATAAATGTACGTAGGAGAGTGTCCTTCTTTTGGGGAGGTACAGACCATAGTATTTAGGGGTGATCAAGCACTATATCAGAAAAAGACTAGATAGATAGATTAATAAAACGGAAAGAAAATTCAGTAAAATCTTAACAACTGGGAATCTGGGTGACAGGAGTGCAAGAGTTCTTCGCAACATTTTTTGAGGTCCAAAACTATTTTAAAACAAAAATTACTTACTAATAAAGAATCATGTGGGGAACTTGTAAAAAAATCCCAGTACCCCAGGCTGCCCCTTAGACCAATTAAATCTCTGGGGAGTGGGGATCAGGGGCCAGTATTTAAAGCTCCTAAGAAAATCCACTGACAGCACTGTGTGATACACAGAAATTGCTCACTAAATGGCTGGTATTGCTGCTGAAACTATCATATTTAGCATAACCTCACGTCTATATGCAGAACATAATTCTGTATACTGGAAATTATTTTTTAAGAAGACAATCCTAAATAACTGTGACCTATCTTACGTGATCTACCTCAACACAAGTGATGAGGGTGATACTCTTAGCAGAGAGGGCACTAAAAAATAAGTAAAATATTAATAATGATGGGAAAGAAAGTCTTTAATCTCTCAAATGCTTATTAGATCACAAAACATTTACTGAATTTGATCTTAGATGAGGATATAAATTATTTCAAACATTATTTGCCTATAGAATCCTCAGAAGTAACAAGTAAAGTATTAACTTAAAGAGGAAACAAAAAGAAGCAAATTTAACTAACAGCTACTTTCTTGTGCCAAGTGGGCTTTTAAGTGGCTCTTTAAAACTTAAATTTTATTTTATTTTTTTTACTAAAAAAGCGAATTCATAAAACAAGTTGCATCTATTAAAATTCTCTATGTTCAAAGAATATTCTCTCCTTGTTCAAGATCTTTTACCTTCTAGTTTTTTTTCCCCTCCTCCTCTAGTTTTGCAAATGGCTGAAAATTCGTCATTGTAACAGTAAGTAGTTGTAAACAACTTAAATGTTCCCAAGTTGGGGACTAGTTGAATGACATATGCTGCATCCATACAATGTAATAACATGCAATATCCAGCAGGAAGAAAAAAATGAGGGTAATCTTCACATATACAATTGAAATAAGTTCCCAGATATATTGTTAAAGGTAACAACAATAAAGCAAGTTGCAAAACTGGAAATGTTAATTACATGCTGGGAAGGGGAAAGAGACTGATGATCTTTTAACTTTACACGTATACATTTGTACATTTTGATTCCCGAAGCCTGTAAACAAATAAACAAAAGCAAAAATTTAAATTAGCATATGCATGGAACAATTTTATATTCAAGAAATCGTCCTACACTAAGGTAGCTTTGGTGGCTCCAGACCACTCCCACTCTTCTCCATGATCACTGGGTACATCAAGTGGGTGCCACTTAAATCAGAGGAATGTTCATTCACTCAATGATACTGAGATCCTACTGTGAGACAAAAATTAGCACAGTGCACGTTCCTTTCGAACATACAAAAAATGCAAAAACAGCAACCCCTGCCTTTACCTGGATACAGCACATCTATTATAATGCAATGCAGTGTGGCATACAAACAAAAATTCCAATGAGGGAAAAATGGTGCATACAGAGCATTAGTAAGGATCATACCCAGCCCCCTCATGATTAGGGACAATTTCATGAAAAAGATGACAGTTGCTCTTTCGAGAATAACACATCAATAGGCAAAAATAGGAATAGAAAGAGAACATTCAGGTGGATGCAATGGCATGACTAAGATGCATTTGAAGAGCAGCTAGCAACCCAGTTGGCAACAGCATGTGGTTAGTATACAGAAGCTGAGATGGAAGAGGCTGAAAAGTGAGGTCAGGGCAGAAGGTAGAGGTGCTTAAATTACAGGCAAATTCCAGGCCCAGGTCAGTGTCTAGCTCATAGTAGACGTTCAATAAATGTTTATCACTGTAAGTCATGATGGAGACACTGTCAAGATTATAACTGTGTGTATGCCCAGATGCAGTTATACTGAAGGTTGGAAGTAGTCCTGGCAGTGTGTGGAGATGTCATTTATGTTAATTCTTTCAGCTGCTTGTGAACACGAAGAAACTGATAATGTTGTATTCTCAGATCAAGGAACATACAGAACAAAAATTTTGGAAGACCAAACTATGATTTAAACAATGACATTGTCTTACTGAAGTCCAAATCTGTACAGGTCAAACATATACTTGCTGGGAACAAAGCAGAAGCAATGATACTTGGTAAAGGATAGACAGAACCAAATTCAAACAGACATGTGGACTGAAGAGAGGGCAAATGAAGGCTAGACCTCAGCAGTTTTCCATGCTGGAATGTTCTGAGCTCAAACTTCGCATACTTTGAAGAAATGCTGAACTACGTTTGCAAGGAAGTAAAGCCACACTTCAGGAGAGAAGTGTGCAATTTGATGCTTATGAAGGGGGCTTTAAATTTCTGCTCCTGCCTTTAGTGTGCACAGTCTCAGTGTGGGTGTGATTTATTGAGCATGTGTCCCACCAGTGGGGCTCAGTTTCAAAAGGAACTGAAAACAAACTAGACCCATGAAGATGATGCAATATTCCTGGAATTTTGGAGACAATTCCATGAATCCCAAAACTATTTCTGGCTACTTGGCCAAACTCAGGGGAATGTTTAGTGTTTGTGTCTGTCCATCTCAGTGAAAATGCATTCTCTTTTGTGAAATGTGGCAGCTACCATCAGCAGGATGAACCATCAAAATCCATTCACCCTCGCTAAATATATGCCACATTTTAGAGAATAACTAGCCTTTTAAATACAATGTTCTCATTCACCTTATTAAAAGTAATCAATGATTAGCTTTATGTCAATAACCATGCACTACTGTGTGACTAGTCTATTAATCTGTTTTCTGTACGTCTCTCGTATTAGTGGTTAAAATCTCTATCAGCATGATCAAAACGTTCTAGCGTATGTAACAGAGTACCGAGGAAACCTCTGGTCAGCCTCCATGTGCACAGATTTCAAATTATGAAGCCTTCTACTAATAGTAAAAACTTATTTGAGGAAAAGAACTAACATTTACTAAGCTCCAACTATGTGCTGGCAAAGCACTTGTTTTCTTCTAGCAAACATATAGAATATGTTTAAGAGTTCTATGATAAAAAAATAAATAAGTAAAAACAAGCTACATCCTGCCAGACAGTAACAATATTAAACTTCTCCCCAAAATCATGAAACAAAATGTTTAACAAAGTAAGTACTCCAAGGTCCCTTGCAACATTAAAATGTTGTCTCTCAAATTTTAAAAAATTAATTCCAAGGTAGGGTAAAAAGGTATTACATCATTGACCATTTTAAATGGACAATGCTGTAAAATTCCAAGTCAAAACAATTAACATTTATTGAATACCTATGATGAGCATATCAAAACTCCCCAAAATATGACTATGAGTAAGTGACCTTCCTAGAAACGACGGTAATCACATGTGCCTGAATGTGTGTGCACGCACAATTACTTCCATTTGCTTTATAACAAATTACTATCATACTCTCAGATTTACAGGTCTGGGGCCCAATCACTGTGCCAAGAGACAGCAATGAGGGTCTGTGGATGACTATGTTTAAGGCCTCAAAACTCAGGACTCTCAAATTTCTACTTACATAAGTAGTGATGGTAAATTCTCTTTTCAAGGTTCTATTTTAACTGCATTTGGAAAATCACAAAACTTTAGGGTTAGCAGAATTGTTCAGTTTATTTAGTCTAGTTGCTTCATTTTACAGATGAGACGACTGATTTAGGAAAGAAAAAATGGCTTCTCAAAGTAACGTAGCTAATTAATAGTTCTCTTGCTTCTCAGTATCAACCCCTCTCATTCCACATTTTTTCTTCTCGACTGTTAAGTATAAATTTTAATTATGCTTTCTGTCCCAATTCATTACTGAATTTGGAATGGCCCGCTGGGTGGTTCCTTAAAATTTAATATCGGCTAACTCTATTTTGTAATTAACATGAACTTTCAATTAAATTCTCAATCCTGTTATCGCAAGAAAAGTTCACTTTTATATTAGTCATACCCACCCCTGCCAAACCTAGAAAAAGATTTCAAGGTTTGTAGAAAAGCTGTGATCCATTCTTCCACTATAAATTTGGGACCATAATTTGTTTTCAACGACAAGCACTATTTAAGTCAATAGATAAAAAGGCTAAAGCTTCAAAAACATATTATACCATATTATATTTACTTGGCAATGGCATTCTGAATGTATGTGTTTCACCATGAGGATTAGAGGTGTCTTAAAAAGCATGTATGAAACAAAAGCATCAAATGAAGAATCGAGAGAATCCCAGATGGAAAGTTTAGATAGGAAAATAATCAAGCCAAGGGTAGGACTAGAACATAGAATTTCACACCACAGGGCTTGAATGCTCACTATCCTGGACTGCAAATTTGATCCCTGCCTCCCTCAAGCAAAGAAAAAAACCACATTTGTACAGGATTCTCATTGTCCGTAAGCTGAAAAGTAAGCCAATTTTTCAGGGAGGAAGCACAGAGGTTGCTGGTATTAAGATCTGCAAGCAATTCCCCTGGTGGATCCTCACAAAGAGGCCAGTCCGTGATGGAGCGGATGTCCTCCACAACGCTGGTGTGTGCTGGGTCTCTTCTGCTCACAGTCTCTCAAGACAGGTCGATGGCCTAGCGCCAAATAAAGGAGATAGATGAGCCAGCTCACTGGGCCTCGGAAGGACATGTGAGGAAGGCCGAAATCTCCCTTTGAGAAGAGTCTGGCCTCACTCCAACTCCCAGACAAATGGGTGATTAAGGTCACAAAGCTTAGAGCCTGGTCACAATCATTTTAGCCTGGAAAATGTTCAAGGCAGGCGTTCTTCATCACCTATAAAGTAATTTTTAAGTTGGAGATGGGGTGAAGAGGGAGCCAAGTAATTTCTGTTTTCTAGAAAGCATGTTTCAACAAACTTGAATGGAAGTTTTGCCATTAACATTTGTCCTTCCTGTAAATTTTCAAGGACTAACTGCAGTTGGTTTCATCTTTTCATCTTGACATTTATTTTTAACAAAGGGAATTCCAGGTTGACTTGAAAAGCTTATTAGAAGGATATAAAGAGGCTGAGTTTTATTGAAAAGAAATTATAAACAAAGGAGGAATGAATGAAAATGACACGCTGTGACTAATAAATGCAGAGATAAATAAGTCTGAATTAGAAAAATAAGACATTTCAATAAAACCTGCTCTGGGCTATCAAACAAAATAGGTTGAGGTCTGAAATTAGAACTCCAATAGCTGCAGTTCAGCAGTGAACTAGAAGAGTGTAGCCCATGTTCCATGGGTGATAGGCATGACCCACAGAGGACAGGGTTGTTCTGATTGAACCGCAAGCCCTTCACATAGTCCAAACACTTGAAGGGTGAGATCACCAGCTCGAAAAGGAATCACAAGGGGTCGGGGTAGGAGATGGGTTAGTTACATGAATCCCATCATCACAACTTTCTACTGTGCTCTCTGGAATCTCTCTTTCCCATCTCTTAACAGGAAGGTGAGAGTCGATAAACTTCTGGTCACTTTCAGTAATAGAAACTCAGTCCAGTGCAGTGTAACATTCCACTTTCATTACCAATTCAAAGTTAACCCCACTCCCCATGACTAACGAGGTTTGCAACTCAGGAAACTCAGGGTGGCATAGAGAAGGGAGAGAAGAAGAAAGAGGGACAGACAGAGAAGGCACACTGAGAATGGGGCACTGCTCTTTCCTCCCTTCAAACCTCTTCTGAGCTCCAGATCATCTATTTAGTAGGCGGTAAGTAGAATTTTTTTTAATGAAACTGAAAAGAACAGAAAGATCAAGTTGTATTACATGTAAGTGTTATTTCATTAAACTTTTTTCCACTTATTTTTATGTAGGTATGTGCTGGGTCAAGATGT
This sequence comes from Equus quagga, assembly GCF_021613505.1. Classification (NCBI taxonomy): domain Eukaryota; kingdom Metazoa; phylum Chordata; class Mammalia; order Perissodactyla; family Equidae; genus Equus; species Equus quagga. Next base: position 136,844,310 of record NC_060268.1, read on the forward strand.
CAAATGTATTTCTTACTGCTGGTTACTGTCAAAAACCTGAAGGTCAGTTCTTTCCATCTCAGATGGCAGGACAGTACAATATGGTGGTTATAGCTTGGTCTTGGGAGCCAGACCACCCGGATCCAAATTCCAGGTACTAAATCTCTCTGTGCCTTAGTGTCCTGTCTATGTGAAATGAGAACAATAATAGAACTTCCATCATAGGATTGCTGGGAGGATTAGATGAGTTAACACACGGAAAGCCTATACATATGCCAGTGGAGATTAGCTATTTAGGGGAAGAAGGGATAGAAGAAAAAGCAAATGCCTCCTCAGATACCTGGGTGCAGCAGCAATCCTCTCCCCACTGCTTTCCAGTGCTTCTCTGACTAATGCTAACTGGCTACTGGCAGCCTCTACAGGGAAGGTCTGCAGGTGTGGCTCTCTTGCGGGGAGTCCATATGAGTTCTAAGAGGCAGCCATGAGGGTTCCCACTGCACACTTCCCTGACATGAGAAAAACCAACATCCTCCATGTCTCCTTACCCCCTGACACCAGCAGAATACCTAATGGTCTCAAGATGCTGGGCTCTACTCACCTAGCAGTCAGGCTTCATGGGTGGGTTACCAGAGAGAGACCTCAAGGCCAGCTACCTTCAGTGGGATCTACTTGACCCACACTAAACTATGGGAGAATTTCTCCCCAGTTCTCTTCTCAAATCTTACATAAGCAATGGGGCAAACATCAACGTGTCACATCACAAACATCTGTGGCTTAGGCAGTTTTGCCACCAGGTAATGAAACACCGGTCTCCTCTTCTTGTAGGCACACCCAGTCTTGATGAGAGATCTCCTTGGAAAGATCTCTGCTCCCAAGAAATCACCTTCTCATCTTTTATGGGGACCACTCCATTTCTCACTAGCCCAACATCCCCAGTGACTGTCCATCTCTTTCCTTCCACTTCAATCTTCTTAGTAGGGAAGGGACTTGCAGGGAAGTGGCGTGGTTTGTAGTGGTGGCTGTTGGTATTAGAACAGTTTCTGCCACCTCTTAATAAGTATGCAAGAGTAGTGTGTGGACACAAGTGTTGACAATTCTTTGGAAGCTCTCTGCAGAATGCCAGGGCCACATGCCCTTCCACTCTGAGTCCTAGTCGCCAATTGTGGCATAAAAGGAAAAGGTCTATTCAAATCCTGTGTAGTGGAACTACTAAGAAAAAGAGAAAAGCAGAAAGGGAAGAGAGAAGCAAAGTGATCAGAAATCATCATGACAAGGAGAGACAGGAGTATCAAGTAGTTTTATGCTCAGACAATGGAAAGGATTTCTGACAACATAGAGCTATTCTGTGCCTCAGTGCTCTGGCAGTTACAGATATAGGATGGGTGTGTGTGTTTGTGGCGGGGGGGCGAACAGACACTAAATATGGTATTGTTCCCTCCATACCACAGCCCCTGAAATCATAGGACATCTCTACAGTAATAACTAAGTCATGGCAGAGTGGCCGGCACACAAGAGTGTTGTATACACCACGCAATAAAATTATGTGCATGATAAATACCTTTTGTGGTTTGGATTCAAAGCCTTCTCTAGCAAAGAGCAGAAGGAAATGGCATTTAAAATGGGTGAGCACGAGAAAATGCTGAAGGATCAGTATAATGTTAGAGAACAGACTCCATGTGCACTGCGATGCATATGAGAGCAGATCTCAGAGAGGACAGTTGTTAGAACATTTTTATATATTGTGAGCATCTAAAACTGCCAGGTACCACACATTCCTAAAGCAGATGACTTCTGCCATGCTCTACTGTAGGAGAGGGTTTCAGTCAAACACGCCGACACTGCCCTTAGGGACGTCCTAACGGCTTGTTGTAAAAGCAAAGTAATTGTTTTTAACGCAATTGATTGTGTCACGTTTATTTCTGAAAACCTTTTCAAATTAAAATAAGGCACGAAAACACTAGACCAAGTTGAAAAGAGAACTCAGCACACCTTAAAGCTGGAAAAAAAATGTTGTGATTTCTGGAAAATACATTAGTATATGCAGTATATCCTCTGAACAGTGTACAATATGCAAAAAATCAGTCATTCACAGCAATGCTTGTCAACTTTTCTCCATAATTCTAGTCAATGCTAAACACAAAAAGGCAGCTGGAGAAAACTCTGGTTAGCGTCGTGTTCACAGGGCCGTGCTTCTCTCCCATGAGACAGACATACCTTTTTTTTTTATTTTTTTTTTTGAGAAAGCTCCCCTCAAATCCTTTAAGCACACATGCTTGTAATGGTGAAGGATAGTCCTTCATACCCCATCAAAAAGACAGGAAAACTGTGGTGAGTAGCCAAAGAGGGTTTTGTGACTTGGAAAAGTCTCGTGTTTTCAAAGTGCTGACAAGCCAAAAGACACAGATTATGGGGAAGACGATGGTTTTCAGGAGTGTGGGAAATCACCTTGGGAAAAATCACTCCTTCAGTCTTTGATACTATAACCACTATGATTCATTCCTCTGGATTCCAGATAACAAGTATTTCATGGTATTAAAATACTTCCTAAACTCATGAATTATCTTAAAGTTCTTTCAAATTTCTGAATTAAGCTAAAGGCCAAGGATTTCTGATTCTCTAAAGCAGCAAACAGATTTTGACATTCATGCTATTTCCTAAAACAATATAATTTCAGGGGCTGGCCCCGTGGCCGAGTGGTTAAGTTCGCGCGCTCTGCTGCAGGCGGCCCAGTGTTTTGTTGGTTCGAATCCTGGGCGCGGACATGGCACTGCTCATCAAGCCACGCTGAGGCAGCGTCCCACGTATCACAACTAGAAGAATCCACAACGAAGAATATACAACTATGTACTGGGGGCTTTGGGGAAAAAAAGGAAAAAATAAAATCTTAAAAAAAAAAATATATATATATATAATTTCAATGCTTTATAAACTAAATTTCTCACAGAAATTTGGCATCCTCTCTTTTCAATGGTTACTATAGGCAAATATTCAATGCTTAATGCTACTTTTCTAATTAAATAAAATGTTTTCATATTTTTTAACGGGAAAATGATTAAGTGATTCCATGATCGCTGAAGAGGATGTTGTAAGTCTATACTTACGAACAAGAAAAGCTGATGGCTAGAAAAGAACAGAATGCAAACTAGTTTATAGAGTAAATGAAAATTAAATAAAGTTGTATATATAGGTATATCCATCATAGGAAGACGATCAGACAGATGCTTCCAAAATGTGTACCGTATCCTTGAGGAGGAATTTGGCTGTTCTTTAGTTTCTGCTCTGTACTCTATTTTTTTTCAATGAGTACATACCATTTTTACTAAAAAAAGAAAAAGCTATTTTTCAAAGTAGAATATAAACTTATGAAAAGAAACATTTTTTGCTGTATTTAAAACTAGCATATAAACTCCCTAAAACAGACAGTGGTTAGTAAAAAAGAAAAATTAAATTCAGGAGCAGGCAGCAAGAGAGACCATATGTCTCCCAAACGCAGCACTACCAAGTACATTTTTCACACGAGAATCTCCCAAGGCCTAAAATAAAATTGTTGCTTCCATTTCTTCTGCCATGAGTTTCCTGAGAGATTCTATGCAGGAGGCGCACAGATTCCATGCTGGCCTCAATCAAAATGTTCCAGACACATGAGACTAAATAAAAAGAGTTATTAGCAGAAGGAAATCCATCTTTCCAGTAATCACCATAGCCGCATCTCTATAGAATGATATCCAACAGATCACAGAGCCTGCAAGATCCTAAGCCTTCTTGGAGGGATATATGATAGTCATACCTCACTAGGAAACGTGGTAAAGCTAAGTCTGTTAGCATATTACAGAGAATTTTAGCCCAGGTAAATAATAGGTTATCCACTCCTATTATAGACCAAATTTCATATTTCACATTCTTATTATTATCCCAACTGTGCATGTTTAGTCTATTTGGGAAAGCTGAAAAGAAAGTTATATTTAACAGCATTTGCCACCAGCATGACTGACACATTTAAAAGGTGCTCTCTTTTAAACTTTTAGCCTTCATCATTAGTCAGCATTTCTCATCTAATTGTACAGGGCACAGTACTGTTCTTAGGAAAAGGTGGCCTGGAGAGGCAGGACAAAACAAACAAAGATAAGTAAATGGACAGACCTATGGTTAAATGATTATTTAAAAAAAATCTTTGCACATCTAATCACAAGTCCAGAAAAACATGTATTTCTTCAATTTCACTGGCATGCCTCCAAATTCACCTAGAAAAGTTATTTCAGTCAAGGACTGAGTATAACTGAGTGTGTGAAAATTCTGCTCATTTGCCAGCAGAAAGAGAAAGATATAAAATGTCAGCATATACTCAGAAGGAAAATCCAGTCATCAGAAAGCAGCGTACCAAATAAAACGGCAACTGCTCCTGGCAAGAGGGAGCTGTTTTCTTTATATAGTTTCTAGTCACCTTTGGGGCAGTTCAAATGACCTGGCCCACAAGCTTGGACAGCATGCCCTGTGTAAAGTCAGTCAACTGGCCTCCTCGGGAAGAAACTTTAACTTCACTACTGCCTCAGAATGCCAATGGGATTGTTGGCAAAATTCAGTATTCCAAGTTCAAACAGTAATAGAGTTTACTACATTTTGAGCCAGGATCACAAAAGTTAAATTGAGAAACCAGCCAGGTTGGATGCTTGGGTAACGTCCTTTGTGTTTGTTGAAGTCTGCCTAGCAACTATTGGCAATTTCTGAAAGCACGTTCACCCTGGAAAAATAAATACCTGCCAAAATGCCAATATGGTTCTAATTGCATACGTTTTCCCTCTTTAAAACTTATCATCGGCTTCGCTTCCTTGACTTAAAGGACAACAAATTGTGTGTGCATTGGCCGGGGCGGGGGAAGGCTCTCTGTCCATATAAAGCAAACGCTTTATTCAAACACAGACTAAACCTTTTAGAACCTGGAAACAGTATTCGATGAACTTTGTTAGTAAAACCTGACATTTAACAGTAATCTTGCCTCTGGCTTAAAATATATAGGCATATTAAAGATACTTTTGAACATACACTAAATTGTCAAAATGACTGAAGGAGATAACCTATATATTGTTTTTAACTTAAAGTTTTAATCAAGAGGACATGTTACAAATATTATCGAATTTCAAGTATCTTTACATGGCAGGCTTTTTTTTTCTTTTTTATAAGATTGCCCTTCCTGACATTAGCCAAATTAAATTCCATTGTATTTTCAAAGCTTAAGAATATTTGAAAGTCAAAGCAAGAAAATATTTGTTCCTATCTAGTTTTTCCAATCACTGTAATGTGGCCCTGGATGCACAACACTAACGGGTCTTAAAAGAAGCCAGCTGTGGAATGCCACAACACATATCTGCAACACATATGGGGCTAAACAGAAAACAGAGGCATCCCAGGCATGGCGGTGGCCGAGGGTCTTTTTCTGTCCTGCACGGGCTCATATGAGAAAAGGCTGCTCCCCAGACTGTTTTTGAAATTTGGCTCAAGAGAGCTAAACTGTCTTGCCTGCGTAACAATTCTTGGTCTCAGGTGGCGGAATCAGTACAAGGCACACAGGCAGCGGCAGCCATTCGAACCTGGCCAAGTCAGTCCAATTCTCCGAGCCAATTTCCTTTCTCTAAAATAAGAATAAAGCTACAGGGTTTCTGCGAGGATTAAGAGATCGTTTCTGCAGCAAGTGCCTTAGTACAATGTCTGACACATTACAGGTACTTGGAAAAGGGCAGCCATGTGTTATAAGTGGTGCGCTTGCTAGAATTATTAGTAATAATAAAAAATAATAAGTAATGATAAAAGCTAGTTAACCATCTCATCTAACTCAGCTGGGAGAAATAATATTCATGGAGGATTGTCTCATAGTTGGATAGGTCATCCTAGATATTCCAAATTTCTAACTCTTGTAGAATTGCTTTTACTCAACATTAGCACATAAGGAAAAGCAACTATATTTTTCCTATTCTGAGACATAACAAGAAGCAACCACATTGCAGCTGGGGTGGTTGCTGTTGACCTCATATTCTACCAGACACATGCGGCAGTGTCTCCCTTAGCAAATTCACAGCACTCTTCCAAAGTTCCTGTAGCAGTAAAGCCTTCGATCTTCCTGAGACACTGACTCACTTTTAATCTTATAGACCTTGTGATTCTTCTAACTGGTCAGGTCTCCTTTTCAGCTTTGGCCATGAGAGAAGCTCAGATTCTGATGTGTGTGTTGTATACAAACCTTACTTTTCCTTACGTCAAGTTATTTTCCAATTCTTATCTTCCCTTCACACCAATTTCTTCTTGCATTTATTTTTCGGTCTGTGTTACTAACTGTAGATTATTAAGTCACTTCAAATCCCTTTTTGGAACAAGGGGTAACATAATATATCTCAGAGCTTGACCTCTCTGCCATTCAGAATTCACACTAAAAATACAAGAATTCTGGGTACGACCTAGTCCAGCCAAGCTCGGGTTTGGAGATAACAGAAAGGTTTCTCTAATGGACAGATGGTGATGGATGACCACGGAGGAAATCGCTTCAGGAAATATCTGGGAAGCTTGACAAAATTAGACGCAAAAGAAGAAGATAGCAAAGAGCTCTGTAATCAAAAGGAGGCGCTTCAAATCACTGAATGCAGCCAAATGCTCTTGGATGCAAGTAGCTATCACATAAGTGAGAATATAATCCCTCCCTTGAATGCTCCCATCCTGATCTGACGGTGGCACCATCACAAAGACTTCAGAAGACTGACCAACCGCAGGGATTTCAACTCCCCGGTCTTAAACTGAGAAATTCAACTCAGCTTTTCTTTACATAATGGTTAGTTGAGAAAACCATAAAACACAAAATTTCATTCAGTGGTGTCCAAGAGAAGAGAGACCTGATTTACAAGCCCCACTAATAAATATCACCTCACAGGCATTAAGGTACAAGAATGCAAACGAATGGTCTATGTTTTCAGGAGCATATGTGGTTTTGCTGATTTGTCCAGCGAAATGATGGGTTGTGCAGTCAACCACACTTCCCTGCGAGACCACTGGCTGTGTAGAGAATGACAGGCTGGACCAGCGGAACAGAAAAGATGACTGCATGGCCCAGAGAAGAGGGCAAGGTTCTGCAGATGTTCTCAAGGCACCAGGAACTCATTGCAGAAAAAGTTCCATAAAGTTCTAGGGATAACGCCAGCCTAGGACACATCTCTCTGCCCTCCTCCGCCACCTTACCAGAGTCACTATTATCCACCCCGGAACACAACACACACAGACTTAACAAACACTTCAGGGAAGACGGTCTGAGCTCTACACGTGACCAAACTCCTCTCTTTCCCACCAGCATCTTTTACAAGGTGGCAGTAAGAGCCACAGTGAGCACCTTCTGTGCATTTTCACTCACCCCTCAAGTGCAGGGCCCACCTCACCCCCTGAGAAACACAGAGACCTTCTTGTGCTTCTTTCTAGCCCTTCAGCACCTACCAACTATTTAAGCATTCTAAATATCTGCCTTAGAGTGACTATTACTGTTCATTTAAATGTGCAAAGCTGGCCTCTAAAAACCCTGGCTATTCAAGTTTCACTGTACATTTGCAGCAATGCTACCACAATTTCAAATTTTATCTAACAGAACACTTTGTATGTATTATTCATTTTTAAATATTTTTCCCTATAAATTGTGGCCATCTTAATGTCAAAATATCAATTCATGTGGGTTGCTATTTCACAGCAAGAATCTCTTAAGTGCTCAAAAATGTGAATGTACTTAATGCCACTGACCTGTGCACCTGAACAGGGTTATAATAGTAAATTTTGTTATGTGCATTTTACCACAATTAAAAACAACAACAACAAAAAATCCCTTACATGAGGTTTTCTCTGTATAACCACATTATTAACCATGTGGTCAACTCATTCTTCATTAGAAAGTGTATAAGCTATTGATTTCCCAAAATACAAGTGATAAGCTTCACTGTATTATTAGAACTTAAAATTACAAATGATTGGTCTCTTTAAGACTAATCAGTACTTGACCAGCCCAGGGCATGAAAGCAACGCCATAACATTTCCTTTCAGCTGTTGTCACTGCACAAAACTATTCAGCAACAGTGTTCATTCAGGGAAAGCAAAAAAATCAACCTAGGTGGCGCTAAATCATCCCCTAACCTCAGGAAGACAAACATCTGCCTCTGAATTTGCAGCAAGCCCTAGAGAAATTCCAGCACGAAGAAAGGGCAGGACAGCAAAACCACAATCCAAGTGTTGCTCTGATTTAAAAGGCAAACAAAACCTCAACTCTGTCCAACACAGAGTAGATAATGAATAGCAGCCATCACATGACAGAGCTTCCCCTAAATCACTTCCTGGGGTCAGATGTTTAGATTGAGTTAAATTTTTCTTTCTCTTCCTCCCCTCTCCCGTTTTCATTGCTCTATAAAAAGAAATTGTTTACCAACTGTCTTGACATCATAGGTATTAGAATAATACATCAAATGAGATGCTTCATTATTCCTGCTAAGTCTTAGTTCTAAGGAATGTATTGTTGTTTTGGAAGAACTGTAAAAGAATTCCAACAAAGACAACTGAAAGAAAATATAATTATATCCTTAATGGGTAAGATTTCTTAAACGTGTTGGTCTAAGTGGGAGGGTGAAGAATTGCTTTTGGAAGTTGAAGTAAATACTTCAGAAAGCTTTTTGTGTATTCAAAGCAAATGATTAAAATTTAGCTGTCCCCTGAAATTACTTTTTTTATTAAAAAAATTGAGTTCTTTTTCACTTGATATGTTCATCCATTTAACAAGACTTGCCCCATTTCAGTACCTTGTATGTTTCTTTCATAGATGTATTATAATCTATAATTATTTTATTTGCCTATTGTTTTGTATTCTGTCTATACAGAATACACTGAGACACTTCTATTGCTTAACTTGCTGTATATTGCCTCCACCAGAAAAGGGAGTACAAAATAATGTTTTCTTATGCTTAATGAGAAATGACCATTTCTGTCCAAAATTTAGTTGACAACAGCTGGTCATGAGACTCGGGGCAAATCATGAATCCCTTTTTCTACCTGACCCCATTTCTCATTACCACTAGGTTTCCAAGAAGAGTAACCTGGATTAATCTCAACGGCGGGCTCACTTATCGAGACTTCACACTTGAAGACCTTCCTGTTGCCCCGTCTTACTGTGGAGTTTAGGCAAATAAAAGCCTTAGCACATATAAGAGTGCTGCATAAATCTCACATGAAGAACAAATATGCTCTATGAGCTGCTACTTGGACCCTGTTTTGATTTATTGGGAACACTTAACAGTATGGATATGAATCTTACTTCTGTGCACAAAAAAACAGAGGATCAGAACTTTTGAGACCAGATGGTTCTGCCCCCTCCTTAAGGAATAAGGAACCAGAGACCTAGAAGAGATACCCAGCGCTGGGATTATCTCCCTCTTCTATCTCCTCATCTAATGCTCTTTTCATAGCCACTAGCTGCTAATAAATTGGTACAGTGGCCTCTGGGTCTCCTTTCTCATTACCACCATGCCACAAAACCATTGGCTCACAAGCCTCTTTGGGAGAAGGAACTGTGAACTCTGGGTGACCACAGATGGATGCGTATGTGGCAGTGAGACACTGGTCTACATCTCAGAAAGACTGAGATCAAAAAGAGGGCAGGGGAGTTGGGGGAGAGGAGCCCAAGACAGGAAGAGAGCAAAGAAGTTAAGAGCCAAATAAATGAAGCTTCCTTAATTTAACTGCAGCTTGACTTATTCCAAATTCAGACCCTCATTTCAAAAAGAATACACATATGTCCACACTTCCTATTGGATATTTTCAAGGCATTTTTTCAAACCTTAAAAAAACTACTCCATAATTTAAAGAAAAAGGTTTAAATTCCATAATTACTTACCATAAAATACAATTGCTATCTTCTGTAATGTTAAGGAGATGAATAAGAAAACTCTTAGCTTGTAGGCAATTTCACATGAACCACCTCACTATTTCTGGAATGCAAGTGATTCCTAATAAGTCACTATTTCCAGCCCTGATCTCTCTTGAGCACTCTACTAAATATTTCCACCTTTACTTCAAAGTCAACATTTCCCTCCCAAACAGCTCTCCTGCTAGATATTACTATGTCTGTCCTTTTCATATTAGAAACCTTTAAGTCATCCTTAATTCTTTTTTTTTTTTTTTTAAGATTTTATTTTTTCCTTTTTCTCCCCAAAGCCCCCGCTACATAGTTGTGTATTCTTCGTTGTGGGTTCTTCCAGCTGTGGTATGTGGGACGCTGCCTCAGCGTGGTTTGATGAGCAGTGCCATGTCCGCGCCCAGGATTCGAACCAACGAAACACTGGGCCGCCTGCAGCGGAGTGCGCGAACTTAACCACTCGGCCACGGGGCCAGCCCCAAGTCATCCTTAATTCTTATGTGTTCTTCTTCTTCATTCCACTAGATCCTATCAAGAGTCTTCACCCCCCATTTCCTCATATTTGTCCCTTTATCTACCTGTTCTCATACATCCCCCAAAGTTCTCAGGCTGTCTTCACCTTACAGGTCTGTTGAAGTGGCTTCCCTTGGCCACCACAGCACTTAGTCACCTGACCCACTCTGGTCCATCCATGCCAGTACCAATTTAATTGTCAGTTACACGCTCCGGACCTATACTGATCCCTGATTAAGTACCTCCACTCACAGTCAGCCACTAACAGAATCTATTGTCGTTATCATGTCCCTGCAGAGGCCTAACAGTGCCCTGAATTCAATATTCAATAAAAGCTTTCACAAGGATAACGAAGTGTAGCTCCCACTACCCACACAGCAAGCCAACAGGCTGTAGAAGGTGGAGTTCATGAGTAGCCTTCAAAGGACTTTCATCACCTCAGAGCAAAGGGCCGCAAAGCCACAAACTGAAAGCAGAGCATGCGTGAGGAAGGAAGACAATGCACATCAAAACCAAAACGGCAAATTCTTGTGGCTGAGACACAAAATGTTCCTTGAGCCACAGAGAGAACTGGCAGCTCCTGAATCAAAAAGTTGCTTGAATTTTCTTTTTATCCTCTTAGGCCAAGCAAAACAGAAATATTTCTGCATCCAAAACGAAAGTTCAGTTTGCCCTGATAATTCTTTATTGGTAACAAACATCATCCAGCCACAGCCTATCATTTCCTGATAAATTTCCGTTTCATAACAAAGCAATAACAGGATTTCCAAGAGTGACGAACCATCCTATTGTGTGAGAACTTAACACCATCAACACCACTTGAAGAAAAAAAGAAAAACTCTACCATGAAAGAAAACATTTTTACTGTAAAATGCAAAACTATATAAACATATTTCAATAAAAGACACACCAACAAATGGAATCTTTTCTCAACATAAGAACCCAGAAAGTAGCATTCCCATGTAAAAGTTACAATCACCCAATTCTAAACTGAGAACTGCCAACAATATTATAGATCTGTGTGTGGTTTTTGCCCAAGCAACTAAAGACACGGAGTCCCATCCTAAAATGACATAGCCCTGAGGCTTCCCTCAGCTTCAGAGATACAAGTGCTGACATGGAAAGGTCTCTCTGAAGAATCAAAGAATGTCTCATTTGTTCAAAGCTTTTCAATTTCAACTGATTTGAAATCGCTCAATTTCAACACCAATTCTAAAAGGAATTGTCTGCATTTTGCAAGTTAGAGAAGTGAGTCTCAACGGCCAAATGACTTGCCCAAGATTTCACAGTTGGTAACTGTGCTGGGACTCAAAGCCAGACCTCATGGCTCCTAGTTTAGTGTTCTTTCTAATACTGACATCTCTTATTTGTTTCATTTGTTAATTGATTCAAAATGAGGGCACGGCATGCATCAGGGGAAGGAAGAAGGGATGAGGAAAGGACAGTACGAAGGGAATGCACACTGTAATCACCTCTGGAACATCCAAGTTTTAAAAACAGTTTCCCAGACCCCATCTCAGACAAATGCTCCCTAAGAACCTCCAAAGCATCTTTTTGTGTGTATCCCTCACTGCTTTGATCTGTTTTAAGTAATGTTTAATTTACTGTGTTTTCTCATTAACAAGAAAGAATCTTTTAAATCTTTTAAAAGATGTGAACTGTCAGTGTAGTGAAAAGAACGGCGAATTGAGTTTCCTCCCCAGCTTCAACAATTAGATAATTATAGGACTTGGACAAACCACTTAAATTCTCTAGGTCTTCCCTCATATGTATGCCAAACTAGGGAACCTCTGAGGTTCCTTTGAGTCCTACAATATCATGATTCTAAGAAGTTACTTAGCCCAATCATGCACGCAGAGCAATGTGTTAGGCCCAAAAATACTTGAGTCTCTCAATTTGAGAGTTCAGAAACTAGTTGTACTATTAGTAGTATATCAACTCAAAAGAACAGAACAACAATGAAAGAAGATTAACTTTTTAACAAATTTCAGAGTGATGCAAATATGTAAGTGCAACGGATAAAGAAATGAAAACTGTCAATACAGGCCAGGCCAGTCCACATCACGCCACAAAATGGCGGGACTTTTAGCTCTACAATTGAGAGGGTCAGACATCAAGATGAGAAAAAGACTTTCTAGGTGGCTAGATGCTTTTATCTACAGCCATTAGACTTAGGAATGGTCATGGCTGGGGGATACCATTGGTTGATGCCAGGGGATTGGTTTGAAGAGCAACAAAGGACAAAGTTAAATAAGCAGGAAGGAGCCAGAGTGTAATGAACGATCAATGCCAAAGGTGGACAGTTAGCTTTATCTGGGAGGCAATGGGGTGATGTTAAAGAAATTCTGAGCATGGATATAAAACAATAACAGCTGTGTTTTAGGAAAGAATTGTGTACTCGGAAATGATTTACACTCTCATCCCTATCATGAAGCTTACTGAACAAATACACTTGTAAGAAAGCCTCCTTTGTATAACTACATCACATCCAGCCGTATCACAGATCTTCGTCAGTGAGAAAAAGGAATTTCCAAAGGATTCACGATTGTTTAAATCTGTAGACTAGATCTTCACAAAAAAAAATATTTTTTATCAAATAATATTGTGAAGCGCTGCATATTATATATTGCTGTAAAAAATTCAGAAAATGTAAAAAACTAGCACATTAAACAGCAGTTTTGCAGGAAAGTACCGTTTTAAAACTGTGTATAGCAGCATTCCTCAAACTTATGTAATCACGGAACTTTTGAAAACATGATATTTATCAACATAACGCAGGACTAGTGTTTCACAGTATAGCCTCTTAGAAATCATACCACGGAACATTTAGTCCTAAGAGAATGAAAATCAACAGAAAGTTAAATCCATTAGTAATTGACACAAATACACACAAAATACATACAACTCCTTTCCTTTTATCAGCATTAGAGACCAACATGAACTTACAATTTCTCTTTTCACTCTCCCATACGTTCCCAACATTGGCTACATATTAATGTCACACAGGCAGCTATAAAAATATATATATTAATGCCCAAGCTTTACTTCCAGAACAATTAAATGAGACTCTCTAGTTTGGGCATCAGTAGTTTTTAAAAGGTCCTCAGGTAAACCTACACCAAGGAGGGTTAAGAACACTGCTGTAGATTAAGGGTTTACTAACACTAAAATGGCTAATGGTAGAGTTGGGAAAATGGGAAATGGAACATGAATTCCAGTTAATTCAGCTAGAAAATCTGCCTCTGAAAAATTGAGAATTGGCTACATTTATTCTGCATATGATACTAGATCTCCAATATTCTTGGCCTTCTTTGTACTTGTTTATCATTATGCTGATGGTTTAATGCTAATACTAGAGTATGCTAAATTGATAGCCAACGATTTCTTTAAAGGAGTCTTTAATTTTATACAAACAGAACCGAATTTTCTATTATTTGCCAAGTTTGAATCCTTGGTCTCAGAAGTTTCAGTTTGATTTCCATAAAACACAGCCAGAAGTAAACTGCAAAGCCAAAACTTTCAACAGCCTTCCTGGAAAATACATTTTTCAAAACTGCATGTCATAGAAGGTTCAGGACCTAGTTAAATGATGCTAACTATTTATTTTATAGCCATCATTCAAAATTTGGAAATTTTATCATCCAAAATGCAATGAAGGTATCACAATAGTTGAAAACTCATGTTTCAAAGCATAGTTAAAAGTTAATCTTCCTGGGAATGCATTTATCATCCAGGAAAAGTCATGGGAAGAAAAACGTAATAATAAATCCCTAAACCCAGCACTTATAAAGAAGTCAGAAGCTGCAAGACAAACTATATTACAAAATGTTGGGTTATCCTAGCTATCATTTTTAATTCTCATCAATTTTCAGTAAACAATGAATACAAACAATATGATCTACTAAATTTAATCTGGATTTCAAATCCTTCTACACATCCTTTCAACCTCTCACTTGAATCTGTGAACAATTAGCTCAGATGAAATGATATAATGATACATATCACTTTTGCCTCATTTGTTTTCTGGGCCATATGACAAAGAAAGTCTCCCTTGTATCTTTTTTGCCTTGGCAAAGCCAATCAAGTTAGTTCTTTCTGTTGGAATGCCTTTCCATTTTGCCTCCATTAAAACATTTAGGTCATGGAATCATGTCTGGAAGGCATCTTAACCAAATCTAAATGCTGCTGTCTCCTCAAAAGCTCTTTCACAAAGGCTTACCTCATCTTACCCAACATACTAGTCATACTCTTTTTTCACCTATCTTTCAAATCCCTACTCAAACACTTTCTTCTCAGGGCCGCCTTCCTTGATTCCTCATGATAGAACAAATCACTCCTTCTGTTTCCTCCATTATATGCTCTTGCCATACTGGGTGACACTTATGTATCACTTCTTTTCCAGAGTGTGATCCTCTTGAGGACAGGGGTCATATGGTCACCTTTTCCCCTCTACAGTCCTACACCTGGACAGTGTCTAGCTCACAAGGAGGGCAGTAAATGTCTCATGAATGGCATCCTTAGTATCCTTGAAAAGCCTGTACATAATCATTCACTCTAACGCCTTCTTACAAGCATCTTTCCCCTTCGGCTTGAAAGCTCTTTGAAAGAACAAATTATTTCTTCTTTAGTATTCCCATGGAATCTAGAGGACAAGAGGAGCATTTTTGGATTCATAGACTATGAGGTAGCTCATCATATTGTTCATGTATGACAGGGATACTAAAGTGAAGAGGTACTTAAATGAGAAGAAACACATATCCATGTTCCAACTGAGTACTGAAAAATATTATTTCCTTCAGTTTTGCTAATACCTCCCTCTCAAGACACTGGCTGAAGCCAAGAAAAACTTAGGCTCTCCAAACCTACCAATGTGGAGAATATGCCACAGAGCTTTCTCAAACAGCACCTCCTATTGACTTACACATGAATTTGGGCCATTGTCTTAGAAAACCCCATAGAAAAATATAACAGGAAGAAGTTCTATTTAAGAAAACAACTCCAAACTGAGTTTCAAGTTTTCTTATTCACAGGAGATTAAGGTTTCCTGGTAACTCCACAGTAAAAAGGCACCTGGGAATTGCAGCGGGATTTTTTCCCTCTCAAAAAAATAATTGATGGCCAACTCAAGAAAGAAAACCAAGAAGGAAACACAGAAGCCTCTATATATTTGTCTGCAGTTGGTTTCATCTCTGGCTAAATTCTTTCGTTCCCCATCTATCATCACTGTACCCATTAAGAACCAGAAAATTTGAATGACTAAATGATAATCTAGGGTGACAAAAGTACTAAAAGTAACAAATGCTAAGGAAGGAAAGGCACACACTTCTAGATCATCTCAATTTCACCAAAGAAAAAAGAAAGGTAATAAACTCTATTTTTTCACCACTTAAAGTGCCAAAACTCAGCTCCTTTCAAGAAGGAATTTACGTCCAAAGAAATAAAAACTGCAAAAGAAGTAGTTTGGGACAAACCACAACTGCTAAACATACAAAGTAAGAGTAACATTCAGGATATTTAGTCATTTAATTCAAGGATCATGTTACTTAAAGAGGCAGAGTAATAAAGCGTCCTCCTTAACCACTATTAGGAAAAGCAGAAAATGTTTTATGCTGTACCAACCCCTTTGCGTGTTGGCTGACTACAAACTTTCTACAAAAAGCATAATATTGACTAAAACAATATTAACATCAACGGCCAAGGAGAAGGAGGCAATCCTAATATATGCAATAAAAGCCCATAACACAGTCTTTTTGGAAAATAAGGACAGTACATGCTTTTTCCACCTAAGATATTAATAGCAATGACCCCATTATTCCTTGAATAATCCTGGCAACTGGCTAGCAAAAAGAAATACACCCTGAATAACAATACTATTCTTATATAATGTATACATACAATACACACAGAGAGAATGTTCATTATACCCCGGTATATTGTGTTTTTATGTTTAAAAACGCACTGTGGTATTGCTGCTATCTACATATTTTAATGACAGGTTTGGGGAAATATCTTTTGTCTGATCTAAATAGCACTGCTCCTTTGAGATATAATTTAATTTGAACCACTCATTGAGGGGTTAAACTACTCTACACACACACACATACATCCCAAATTTTGTTAAAGTCTGCATGCATAAAAAGAGAGGATGGAGGCCAGCCTGACGGCATAGTGGTCAAGTTCACATGCTCCACTTTGGCAGCCCAGAGTTCATGGGTTTGGATCCGAGGTACAGACTTACATACCACTCATCAAGCCATGCTAGGGGGGCATCCCACATACAAAATAAAGGAACACTGGCACAGATGTTAGCTCAGGGACAATTTTCCTCAAGCAAAAAGAAGACGACTGGCAACAAATATTAGCTCAGGGCCTGTCTTCCTCAACAAAAGAAGGAGAGAGAGAGAATGATTATGCAATTATTCAAGTATGGAATGCCTTTTATGCGTTTTAGTCTGATTCTTGACTACAAGGCCTCACAGAATTTCTTGACTACATCAGAAGAAGGGGGGAAGACTACAAGGAAACCTGTAGACCAAAACTTGAGAAGCATCACAAACTTGTGCTAGCTCCAGGTAGGTGCACCTCTCACTGCTAGTCTATCTGCTTCATCTGTTTTTTTCCTCCATGTTACCTTCTGTAGATGAGTTTCTTCTGCTTACTCACAGCTTCTTCTCCTTTATAACTCCAGCTTCCCCATGACCAAGACTGTCACCCCTGGCTTCTGCCTCGATCCATCCTGCACCACGACCTTTCCCACTCTGTTCCTACTATCACTCTGGGTCTGAGTTTCCCAGTTTGTTAGAGACAAATCTCATTCACTGAGTTTTCAGAGCTAGCCACACAGGTCATGACCATCCAGGAGGGCCTGACAATGCTGATATAAAGAAAATCATTTATGTCTTATTAACAATAGTCAAACAAAGTCAGAAAAGCACTCTTTAAGTCCTGGATGCCACCAATTAGCTGTCTGACCTTGGAAAAAAATCAGTTCATGTCGTTGTCTATAAGAAAAAGACACCACCACTACATGCAGCTTTAAAATATACTGACTCTTCTGTGAACCCATTTTAAGTCAGTAAAGCTTAAAGCTCTTTACTAAACGTCATAGCATTCACTTGAGTCACACTAAAAGGCAATGCACCACCTGCATCCTTTTATGGACTGCCATCTTACGGTTGAGTCCTTTTCCCGCGGTAACCTTATGGAGTCACATGAAGAAAGAAAATCATACAGGAGTTCTGACTACTAAGTCACAGAACCACGTGAAATTCTTTCAGAGGGATGCTTTCCACACTTTCTTATTCTGGCCACCGTAACTGCTACATGGTCTCCAAGCCAAATGTCAGGTCAAGAGCTTAGAGTGACAGACAGAGCACGTGAGCTCTAAGTGGGCCTTGATCGCCACTCTGAAATCAAGTATCTTTATTTTCTATTGTGTACCTAGCAATGACATAGGACCCAATCTTTCCTCTTCAATTGGATAAAGAATGGCAAAAAAATGCCAGCTCCTCATGTCTGTGACCGATTAACAGTGCCTGAAAATTATATAATCTTTAGCTACTTCCTGATGACATCCATATCGTGGATATTATGGCCTCACTACAACTGTATTGGTCAGGCCATGTCCAAACTGCCATACCCAGTTATTACTGCCACATTTAAAATGCAACATTGATCTTGTTCCTCAAAGTGAATACAACAGTAAGAGGGCTGAAAATTAAGTCCTATGATAAATAAAAAACTAAGCATCTTTAGTCTAAAGAAAAGAAGACATAGAGATGTTGTAAAAACCATCTTCAATTTTTCTTACACCTCCAAATGGCAAAACGAGGGCAAATTTATGAAGGAAAGGGGGAAACTGTCTAAAAATTAGCACTGATAAAAATGATCTGCCTTGTATATGCATCTGAGGCCAGTTTTGTCTTTATACCTGTTGTAGGTGATACAGAAGGAACTTCAGTACTTAATGGGAAGCAGAACCAGATGACCTCTTAGAGTTCTTTCAACAAAATACTGTATGTTCTATAAACTGGCAACAACTTATGCATCCACGGGCAACCTCAACCTATTGTAGCCATTACGATCTGTTCTTCTCCATAAGGCGGCGGTGGTTGTTAATCTTGGTTTTAAAAGTAATGGGGGTTCATTGTAGGAAAGAATAAAGAAATAAAAATCAACCATAATCTCACGACAGAGACAGTCACTGTAACATTTTAGAATAATTCCTGCCCCAGTTATGTTTCCAGGCATAAATATATATAAGAAAATTTGAGTCAAGCTGTTTATATACATTTTATCATGATTTTGCATTTATATGATAACCAATTTCCCAAGTCACTAAATATTTACCAAAACATGATCTTTTTATTTTATTGAGGTTACACTGGTTTATAACGTTGTGTAAGTTCAGATGTACCTTATGCCATTTCGGCTTACCAGACTGCACTGTGTTCACCACCAAGTCTAGTTTCCAACTGTCACCACATGTAGGTGCCCCTTTACCCTTTTCGCCCTCCCCTCACCCCCGTCCCCTCAGGTAAGCACCACTTTGTTCTCCTTATCTATGTGTTTGTTTTTTTCTCTTCTACAGATGAGTGAAATGACATGGTATTTGTCTTTTTCTGACTTATTTTGCTTAGCACCATAGCCTCAAGCTCCACCTGTGTTGTCAAAAATGGCATGGTTTCCTCTATTTTATGGGTGAGTAGTATTCCATTATGTATATAGATGCCACATCTTGTTTATCCATTCATCTGCTGATGGGCACTTGGGTTGCTTCCAAGACTTGGCTATTGTAGCACGTATCTTTTCGAATTAGTACTGTCACGTTCTTTGGATAAATATCCAGAGGTGGAATAGCTGGATCACATGGAATTTCTGTTTTTAATTTTTCAGAAATCTCTATATTGTTTTCCTTAGTGGCTGCACCACTTTGCATTCTCACCAGCAGTGTATGAGGGTTCCCTTTTCTCCATATCCTCTCCAACACTTGTTATTTGTCTTTTTAATAACAGCCATTCTGATGGGCATGAGGTGATACATCATTGTAGTTTTGACTAATTAGCATTTCTCTAATAATTAGTGATGCTGAACATCTTTTCATGTGCCCATTGGCCATCTGTATTCTTCTTTAGAAAAATGTCTGTTCATATCCTCTGAGCATTTTTTTCTTATTGTTATACGAGTTTTTTATATATTTTGGACATTAACCCCTTATTGGATATATGATTTGCAAATATTTTCTCCCAATTGATGGATTGTCTTTTATTTTGTTGATGGTTTCCTTTACCCTGAAGAAGCTTTTTAGTTTGATATGGTCCCATCTGTTTATTTTTTCTTTTGTTTCTCTTGCCTAAGGAGAAATGATATTCAAAAAAAAAATACTGCTAAGAACAATGTCCAAGAGTGTACTGCCTATGTTTTCTTCACGAAGTTTTATGGTTTCAGGTCTTACATTCAAGTCTTTAATCCATTTTGAGTTAATTTTTGTGTATGCGGTAAGATAACAGTCTACTTTCATTCTTTTGCATGTGGCTGTCCAGTTTCCCCAACACCATTTTTTGAAAAGACTTTCCTTTTTCCATTGTATGTTCTTGGCTCCTCTGACAAAAGTTAGCTGTCCATAGATATTAGGTTTTGTATGATGCTGTTTTGATTTCTCTAGCTTTGTAGTACATTTTGAATTCAAGGAGTGTGATACCTCCAGCTTTGTCCTTTTTTCTCAGGATTGCTTTGGCTCTTTGGGGTCTTTTGTTATTCCACATAAGTGTTAGGATTCTTTGTTCTATTTCCATGAAAAATGTCATTAGGATTTTGAGTGAGATTGCACTAAATTTGTAGATTGCTTTAGGTAATAAAGACATTTTAACTATGTTTATTCTTCCAATCCATAAGCACAAAATATCTTTCTGTCTCTTTACGTCTTTTTCAATTTCTTTCAATAACATCTTATAGATTTCACTGTATAGATCTTTCACCTCCTTGGTTAAATTTATTTCCAGGTATTTTATTCTTTTTGTTGCAATTGTAAAGGGGATTGTATTCTTGATTTCTCTTTCTGCTAGTTTATTGTTAATGTGTAGAAATTCCACTTATTTTTGTATGTTGATTTTGTACTCTGCAAATTTACTGTATTCATTTACTATTTCTAATAGTTTAGGGATTTTTTGGTGAGGAAGATTCGCCCTGAACTAACATCTGTTCCCAATCTTTCTCTCTTTTTTTTTCCTCCCCAAAGCCCCAGAACAGAGCTGTATATCCTGGCTGCAAGTCATTCCACGTCCTGTATGTGGGACACTGCCACAGCATGGCCCGACGAGTGGTGTGCAGGTCCACACCCAGCATCCAAATCTGCGAACCCCAGGCCACCAAAGTGGAGTGCACAAACCCAACCACTTGGTCATGGGGCCAGCCCCTTGGGTCTTGTTTTTCAATCCATCCAGCCATTCTGTGTTTTTGATTGCTGAATTCGATCTATTTACATTTATAGTGATTACTGATATATGAGGGCTTAATACTGTCATTTTATTGGTTGTTTGCTGATTGCTCTATATTTCCATTGTTTCTTTTTCCTTGTATTTCTGTCTGCCATTTCAGTTTGGTGGTTTTCTGTGACGTTTTTCTCTGTGTTCTCTTTATGTATGATTTGTGACTCTGCTCTGATTTTTTGTTTGTGGTTAGCATGAGAGTTGTATAAAAGACTTCAAAGATGAGATAGTCCTTGTTTTGCTGATAGTATCTTATCTCCATTAGCCTATGCAGGTTCTGTCCTTTTCATTTTCTCATTCTATGTTTTTGTCGTCAAAAATTATTCTTTTCTGTGTTGTGCGTTTGTGACCAAATTGAAGTAGTTACAGTTATTTTTGATGCTTTCTTTCCCTTTAGCCTTTATGTTATAATTAGTGTTTACTAACTTATTCTGATATAGAGTTGCAATTTTCTGATTCTGCCTCTTTATCACCTTGCTCAAAGTTCTGTACACCTTTGCCTTTTTGTTTCAGGCAGAAGAGCTCCTTTCAATGTTTCTTGTAAGACAGGTCTAGTGGCAATGAATTCCCTTAGCGTTTGTCTGGGAAAACTTATTTCCCCTTCATATCTGAAGGATAACTTTGCTGTATAGAATATTCTTGGCTGATAGTTTTTGTCTATCAATATTTTGAATATATCATCCCACTCTCTCCTAGCCTGTGGAGTTTCTGCTGAGAAATAAGCTGAAAGCCTGATAGAGTTTCCTTTGTAGATTATTTTCCTCTCTCTGGCTGCCCTTAATATTCTTTCTTTGTCACTGACTTTTGACAGTTTTAATATAACATGCCTTGGATGTCTTTTGCATTGAGATAGTTAGGAGTTCTACCAGCTTCATGTACTTGTATGCCCAGCTTCTTCCCCAGGTTTGGGAAGTTCTCAGCTGTTATTTCTTTGAATAAGCTGCTCCTTTCTCCCTCTCTTCTCCTTCTGGGATACATATCAGCCTTACATTGATTTTGCTAATTGAGTCGGATATTCCTTACAGAATTTCTTCATTTTTAAAAAAATCTTAGTTCTCTCTACTCTTCCACCTGAATCATTTCTAGATTTCTATCTTCAAGCTCACTAATTCTCGCTTCCATATAGTTTTCTCTACTTTCAATGCTTTCTACTTTATTTTTCATCTTACTAATTGTGTTTATCTCCAGAACTTCTGTTCAGATTTTTTTTAAGAGTTTCAAGCTCTTTGGTGAAGTACTCCTGTTCATTAATTTTATTCCTGAGTTCATTGAACTGTCTTTCTGAGTTTTCCTGTAACTTGCCGAGTTTCTTCATGACAGCTATTCTGAATTCTCAGTTCTCTGTTATTCTGAATTCTCAGTTAGATCATAATCTTCTTTGACTTCAAGTTTGGTTTCTGGAACATTGTTATTTTCTTTCTATGTTGCTGTGTTACTGTAGTTCTTTATGGTACTTGATGAGCTGACCCTCTGCCAGCACATTTGTGGTAGTAACCACCTTTCTTATTTGGGTAAGGCTTTGGTTACTTTGATTCTGAGCTGCTTCTGGTTGTACTTGAGAGCCTACACTTTCCACTCTCCACTGCCTGTGCCAGAGGCATTATCTGTGCCCTTCTTGTGCTGCTTGTGCCTCTGAGGTTGCTGGTGCCTTGCTGCTTATGATGCCACTGCAGTCTCAGGTGTCACTACCAGGGTCACAGGCTGCAAGCACTTCTGCTGCTTCCAGCATCTCATGTTTCCCCACTGGCCTCCCACAGGCTCTCTGCAGGCTCTCCACAGGCTTGGGTGCTGCTGCCCTGTGCGCTCCCTGTGTTACTCCTCCCAGGTAATCTGGCAGTGTTGGCAGTACCACTGCCACAGACACTGGATTCATAGGTGTCACTGTAACCGCCAGGGGCCCTTCTGCTGGTAGAATCAGTGTTGGGGATGCCACCATGAGGGGCTGGGTAACAGTTCTGCTGTGGTTCCTGAAGCCTCAGGTCACTGGTGCCACCTATCACTGCTGGGGGAGGGGCAGGAGCTAAGCCACAAATCAGTGTTGTTGCTGGTCCTGCAGCCTCTTGTCACTTGCATGCACCACTGTACTTTGAAACCTCAGGTCAGGGCACTGTGCCCAAGCTAGAGAAATCTGTGTTTTGGATGCTATCACCACAGCGAGAGAGCGGGGCTGAGTCACTGGCTTTGCTCTGTGTCCTGAATCCTCAGGACTTGTGTGCCACCTGCCACCGCTAGGGTGGCAGGGGCTATGGTCAAACTGCAAGTGCCCCGTCTGCCCCTGCAGCCTCTGTTGACTGGCACACGTGCCAGTGTGAGAACCCTCATGCTGGATCGCCACTGCCAAGGGAGGGCAAGGAGGCTGCTCCTCTATTTCCACTGCCTTCAAGAGGTCCAGTCCACTCACCTTCAGATATAGAGATGCATGGCTCTCTGGTATTCTGGTATGCTGTGCAGGGAGTCCTTTGTTGGTCGATGAACATCTGACTGGTTGTAACTTAGAGGGTAGAGACAAAGGGAACAACCTACTCTGCCGTGATGCTATATCACTGCCAAAAAGCATGATTTTTAATGCCTACATAGTAATCCAAAGTTTGGATATACCATATTTCAAACGTTACATTAAGCACTTAGTTAAAATTAATTTAATTTTAATTATTATAAATATTACCACAATGAATATCCTTATACATTGATCTTCAGACACATCTCTGATAACGTTCTTTGTATATACAAGATTGAATTTGATTTATGCCACTTCAGGTATAAAACAGTTTGAATCACACAAAATCAAAGGACATAATTAAATATACACACATACAAAGATTACCAAAGAATATTCAAGACTTCTGTGATTAGAACTAATCAAACATAATCCTTCCTCAAAATAGTTAATACCACTATCTTGAAAAATTGCTTCTGACCCACACAGAAATGTTTACCTTTGCATTTTATCAGTTTCTTAGTGTAATTTTGGTTTGTCTGTGTAATGTGGAAACTGTTCTGAAATCTTAATATCAACTATAAATAAGGAACATTGTATTTCAATATTTTTCAATTAAGAGAAATGCTGACCACTATAGGAATTAAGGAATTTAATCCATTCAGAGCATTTTACAAAATAATATACAAGCCTTTTTAAACTAAGACAAATAAATCACTTAGCTGGATCTTTCCATCATCCGTTCTATCCTAGGTGCACTGCACATCACTACTGAAAACAGTCACATCTGTGAATTTTTTTTTTTCTTTTTTGAGGAAGATTCGCCCTGAGCTAACTACTGCCAGTCCTCCTCTTTTTGCTGAGGAAGACTGGCCCTGAGCTAACATCCATGCCCATCTTCCTCTACTTTATACGTGGGATGTCTACCACAGCATGACGTACCAAGCGGTGCCATGTCTGCACCCAGGATCCAAACCAGCGAACCCTGGGCTGCCAAGAAGCTGAACACACGAACTTAACCACTGTGCCACCGGGCTGGCCCCACATCTGTGACCTTTATAAAAAGACCTATTCTCATGAATTCAATCTGATTTTCCACATGATCCAATGTTTTGAGTTTGGTTTCAAGAAGTGGAGAAGAACATTTTAACCAGTAACGACTAAACTTTCACCAGATATTATCATTCACTTTAAAAAAATTGTAGTAGCAATTAGGGCATCTTCACTATCACCAAACATACACTTTAAAGGAATCTCAGTGACATCCTCTACTTCCATGGTTGCAGAAAAAGGAGTAAAACCACAAATGTGGTTTTCATAAAGCAGTTGTGTGAAATGACTGTCAAAATAAAAGCTGACTCTATGATGTTATGACGGAACTCTACAGGTGAGAGTATGACGTGCTTGAGAATGCAGCTTTGACACCCAGACTTCTCATCTTCAAATGAACACAAAGACAGAACTCAGACGAATGGATGATAAGCCAATCACTTAGTCTTTTTCTTAATCTTTTTTCACTAACCTTTACCTGCTGGACTCTTGTTAGAAGACACAGCGAATTGTAAGATATAAAAATAGGATCGATTCTCACCTTTAGCAACTTTCTGGAAGATGACGAGACAACCTGTTTTCTGGGTTGTTCCTTTTTTCTAAGTCTTACATGTGATCAGTTATCCTTATTTAGCCACTAGTATGAGAGAATCATGATCACAGATTCTCCCACTGAAACTTATTTTCAGGGCCATAATGTTGTAATCAGGAATAAGAACTCAGCAGCCAGGAACTCAGTGGGTGTTCATTAGTGATGACATGATGACATCCACTGGTGATAACCTTTACTTAAGTTTGGAACCAACACTAATTCTGCACAGCCTTCTCAGCGCATCTTTAGAACCGCGACATCAAATACGCTTCACTGTATGCATACCCTTTCGTACCATTTGAATTGTGAACCACACGACTATATTGCCTATTGAAACAAATACTAAGATTAAAACTTTAAAATATCCTAATTTTATTTAAATCAAATTTGACTTAAAATGTTTAAGCATATAAGACACAATGTTACAGGAAGTATATCATGGACTACAGCTAACTGAATTTACCTTTAAGTAATTAAATCAAAACTTATTTCTCTTACCAGAGGAATATGATCTATCTATTCAACATATACAAAATAATGGCCAGCAGAGAAAGCAGAAACAATTTTACTTGGAGATTTGTGCCTCCCCCCCATAAAAAGACTCAAGTGGTCCCCATCTGAGACCACCTAGTGCACTCATTTTAAGGTAGAGAGGGAGCCAAAAACTGCTCCCAGCAGTTTCCCTCAAGAAGACAAACACTTGCTACTTCCCAGTCTCAAGATGACAAAAGTAATCTGTTTGCCTAAAAAGGATGAGTTTGAGGGTAATATAAATACACCAAGTAAACCTCCAAACAGTATCTTATTTATGTTAGTCTTACTCTTAGCCCTTGTGAAAAGTCATAGTTTTATAGGTCAGTTTTCCAAACTGACCTGTTTTAAGAGTATAAAATATCCTATATTTAAAATATGTGATGTGTACTTTGTTGAGAAACAATGTCTATAACCCAGTGTAACGGAAAATGTGGCTTTCATCAATTATGATGCTGACTGGATTTTGTCTTCTCCAGCCTCTGGGATTCAAGATTCCTAAAGTGTTTTGCTTTGATGAGTCACAATCGTAACACAATCACTATACCCATCCCCACCTAATACACTGTAACACACTTTCCCCGCCAAGATCTGGCCGTAGTCATTTCACAAGAGAAAGAAAAAAAAAAACTCATTAAAAGGAAACGGGACAGACAGTGAGTAAGCCATGAACAACTGCCCGAAGAACTGGAAAAATGCTGGCAGATCACTTCCACGTGTTCCAATTAAAGTTGCCATGAAGGGTGGACAAAGAACTAGAGAGAATGTTGATAAAGCTGTATTCATTCCCTCTTTCTTTAAGTGTAGTTAGAAAAAAAGAATAAAAAGTACAATTATTAGAGAACTTGCAAAGTTTTACCAGAGAGAAATGTTTGGGACGTTTCCAATGCAAACAGTCTAATGCGTAATCCCATTAGCCAATCAGAGAATATTCAAAAGTACTTTATATGCATTTTTAATATACACAGAAAAATGACTAAGAGTTTATAAATAGCTCTCTTTCAAAGACGGAATGACAAATTAGATTTTTTTTCTCTTTCTTGCATGTCAACTATATATTTGTTCTACATAATTTAGAAATGACTTGTACTAACAGAAAAACAGACTTAGTATAAATGACAGTTAAAATCCATAGATCAAATTGAATATAAAAATGTGATAAACAGGGGCCAGCCCTGTGGCCTAGTGGTTCAGCTCAGTGTGCTCCATTTCAGCAGCCTGAGTTTGGTTCCCAGGCACGGACCTACACCACTCCATCAGCGGCCATGCTATGGCAGTGACCCACATACAAAATAGAGGAAGACTGGCACACATATTAGCTCAGGGCCAATCTTCCTCAGCAAAAAAAAAAGGGGGGGGATAAATAACATTTACAGTTTCAGCAAATTTTTCTAATTATAGTAAATTCTCTATAGAATCATTTCTGCCATTGAAAAGGTATCACAGGTTGAACTGTGTCCCCCCAAAATTCATATGTTGAAATCTTAACCTCTAGTACCTTAGAATGTGACCTTATTTGGAAATAGGGTCATTGCAGATCTAATTAGTAAAATGAGATCATTAGGGTGAGCCCTAATCCAATATGACTCGTGTGCTTATAAAAAGAAGAAACTCTGACACAGAGAGGAAGAATGCCAATGTGAAGATGAAGGAAGAGATCAAGATGATGCTTCTACAAGCCAAGGAATGCCAAAGCTGGCAAGCAAACCTCCAGAAGCTGGGAGAGAGGCATGGAACAGATTCTCTCTCAGTCTTTAGAAGGAACCAATCCTGTCACCCTAATCTTGGACTTCTAGCCTCCAGAACTGTGAGACAACCAATTTTTGTTGTGTAAGCCATCCTGTTTATGGTATGTTTTTACAGCAATCCTAAGAAATACAAAAGATTTCAAAGCATAGTACACAGAGACACTACACTTTGACCCCATACATTTTTTGTAACAATCTTTTGGTAGACAGTGCTTGCAAAAATCAGTATTTCTTCTATATGTTCCTCCTCTCTCCCCACCTTCCCTAACTGCAATTACATAAGGCCACATAAATGGGTTCTCTCCAATGGAGTGTGAGAAGAAGTAACAAACGCCACATCCAGGCCTGGGCCTTAAGACCGTGGCATGCTTCCCCCATACTCTCTTCCTCTTTCTCACAGCTCACATTTGGACCTGGTGGTGACCCAGGTTCAACCCTACAGATGAGATTCACGCCTGAAGGAACAGCAGAGCTATGTCTTAGAAGGAATCTGGGTTTCTAACTGACAGCATGGGACAACGCCATGCACCAAGCAGGAATACTCTCCTTGGAATGTTACACGGAAGTAAAATAAATGATTCTGTCCTCTAAGTCACTACACTGTTGGGTTTCTCTGCTATAACAGGTTAGTCTTTTATCCTAATAGAGTGTCAATGGAAATAAAACATTTCAAACACACGCAGTAAAAGAGTAGATAGAAACCAGGCAGATCTCCGAAAAAACAATAACTGTGACTCCACAGGAGAAGTTTAAGTGTATAATAAACTGAACAACGACTATTAGAGCTTCAAATCTGAGACCAAACATCTGATGATCTCAGTAGCTGTTAAACGACTTTGTGGAAACCTACCATTTCTTATTCTTAAAGGTATTTTTAAATTTAATTTTCTTTTTTTCCAAATTCAAAACTTTTTAATGACAAAAATTACTTTTATTTAGTATAATAATATTCTTCTGATTTTACATATACTTGGATGGTACAAAAAAAGTAACATATAAAACTCTCACACCCCTCCTCCAATCCCCTCCTTAGGGAGAGCCAGTATGGAGCTGGGGAGACATCCTTCCAAATTTAGATGTTTTCAAATTAATAAGCGTAATCAAATTTTAAACTCAGCTCAAGAGAAATTTTAATTTTGGCTTGTGTTATATACTTAGACTCAAAACCAAAACACACTCTAACAAGCGTGCAGAGCCTTCACATTTGTATTATTCTGAGAGAAGAAAAGCATTTTCTCAAAGATGCTAATGACCAGCAATGTGGCCTAATTCTTGTTCTTAAATGGTTCTGGAAATGTCATTATGTGAAATTAGAATACGTGTACTAGAACAAAGCTCCTGGAGGACAATTCAGTACTTCTCCATTGCTTCATTTTACTGTAGATGAACCATAATGTCTACTTCTGTCTGGTCAAAACACTGAAAATGACTCTTCTGGAATTTAAAATGTTTGCCTTTGATTAAGTTACAGGTTTTTTCCAGGCTAAGTATCCAAATCCTATATGGACATTTATCTATCAGGAAGACACTCTCTATTGAGCTAAAAAAGAAAATGAGGAGATGAAAACTACTTCCACTTAATTATTTAGAGACCTCATTAACCTGTGACCAAGAATGAAATCCATGATTCCAACTCATGGTTTGTGGGACGCACACATGTTCCTGGATTCAAACATGTGTTTCCATTTAAACTGCTGGAATGTATACATGGCTCCACAAAGAGTGATAAATATTAGCAAATCTTCTAAGAATGAAGGTCCTTTATGGCCACATACACCATGTTTTGATTCAGCTTTTAAAAAGTCTGAGTCACACAAAGCTGAACGGTTCTGCTTTTTAAATTTATCTACAAGTTAAAGAAGAGCAATAAAAGAAGAAATTCTTCCACAGATCACATCTACTTGTACTATCACAGCCAACCCAAGGCAAATCTGTGACTTCTGCTGTTTGTTGTCTCTTTTCTTCCCCTCATGGCAAGCCTGCCCCAGCTAAAGGCAAGGCACTCTGAAATACCCAGGTATTGAGTACAGGTTGGATTTCAACCAATGTCAGATAATGCCACGTAAGGGGCTTCAGGTGTAGGACATACACTTCAACAGCATGAGCCTAAAGCAGAGGTGGAAAACTGTGGTCTGGCACATTCTATTTGGCCAGCACAGTATTTTTAAATTTTTTAAGTTTAAATCCCTATAGGAAAGGCCTCCCGTACAAAGAAGGTACTTCATCACATAGAATATTGTATCTCACCATGCACTATGAACCCCTCAGATGTAGTGTGTAAGCCAAACGTTTGAAGTGTGAATGCCACAGACGAATTCTTCCACCTCTGTCTAGCCTTCCAACATTCTGTTTCTTTGCCTAGAATGCCCTCCCAACCCACGTAGGCCTACCTCTTCACTTGGCTACCTTCTGCTTTTCTAAACACCTCAAGAAGTCCTTTCTAATCTCCTAAAGTTCTGGTCAAGTGCTTAACCCTCTACAACTCTAGACTCTCCAGCTATTTCTGTGACTATATCACCAGACACCAAACAAATGTTTTTAGGGCAGGGACCATGCCTTTCTCAGTTTGGTCTCTCCAGTGTGTAGCACACAGCAGGTGGTAAATAAATATCTTCAGAATGAAGAAATGACAATACAATTATCAGCTCTGAAAATATTTGCTTTTAATATCCTTGGAAGAGAATGCAGATGAATGATGAAGTTGACCCAAAAAAGTAGATCACACAGAAAGCAAGAGAATGAAGAGGCTTGTAAAAGCCCAGTACAGTTACACACAGGTGTTTTCCAAAGGCCTGATGACCCACTAGAGCGATATTTAGCTTCATGTATAGTTGCTGCTCTATTTCACTCTAGGACATCCGTCTATTTGTTCCTACACACATGCTTTCTGGATATCAACAAAAAAGACACAAATATAATAAATCCAAGTAAACAAAAGAAGGAAGACCATGAACTCAAATCAATTTCTTCGAAAGGACAGGCCTCTTCCCTTATATAAAACACCTATTTTAAAATAGAGCTGACTAGAATTAACCAACTGCTTTTCATAGTTTCTATATTCCTTTTTCAATCAGCTCCACTCCTATTTCCCTTTGCTATATAGGACGGACCAGACTGGCTTCACTGTAGGTCAGAACTTTCAGAAGACAGCCAAAGTCAGAAAGGACACGGTTACCAGTCGTGAGCAAATAGGTGTAAAGGTGCACCTTTTATCAATTATATCATGCCACCCACGGTCACGCTTACAGAAATGAGGAAAGCTGTGAGGGACTCCTCTCTACCTCACAGGTCAGGTATGCGTTTGGGGAAGGAGGAAATAGGGAGTAGCAGTAAAAGAAGATAATCAGGACAGCATTTTGACAATTTCCATTTGAGAAATCAATCTGGCAACTCTCACTGCCTCCTTGCCTCCAACCAAAAACTTCATTGGATTTACCCAGAAGGAGCCTTCTCAGAATAAAGCGCCAAACAGCCTCCCACCCTTTCTTGAACTGATCATCTCCAGCTATCTTATCAAAACCTATTCCCCTTCATATGGAAGGGGAGCTTTCATGGGCTTCTAGTGAAGCTACTGAGACAGGTATATTTCTCCTTAATTATCACCAAGGCAGGAGTAAAAAGCAACTTACCTTTTGAAAAAAGTCTTCCCCACTTTTGCCTTTGCCTTCAGCAGCAGCTGTAAATAAAAATGCATACATTTAAAATAGTTTCTTTTTTCAACCTATGCATTCAAAAAATTCTCAAATATCAGGTATGAGATTACAAAGGTAAACAAGATGCCATTCTTGCTCTCCCAAAACTCAGTGCCTGTTAACAGGCCCCATCCGTGATGAAAATTTGATAAAGAATAAAACACTCATCCAATCAATTACACATCTTTAGATAATTTCACACTCCTTTTTTTGCCTGACTCACAAATCTCTATTTTCACACATATATGAAAGTAATCTCATCTTTCATGGTTAAGAAACTATACGAACAAATGCAACTACCAAGATAATCAGCTGAAGCGCTCCAAGCACTTCCTATCCGTCATCCGTCCCAGGCAAAAGACTGACAGAATTTTCAACTGGTGGCTCAGCTGCCGAGGCCCACTCTGAGCTGTTTCAGTTTTATGCTTTGCGATGACTATATAATCTACTTGGATTTCAGCTGGCATCACATACTACTTTAACTCCCTCCTTCATTTGCATACACAAAGAGAGAGACAAAACAACATGAGACTTAAATAGTAATGGCGAAGGTCACAGACAACCAAACTTCATGTGAGATTAATTAACAGGTTACTATTTGAACAATCATTTTGATATCTAAATGGTAGCCTATAAATAAAGAACAAACCCAGTTCTTTATTTTCAAAAGTCTTACGACTGTAAATATTTTTTTTAATCTACAGAGAGGGGTGGGAAATTTGACTAAAAGGAAAGAGGACAAAGAGCCAATAGCTTCTTTCTTGCAATAGCTTCAAATTGCATCTTTCAGAGGAAAAACAGGTCTCAGATTCAGGTGCAGAGTGGAACAGCGGTTAACCGGAGAAGCCACCCTCACGGGACAAGAAAGCAGCTGGAGCAAGAACTCTTGGAAATTGAAGAACGGAAGACTGTGGTACCCCAAACAAAACCTGCTAGGCAATACTGCCATAGGGCACTGCGCGCGCACGTGTGTGTGTGTGTGTGTCTGTCTGTCTGTCCTGGGCACTTGTTAAAACAATTAAAGACTCAAGAAGCACAGAAGATTATTCTTTTAGGTGGAAGATTCAAAACTCAATGAAATTCTCCCTGCCCTCAAAGAAATAACAAGTATCATAAATTCTTTTTTCACCAACTTTAACCTCACAGTTATATATAAGGCACTTTCTATAATCTTATAAAAATGTATTTTTTTCTCAACATGTTTTCCTCCAAAAGAGAGAGCACAGAATACATGTTTCTGTGATTTCCAAGGATAGTTTGAGGAAATCTATGAAAACAAGAGCTAAAAAGAAATAAAAATTGGGAGGCCGGCCCGGTGGCACAGCGGTTAAGTTTTGCATGTTCTGCTTTGGTGGCCTGGGGTTCGCTGGTTCAGATCCCGGGTGCGGACATGGCACCACTTGGCAGGCCATGCTGTGGTAGGCGTCCCACATATAAAGCAGAGGAAGATGGGCACGGATGTTAGCTCAGGGCCAGGCTTCCTCAGCAAAAAGAGGAGGATTGGCAGTAGTTAGCTCAGGGCTAAATCTTCCTCAAAAAAAAAAAAAAGAAAGAAAGAAAAATTGTATTCTAATGTTTGGTAGGCTACATAACAGCTTCCCAAAGATGTTCATGTCCTAATCTCTGGAACCTGTGAATATGTTACCTTACACAGCAAAAATGATTTTGTAGATGTGATTAAACTAAGGCTCTTGAGACGGGAAGACGATCCCGAATTTCCCAGGTGGGCCCAATGTAATCACAAGGGGTCCTTATAAGAAGGAAGCAGGAAGCTCAGTCTGAGAAGGTGATGTGACAATGGAAGCAGAGAGAGAGAAGGGCATGTGATGACAAAGGGAGAAGTTCAGAGGGAGAAAGATGTGGAGATGCTACACTGCTAGCTTTGAAGATGGAGGAAGGGGCCACAAGCCAAAGAATCTAGGCAGCCTCTAGAAGCTGGAAAAGGCAAGAAAATGGGTTCTCCCCAGAGCCTCTGGAGGGAGCAGAGCCCTGCCAACACCTTGATAAAGCCTAATGAGACCCATTTCACACTTTTGACTTCCAGAACTGTAAGATAATAAACTTATGTTGTTGTAAGCCACTATACTTGTAGTAATTTGTTACAGCAGTAAAAAGAAACTATTCATAATGCCAGTACCGTTTTAACTTTACTTTTTGCACAAATACCACACCATAAACAGCATGAATTCGCAGACATTGATGAGAGCATTTAAATCACACATTTCCACAGATTCTTTGCAGTTAACTCTACAAATTATGATTTTAACTCTCTAATTTTGAAATATCTCTATTAAAACTTTAAATAAACATAAAAAGCAAATTTCAACCAAAAAACTCACTCTTTCAAAATAAACTGGCAATGTGGTTGATCACAGCTAGAGGGGCCACTCAGGCAAGACTAAAGGTCAGTATCCAAACCTAATGACACAAACCTAATGACAAGTGCCTTGGGCACACTTCAACTCATCCACCTCTTGGGCTGTCTTTACCACCAAAGCTAAAAATAGTTTAAAGGGGCCCTACTCAAGAACACAATTGCTTGGCAATGAAAACTGCGTATCAGGGCACAAAGATTTGAAAACTTTCTAGTGACATCAAGAAAACTCTTCTCTGAAAATAAATTTTAGAATCAAAGATATTTTCAAAGGCCTATCAAGCAAGGCAGATAATCACCCCTTTCACCTGCAGGGAACAACTCTGCAACTTAGAATTCATCAGTTTAAATTTCATGATCCAACTACATTTTATTACAGAAACTTCCTTTAGGACATTTATTTTGTTCATGACAAACTCATTATGTCACAACCTTGAAATGCTCCTTCATTCCAAGTCCAGCTAAACAAACTTCACAGAATGGCCTTTCAATCCTTGGATGAATAAAAAATGGGGGCATTTCCTTAGTTAGACACAAACTATAATTAACTATGTTCCAGAAAAACATCTAAAATTTAACCAGAAACCTGCACCTTTTAGCAACCTTATAATTTGAGGGGGAACAGGAGGCAGAGAGCCGGAAATGGCATACTCATTGGCACCAAAAATCTTTGTTCTTTTCCCTTCCAAGTGCTTATGTATAAGAAACTCCAAATCTGAGCCTGATTTTCCCCCAAATCCTGAGACATGTCCACTTCTCAAAACCCACAAGTGCCCTGGTAAAAGATTCTGGTTGAAGTCTTCGATTATTGCCTCAGGCGCAAACCATAGTTAGTCCCAGTCATTGGCACTTTACAGGGAGCATCCTTATCTTATTCTCAGGTTGCTGGGTCTCTGCAGGACTTATCCCAACTCTACACAAGCAAAGCTGCCAAGGCCACAGAAGCCAATCAAGAGAGCAACATTTCCCCAAAAGCATTCTCTCCCCCAAAATGGGGATCCTTCTGTGCTCAAATTTGACAGCTCAATTCTCAATTACTCTAAATTCCTCAGAATCAAAACATAAACTCCTCTGAAGAAGTGAGAGACTGAGAGAAGGGAGTTCACAGAATATGTCATTCACAATATAAACGTAGGCATTTAAGACGTTCACTTTACAGACCCGGAAAAGAACACAGAGAAATTCACTCTTTCATTCCCCAAATATGTAAGTCCTGTGCTGGTGAATCAAAACAGGCAAGACTCTGCCCTCATTCAACCACAACCTTGGCCCACATATTCAAAGCCACCCAACTTGGAGAGAAAGCCAAAATTAAAACTCAGTTATACAGACAACTTTCCCAGAGATCTTGTCACACTCACAACTCCATCCCAATGAAACGTTAAAATTAGAGATTTCATTTAGCTATTCTCATTCTGGATGATGCACTAAAAAGCGAGTCATTTTACTCTTAACCCATCACCAGAGCCAGGCAGCTGCTGTCAGGCCTGAAGAAGAAAAGGGTCCTTCTAGGGAGACCATCGGAGAGGGGAATTGCAGGAAAAAATATGAGATACGATAACATCTTGACTCACTGGTTTTCTTTTCATTATGTTTGGAGGGGAAAATGTTGCCTGTGAAATGAGCTAACCCATACTTCATGTCATGACATTCCTTGACCCGTGAAGTTTGATTATATTCTGTGGTCTAAGAGTTCTCCTGAGCCTTCACATTCTTACATGCTGATACAGTCTCATCTTTTTATTCCACCGTAGCATGAACACACACACAATGATTTAGCAGGCTTTTTCTAACTCTCTTTACAGTATGACTTCTGCCTGATGTTCCAAAATTTAATTGATTGTAAAAACCCTGGATTATTTCTGCCAATGAAAGCACTTATCTTTATTTTCATGACACAGAACTCCAGGAATAAATTACTTCAATACTACTGAAACATGGCTGGTTGATTGTGCAGGTAAAGCATTTCACATTTTAAGCTGAATGATTCATTTTTTATGTTTATTATAATTTCTCCAATGCGTTACCATATTTTATTTCATATTTTTGCTTCACAAGAAATATGGGATGGCAAAAGCCCCGGCCAATAAAAACAGCGAAAGTTGAAACAGGTGTAAACTATTCCAGTCCTGCAAACTACACGGCAAGTCTAGTTAATTACCGAATTAAAAGGGAAAAGGCTTGATTTTAAATTCTTCGTAGGGCATATGGAAACTTCTGTTTAAATATCCTTTTCATTCTGAAATGCTTTTCCATTATAACATGTGATGCTTTATGGAGCCAATCCCAAAAACACAAGGACTATGTATTTCATATTTAAAACACAGTATGGCATATCTTTAAACATTCCCTTGATGAGCAATGGGTTTTTTCATCTCGGTGTAATTTCAGCAAGAAAAAAACCATGCTCAAGTTATAAAAACTAATTGGGAAATAACTCTTCAAATCTGTAAAGATTCAGGGCATTCCTTTTTTTTAAACACAACCCAACTGTAGCACATTAACAACTAAGAGAGCTGCTCTATCTTAAGGCCACCTGAAAGACAAATGAAACCATTTAGGCAGTCTGATTCTCCCGCAAAAATATTTTGCTAAAAATTTAAAACATTCATTTATTGTCTCAATTTAATCCATATGCTAAAAGAGCTATGTCACGCATTTTATTCTGTATATTACTGCTCTCAGAAAACTTCTCTGACAATTCGCCAATTCTTCTAAAAAGAGGAATCAGCAAAAGATTTAGAAGATGCAGTTTCTATATACTCCCAAAGAACTTTTCTTATTCACGAATCATATCTAACACTCTAGACCGGCATGCAGAGCTCTGAGAATTGACTAAAGAAATGGTAGACACTAAGTCTATATTTAAAGTTTCTTCAATTCTCAATTACAATCATTCAACTATTCTAGCTAACTGAAGAACGCTTCCAAGTTTAAATTTCAGCAGTGAACAGTGTCATTTGAACGTTGTATAGCACAATAACTGTGGGGATTTTCAGACTTCATCTTTCCTAGAACTCTCTACCTGTTTCCCAGAGTCCACTGTGAACAAATCAAATTCACCTGCCCTGAAAAAAAAAATCATGCAGGCCTGTTGAGAAAAATCAAAGAGAAACAGACAAAAATAAACATAATTTTTAACTTAATAGTGGCTGGATATTTAAAGATGGTTTATCTTCTTCAGTTCAAATTTTTTTTCTTAAACATTGTTTTATTTTTGCAGTTAAAAAAATTCCCATGTTCAAACACACCTAAAACTTTTTTTATGGACACTATAAAACAGGAGGTACAGAAAGATCTCAATTTTTCATATAAATATGTGTGCATACACATATAGTGTATGTGCTAGAAAAAAAAGACAAAGAATAAACACCAAAATATTAGCAATTGTTATTTGAGCGGTGGAATTATTGGGTCATTTATCACTTTCTCCTTTGTATTTTTCAGAATACAGAAAGTTTGAACTTCTTTTTAATCAGGAAAAAAATCAGGTGAAAATCATTTGAAATCTTTCTTCCTATCTGGGAGTGAGCCAAGGTTTACCACTACTGGTTTGTTACAGCATCATCTTCGGTCCACAGTATACAAAGCAATCTAGCAAAAGTCTGAAGGTCAAATGTGGATATAAGCTAACTAACTTGATAACAAATGACTAACGTGATATCAGAGATGGATAATGGTCGATAAAATCATACCAAGTATAGTACATCAGAGGCCTAAATTAACCTAGCACTTTCTAAATTGAAATATTGATTTTGTGCAACTTTCAGTGGAGAAGTTTTAACAACTTATGCCTAGACTAAGAAATTCACAGCTGAAAACACTAAACAATCTAATACTTGGAAAACCTCTGATTCAAATTCACATTTAACAGCTAGCCAAAAGACAGAAAGAGATGCTCTCTAAAATGCATGAAGCAAAAAGTGAAAGAAAATTATATGTATACATTTCTAACTGCAGAGTTTTAAAAAAGCCACTTTTACTGAAAGGTCATATCAAATGTAATAAGAAATAAAACAGTTAACACTTTATTAATTTACCACATTCTAAAAGGGCTCAATGGCTACGAGTATGAAAGAAGAGAGATCGATTATCTATGATAATTTGGATCAAGAGCATGGGCCATTAACTGAACTACACCAATAATCCAAGAACATCCTTTGAGGATATTCTTTTTATTTCATTTCCCACCAAATTTTCAACAGAATAAGAATGACAAAGATTATGATGGGGATTAGGGGAGGAGTCCTGCTCTATTCTAACAATGGGGACCACTACTGCCCCTTTAAGGTTTACGTCTACTAACCTCAACAACTAAGCCCTTTGCAGAC
Organism: Equus quagga; assembly: GCF_021613505.1. Lineage (NCBI taxonomy): Eukaryota > Metazoa > Chordata > Mammalia > Perissodactyla > Equidae > Equus > Equus quagga. Next base: position 136,881,963 of record NC_060268.1, read on the forward strand.
TACACTTCTCAAAATGTGGATTGTAGGAGAATTTTTTTCAGATGTTAAATCTCTCAGGGCTGTAAAGCTGTGCCAATATTCCAAGTGATAGGGACAATCTAAGATGCTGGTGGCCCTTCAGAGCACAGGAGCAGCCTCGAGCGAAGTCTAGTGTTCCCCAGTCTGCAGGCTTTTAGTTTCAGAAAGCATCTGTTGCTGTCAAATGTAGGAAAACAAATATTCACAAAAACCTGAGAACATCTAAATCACATTATTCATGGCTTCAAGCAACTTCTAACTTGAACTTTTCAAGCAACTCTGGCTAAGGGTTTATTCAGACTCCAAATTTATTGGCCTGACAATGAACACTTTCCGTGGACTGATAACCCTAACATACGTCAATGGAATCTCAGTCCAACTGATTAACAGAAACTTTGGTCATGTCAAATGTCTCACTTTCAGATCCCATTTCTTCTTACATAAGAAATCCCTGAAGCACCATATAGTCTGGCCAGGGGTCATAAACATTATTTGACAACTTTGAGTATTTACATAATATTAGTTTCTTTCTTTAAAAATCAACACTCTCCTAGCTTTCTCAAAAGTTACAGGATGTTCATGGCCTTTATACAGTTTAATGGAGTTAAGAATACCTAATACACCACAGTGAGCTTATGCTGGTCTTCCTATGGAGCTACACTGTCCAAAACGATAACCACTGGTCATTCGTGGCTACTGAGCACTTGAAATGTGGCTAGTCTGAATCCAGATCTGCTCTAAGAGTAAAAAACATACCAGAGTTTAAAGACTTAGCACAAAAAAAGTAAAAATATCATTAATAATTTTTGATTATATGTTGAAATACCATTTTTATATATTGGATTAAAGAAAACTATATTATCAAAATTAATCTCACCTGTTTTCTTTCTCATGCGGTTATAAAATTTTAAGTTGCATTTGTGGTTCACATTATATTTCCATTGTACAGTGCTACTATAGAGGATAATGACTTACTTTGCTATTACCCAAAGAGGATTGAAAAGATTCAGGTAGGTATAACAAGCTACAAAGGACTGAAAACAAGGAATGTTTCCAAATAGTAGGAGTCAGCAGCTTGAAATCAAAGCTGTATTTATCTTAACCTCCTGGGAACATTTTCAGGGAGGAAGAAAAAGGTTGGTTGGTGTTTTTGGGGGTGGTGGGAGGGTTAAAGAATTAAGAGCAGTTTGAATAAAACATATAACATTAATAATCATTTCCTTAATATCCAGCTTTGGCCCAACCCAAAACCATGAAACTATTTAAGAGTTTTTGTGGATGGTTACTTAATGGAATGAAGTTTATATTTCTTTTGTGTTTGTAATAACATGGCAATGGGGCAAGCCAACTTGTGTTAAATCAGAACCAAATGTGTTCCAGGCATGTTTAAAGTTCAGGTTATACGTGGAAATCTGACAAGGCAATCTGTTTGCTATTCTCCCCACCAAAATGGATGTGGAGGTGGGAGGGCGCAAAGATATCCTTGTTCTCATCAGGGCTACTCCCAATTCATCTTACTACTAAAAAGACTCATTTATTGACTCATTTAAACAAAACTTATAGCACCTGAGGCACACAGAGAGAAGAAAAAAGTCAGAATAACCAGGGTTCAACTCTAGACTTGCCATTAAATAGTGGTATAACTCCAACCAAGAGATCTAGCCCCCCAAAGCTCTGTTGTCACTTCTAACATATGCAAATAAGCACGCTATACGAATTTAATAAATGGAAGCCAACAACTATGACCTCAAAACTTACAGTCTTACTCAAATGTAAGTTCTTTGAGGTAATAAAAATGACAAAACTCTAAAAGGTTAAACATTACAAAATAGTCACAGTTAACAGAAATTCAAAGAACGAACACAGTATGGAGATTTTTAAGCTCATCGTTTAACATAGGAAACGACTGAGACATGGGGAGAGATGGGGAAAGTGAAATCCGGGAAGAGAGAGTGCTGTGAATCCCGATGTCGGTCTGTCCCAAACTTCCATTTCCCTTTTATATGCCTCGGAACACTTAAAATAGCACCCGTTCCTACAAGGAGCTGTAGGTGCAGGACAGCAGGGAGTTTGGAAGGGGAGCCAGCTCTCCAGTGACTGAGGATATGAATACCTCAAGTTGGCTCACACTGATTCTTTACCAGAGGAGTGTGTAGAAATATGTGGGGTGTTTTCTGTTATTGTTGTCACAGGATGGGGCAATGGTGCAGGCATTTAGTGTCCAGGGCAGTCACAAAGAGCCCAGCTCAATGAAGAATTGTCCCATCCATAATGCAAATACCCCTAATTGAGCAATACTGGTAGGCTGCTTCTTTTTAGAATGTCCTGTCTTCAGTAAATGATTTTCTAAAGAATGCCTATCTATGCCACTTCTCTGTTCTACAGTATCGGTGACTTAGATTTACTCAAGGATCATGCACTGCCACGAAAACTAGGACAGCTGTTCCTATTTAGGGTGAAAATGCGCTTCTTGGTATTCCGCGTGCCCAGTTCTAATGCACTATATTCTAATTCAGGTCCACAGCTGATATAATGCTCTACGTGTTAGGGGCTGCACTGTGATTAGATGGCTGTATAGCAGTTATTCACCTTGAAATGTATCAGCGTACAAGGTCATTCCCTTGGTGGTGAGGACCACCAGTCAGCAAATCCTACCAAAGTGGAAAAGGCTTTAGTGCCTCACTCTAAACTATGAAGAAGAGCAAGACAAAGTAACAGAAGGAAGAGAGGGAGGAACAGACGAAGGAGGAGAGAAGGGCAATGAAGAAGAGAAGAGGGAGAATGAAGGAGAGGAGGAGAGGAAGAAAAGAAAACAGGCAAGGAGGAGGGTGGGCAGGGAGGAGGAGAACAGCAGGAGAAGGGAAAAGGAGAGAGAGAGCAAGGAAAGGAGACGGGAGGAGGAGGAAGATGAAGGAGAAGACAATAAGGAAGGAAAGGGTGGGGAATGGGGGAAAATGGAGGGAGGAGGGGGAAAAGTTTTTTTAAACCTAAAATATTATCAGATGAGAAGAAAAACTAAGCCATTCAAAAGATGGGATGGTATTTTTAAAGGAGTATATTTAGAGAACAAGAAAAAATCTTGTAAACTAAAAATATAACAAAAATAACACAATTCTTTTTTTTTTATTGCAGTAACATTGGATTATAACATTGCATAACTTTCCCGCATAGTTCATAATATATTTCGAATTCTGTGTAGATTACATCATGTTCACCACCCAAAGACTAATCACAACCCATCACCACACACATGTGCCTAAGCACCCCTTTTGCCCTCCTCCCTCCCCTCTTCCCCTCTTCCCCTCTGGTAACCACCAATCCAATTTCTAATGCTATGTGTGTGTTTGTCATTGTTTTTATCTTCTACTCATGAGTGAGATCATATGGTATTTGACTTTCTCCCTCTAACTTATTTCACTTAGCATAATAGCCTCAAGGTCCATCCATGTTGTCACAAATGGCCGGATTTCATAAATTCTTGTGGCTGAGTAGTATTCCATTGTGTATATATACCACATCTTCTTTCCATTTGTCCCTTGATGGGCACCTAGGTTGCTTCCAAGTCTTGGCTATTGTGAATAAGGCTGTGATGAACATAGGGGTGCAAGTATCTTTATGCATTTGTGTTTTCAAGTTCTTTGGATAGATATCCAGCAGCGGAATAGCTGGATCACATGGTAGATCTATTCTTAATTTTCTAAGGAAACTGCATACCGTTTTCAATAGTGGCTGCACCAGTTTGCACTCCCACCAGCAGTGTACGAGGGTTCCCTTCTCTCCACATCCTCTCCAACACTTGTTGTTTCCTGTCTTGTTAATTATAGCCATTCTGACCGGAGTGAGATCATACCTCACTGTAGTTTTGATTTGTATTTCCCTGATAGTTAATATTGTTGAACATCTTTTCACGTGCCTGTTGGCCATCCATATATTTTCTCTGGAAAAATCTTGTTCAGATATTTTGCCCATTTTTTAATTGGGTTGGTTTTTTCATTGTTGAGCTGTATGAGCTCTTTACATATTTCGGATATTAACCCCTTATCTGATATATGGTTTGCAAATATCTTCTCCCAATTGTTAGGTTGTCTTTTGTTTTGTTGATGGTTTCCTTTGCTGTGCAGAAGCTTTTTAGTTTGATGTAGTCCCATTTGTTTATTTTTTCTATTGTTTCCCTTGCCCAGTCAGACATGGTATTTGAAAAAATGTTGCTAAGACCCACATCAAAGAGCACACTGCCTGTTTTCTTCTGGAAGTTTCATGGTTTCAGGTCTTACATTCAAGTCTTTAATCCATTTTGAGTTGATTTTTGTGCATAGTGTAAGGGAATGGTCTACTTTCATTCTTTTGCATGTGGCTGTCCAGTTTTCCCAACACCATTTATTGAAGAGACTCTCCTTTCTCCACTGTATGCTCTTGGCTCCCTTGTCGAAAATCAGCTGTCGATAGATGTGTGGGTTTATTTTTGGGTTCTCAATTCTGTTCCATAGATCTGTATGTGTGTTTTTGTTCCAGTATCATGTGGTTTTGGTTACTATAGCTTTGTAGTATATTTTGAAATAAGGGAGTGTAATACCTCTAGCATTGTTCTTTTTCCTCAGGATTGCTTTGACTATTCAGGAAATTTTGTTGTTCCATATAAATTTTAGGATTCTTTGTTGTATTTCTGTGAAAAATGTTGTTGGAACTTTGATAGGGATTGCGTTGAATCTATAGATTGCTGTAGGAAGTATGGACATTTTAACGATGTTAATACTTCCAATTCAAGAGCATGGAATATCTTTCCATTTCTTTGCATCGTCTTCAATTTCTTTCAAAAATGTTTTATGGTTTTCAGTGTATAGATCTTTCACCTCTTTGATTAAGTTTATTCCTAGGCATTTTACTCTTTTTGTTGCAATTGCAAATGGGATTGTATTCTTAATTTCTTTTTCTGCTACTTTGTTGTTAGTGTATACAAGCACAATGGCTTTTTGTATGTTGATTTTGCATCCTGCGACTTGACTGTATTCATTTATTATTTCTAAAAGTTTTTTAGTGGATTCTTTGGGGTTTTCTAGATAGAAAATCATGTCATCTGCAAAGAGTGATAGTTTCACTTCTTCTTCTCCAATTTGGATCCCTTTTCTTTCTTTTTCTTGCCTGATTGCTCTGGCTAGGACTTCCAATACTGTGTTAAATAAGAGTGGTGAAAGTGGGCATCCTTGTCTGGTTCCTGTTCTTAGAGGGATAGCTTTCAGTTTTTCTCCATTGAGAATGACATTAGCTGTGGGTTTATCATATATGGCCTTTATTATGTTAAGGTATTTTCCTTCTATACCCACTTTATTTAGAGTTTTTATCATAAATGGATGCTGTATCTTGTCAAATGCTTTCTCTGCATCTACTGAGATGATCATGTGATTTTTATTCTCCTTTTTGTTAATGTGGTGTATCACGATGATTGATTTGCAGATGTTGAACCATCCCTGCATTCCTGGAATAAAGCCCACTTGATCACAATGTATGATCTTTTTAATGTATTGTTGTATTCAATTTGCTAGTATTTTGTTGAGGATTTTTGCATCGAGGTTCATCACTGATATTGGCCTGTAGTTTTCTTTTTTTGTGTTGTCCTTGTCTGGTTTTGGTATCAGGATGATGTTGGCTTCGTAGAAGGAGTTAGGAAGCCTCCCCTCCTCTTCAATTTTGGGAACAGTCTGAGAAGGATAGCTATTAAGTCTTCTTTGAATGTTTGGTAGAATTCACCAGGGAAGCCATCTGGTCCTGGAATTTTATTTTTTGGGAGGTTTTTGATTGCTGTTTCGATGTCCTTACTGGTGATTGGTCTATTCAAATTCTCTACTTCTTCTTGGTCCAGTTTTGGAAGGTTGTATGTTTCTAAGAATTTATCCATTTCTTCTAGATTATCCAATTTGCTGGCATATAGCTTTTCATAGTATTCTCTTATTTTCTTTTGTATTTCTGAGGTGTCCATTGTAATCTCTCCTCTTTCATTTCTCATTTTATTTATTTGAGCCTTCTCTCTTTTCTCTTGGTGAGACTAGCTAAGGGTTTGTCAATTTTGTTTATCTTTTCAAAGAATCAGCTCTTGGTTTCATTAATTTTTTCTGTTTGTTTTTTAGTCTATTTCATTTATTTCTGCTCTGATTTTTATTATTTCTTTCTTTCTGCTGATTTTGGGCTTTGTTTGTTCTTTTTCCAGTTCCTTTAGGTGCACTGTTAGATAGTTTATTTGGGATTTTTCTTGTTTGTTGAGGTAGGCCTGAAATTGCTATAAACTTCCCTCTTAGAACCACTTTTGCTGTATCCCATAGATTTTGACATGTCGTATTTTCATTTTCATTTGTCTCCAGGAATTTTTTGATTTCTTCATTGACCCATTCATTGTTCAGAGCATTTTGTTTAATCTCCACATTTTTGTGGCTTTTCTGGTTTTCTTCCTATAGTTGATTTCTAGTTTCATACCTTTGGTCAGAAAAGATATCTGATATTATTTCAATCTTCTTAAATTTACTGAGACTTGCTTTGTGGCCTAATATGTGATCAATCCTGGAGAATGTTCCATGGGCATTTGGAAAGAATGTGTATTCTGTGGTTTTTGGATGGAATGTTCTATATATATCTATTAAGTTCATCTGGTCTAATGTGTTGTTTAAGGCCAATGTTTCCTTATTGATCTTCTTTTGGGATGATCTATCCATTGGTGTAAGTGGAGTGTTGAAGTCCCCTACTATTATTCTGTTACTGTCTATTCCTCCTTTTATGCCTGTTAATAATTGCTTTATATATTTAGGTGCTCCTGTGCTGGGTGCATAGACATTTACAAGTGTTATATCCTCTTGTTGGATTGTTCCCTTTATCATTATGTAGTGCCCTTCCTTATCTCCTGTTACAGTTTTTGTTTTAAAGTCTATTTTGTCTAATATAGGTATTGCTACCCCCACTTTCTTTTCTTTGCCATTTGCATAGAGTATCTTCTCCCATCCTTTCACTTTCAGTTTGTGAGTGTCTCTAGGTGTGAAGTGTGTCTCTTGTATGCAGCATATATATGGGTCGTGTTTTTTTCATCCACTTGGCCACCCTATGCCTTTTGATTGCAGCATTTAGTCCACTGACATTTAAAGTAGCTATTGATAAATATGTGTTTATTGCCATTTTGTTACCTTTTCTCTGGGTGTTTTAATAGTTCTTCTCTGTTCCTTTCATCTTCTCTTGCTCTCTTCCCTTGTGGCTTGATGGCTTTTTTTAGTAATATGTTCAATTTCTTTCCTCTTACTTATTCATTATAGGTTTCTAGTTTGTGATTACATAAGGTTCCTATATAATAGTCTATGTATATAGCAAACTATATTGAGCTGATAGTTTCTTAAAATAACACAATTCTATCCAAGATTTTGAGGGGAGGGTGGGGACTCCCAGAAAGGAGAACAAGAGGATATATATAAAATAAAGGGAAAAAAAATTTTTTTTTAATTCCAAGATCAATCCAAGATTCTAAAACCAACTAACCAAATTTCCACATAGAGAACACAGATAGACTGTAAACTGGATTTGAATATAAAATATCAAAGAAATACACTAGAAAAGTTCCAGAATTAAAAAACAGTTTCTATATTGATAAAGCTAACTAAATATCTAGCTGAATGAATGAAAAATACCCAAATCAAGGCATACCCTACTGTAATGTCACAACATCTTGACTAAAAGCATCTTAAAATCTTCCAAGGAGATTAGAACAAGTCATAGGCAATTCGAATGGTATCAGAAATCTCATTCATGCTATAGAAAGCTACAAGATAATGGAGTAAAAGCATTAAATTCTAAGGGAAAATCATTTTCAACCCAAAATTCTTTACTGAGCTAAACCTCCAATCAAGTGGAAGGCTATGGTGACGTTTTTCAGGCACACAAAGTTGAAAAAAATAACCTCCCTACCACTGCCTAGCACTATTGGAGATTGTATGCTGCCAAAATGAGGAACTAAGTCAGGGAAGTGAGAGACTTTCCTGAATATAAGAAATTGGGAATTAAAAGAGGGGGGAGAAGGAACTCTCAGAATGGAAGCAAAAAAAATTCTTTGGATAGTAGCGACATCCAAGATGACAGCCGTGCAGCCAGCCCAGAAGGCAAATGGTAAAGGAGGGAGCAGGACAAGGCTTCAGGAGAAAGGCTGTCAAAAAAACAGTTACTGATTAATTACCTGACATCTTGATCAGGTGGAATATTATACGGAGAGGACATAGAAAGTGTGGAAAGAATTTATGATAGGTAAAAGAATATTAAGCTCAAGAAAAAAAACAAGCCAATTATTAACTCCAGGGAAAACAAAATTCTGACAAAGAAAGAAATGAAATCTTTGCATACTCTTGGGCTTGTCAGGATACAATAGCAGCATAGATAATATAAATACTGAATACTGATTTAACGAAAAGTGAAAATTTAACCTTATTGGGAAGAGAGGGGAGGAGAAAAGTGGAGAACTAAATCCTTTCTACCATACAAGAGTGCAGCAGAATTTGTCTCAAAATAATGAACCGATAAGACAATAAAAGAAAGCAATAAAAGTGGGTTATTCAGAAAATGGAGAAAGAATATTAAGAGAAATAGCTCAAAGAGTAAAAAGTGGCTGCATCTAAGGAACAGAATATGGTGTTGTAGGGAAGGCTACTATGATTTCCTAATAAGTTTTTTTATACAATTTCATTTCATAGTCTAAACTATGTGTATTACTTGATGATTATTTTTAACGTACTAGCCAATTTTAGTACTCTGGCCACAGAAAGAATACAAAGGGCAAGTGTGATAATCTGGCCTAGGATCATCAGAGCTGCATTTTCTAAGAACAAAGCAGAGCTAATGTTCTTCCATGATTTGTAAAGATAGAAATTATGCTTTTGCTTAATTTTTTTTCTTGAACTCAGAGTGTTTATATTTTATTTTTAAAAGATTCTGTTTAAAGTTGAGTGGTCTAAATATCAGACTGTGAAATAACAAAAAGAAAAATTAGTTTATCACTAGAGCCCTCAAGACAGCAACAGCAAGGCTTAGGAGTTCCGCTGCTCCACCTCTCCCCAGTGGGACTGGGCAGCACCATACTAGGAATGGCAGGGGATAACAATAGCATTAAGTGAAGCACCCAAGAGGCAAAAAAGTGGAGGAGCCCCTTTGCTCCGAAGTCTTCCTGGCAGCACAGAATCCAGGCAGAAGCAGAAAAAGGCCAGACAAAAGGAAAGGCAGTGGGGCAGACAATCCTCACAGTAGTCAAAAAAGAAGAGGGACCTTTGCACATAACAGATACACAGATCTGAACTTGTCTAAATATTGTTAAGGAAAATTCCACAGCATACCTAATATTGGTGACACTTATTATTTATGCATTAAATCCAATACTAAATGAGTGCCTAGTTGCCCATTCTCCTATCAATTTCCTTTATGACTTTAGAAATTGTACCAACAGAGTATTATTGGCCTCCCACTCCCAACAACTATTACAGAAGACTGTGATTTTCACTGCAAGGAGAACTCTACCTCTGTCACTATATAGTCTACATACTTTCACTTTCCCCACAAAATTCACCTGTGAACTACCAAGTGGACAATAATTCTCATGATCTTACCATACTGTTTTAAATTGTCATTAAATTTAACCATATCACAAAATCTCTCTCTTTTCTTTGGACACTCCCATTAGCTCAAATCAGGTAGGTCTGCTTAAGCAAAGACACCAACTGGAGAAGGGTTTTCTAAGATTCCAGTGGGCTGTAGGCATGTCAACTTGAAGATACACTGGGGGAGAAGGATACTCATGAAAAAAATCATATTCTTGGGCCCCACCCACAGATCCCACTGAATCATAACCTTTGTGGCAGCCCAGGAATCCGCACTTTTGTAAGCATGCCAGCTAATTCTCACACAGTTAAGTCTCAAGCATTGCAACATCACCAGAACCACATGACATCGATGCTTCTTATTTCCAAACTCTCAGTCAAGTTTGCTTTCTATCAACCTAGCCAATTGACTGTTGCCGTCTATTGCACATTTCACCTTAACCCCAGGACTACAGAGAAATACAGCTACTCTGAGGCAGGTGAAGGGTTTAAACCTGACAACGTATGTCATTCCAGGCATTAAGGCCATGCCAGTGCTCTAGGTGCTTAGCCTGATTTGTTACAGCCTAGAGGAGCTGCTTTTCAGGACTAACTAAAGGATGCCAGAAGCTGGCACTGACTTACATTTTATTATTAAAACTGTTTCCGTCCCTTTTTTTAATTCAAGTATAGTTGACATTGTTGCCATCCCTTTCTAAACTTGCTCTGCTCAAGGTCTGTTGAGCCAAGACTGCCTCATACTGCATCTCATTAGAAGAGGTCTGAAGGGCTAAGATACTCCACAGGTGTCCAGTGGTCCTAGAGGACTTTTTCCTCCACTTACGAGAACCAAGTCTTTGATTTACAGGTTTGTGGAGTGAATGCAGACATGCAAAAGAAAGGCAGCAAGGTACTCATTCAGAGGGGATCTGACCTGCAATCCCTACAGGTCCTGCTTCCAACCTTCTGCAAAATGCAGCTTTACATAATCAAGTTACTACAGATCAAGGCATCCTCATTCAGAAGGCCTTGGACAACATTTAGGAGAGCTCTCATTTCTTAAACTCAGCAGTCTGCTGTTGATAAATCAACATAAAATTAAGCAGATCCTCTCTTCTCAAGACATTTCATTTGAAAAAAGATAAACTCTTCGAGGGCTAAACCATCAATTCCCATCTCTGAAAAGAATCATTTGTTTTTGTTAAAGTTGATAGAATTCTAACATCTGATTATAATTTATCCCATTTAAACTCCTTGGTTTGTTAATATAAATTCGTTTTTCATCAGTAGGCAGAAAACCACCTTTAAATGTGGTTTTCATCTCAAACAATGCTTGAAGAGTAATTTTAAGGTAATAGTCTTTGGCTTAGGATAAAAGTTATAACAGACAGTTACCTCGATTTCCTTTCAGAAAATATGTGTGTGTATTTACGATGCAAACATAGTGGTCATACTCTAAGCCATAGCTTTATTCTTATTCCCAGAATCGTAACTTTGGTTAAGGAGTCATATTCTATCTCAATTAAAATAAATCTGCTATAATAGCACAGTGGGCCTGTATGTATTCATTTTCTTGAACAGTCTATCTTCTCAGCTGCTTTTTGCACACTGTTTACTTTAGAAAGTTTAAACTCATTTTTCTTAAGTTCAAGAACCTGAAATATCTTAGGCCTAGATTATTCACCAGTCTCAAAATATTCAAGCCTTTCTAAAAAGGTAATAAAAATTTTTTCTCCAGTTTGGGGTTGACAGTTAGCAATGCTCTGTCAAGTTCAGGATGCTCATGCTTGAGATGCCTATGCTGAAATATAGAATGTAAAACTTCTCTGGAACATCTTTCTGATTTTTCTAAATCTGTTTAGCTGATTTGAGAAAGCTTTGAAAACAAATTCTTGATCTCTATCATGGATCAGATACAATACTTAAATCCACTCTTTTTTAAAATGATGTATTTCCCAGAGAATTTGAAGATCTTCTCTGAGGTAAAGGTTTTATAATCTATATAATTATTAATAACTCTGAAATCCAGTAATATTATAAGCATAACAATATGGTACTTACACAGTGAAGAGTGAATTCATGTAATAATTGTGGAAAATAATTAGTTTATATAAAGATCAACTTTAATTTCCATGTACTTGACCCGGTAATTCTATTTCTAAGAAACTAGGTCATAAGAATATAAACCAAAGGTGAAAGAAAGAAGAAAAACTATTGGTACAAATATGTTCATTTTAGTAATAGTTGTGATAAGCAAAAAAGCATGGAAAAAGCAATATGAGAAAAAAATTTAGATATAGGCACTTATTCAAACATTTTAAAAATCATTTGAAAAGATAGTTTGGATGATCTGCAAAAACTTTGAAGCAGTAAGAGAAAAAATGATTATAATAAACTATCCAGTAAAAAAAAGAAAAAGAAAAAGAAGGCATGATTTTTAAGTGGGTCATAAAGTTATATGTGCGATACAATTGCAACCATTATTCTTTAAATATACACAAGAAAACTAGAGACATTCATCAAAAGGGCAAAATGTGCAAGCCAGGAAAGAATATGATTATTATATATTACATTAAGTATTATATTTTATTTCCTAAATTTTCCTGGGATATAGCTATTGGACTCTGAAAATGACCCCAAAAAAGTCTAGACACACATATACATAAAAGTAAAAACCACTTAACAGTTTTTAGTATAAGTCCAATCATTTTTTAAATTATCTACTTGTGAGAAAATAAGAATCTTATGAATTTGTATTTACTCATATAGCTAAGTAAACCCAGTAAAGAAAAGTCTGGATTTGCAAAGGATATTTTAAGATTAAGAAAGTCAAAATGAATGTACAAAATGGTACATCTTGCCCAAATTCTTCAAATATCTACCCAAGCTAGAATGCCTGCCTTCCAATAGTCCTGCCAAGCTTCTCCCACGGTGCTGACAGTGACAGCCTCAATCTTCCCATTCCTGGCCTTGATCCATACAGACTCTCCCCGTGTACCTGGCAGTCAGCTTACTTGTACCTATTCAGTGGTTATAAACAGAACTCTACAGCTGTGGGGCTTCCAAATAAGCACCTTTTATGAGCACAATCACAAGCCAACAAAAATGATTTTCAAAAATGGGCTGCTAGGTTACGTGCTTGTTATAACAGCAAGGGCTGGGAGTCAGCTTCTCAAAATAGTGCTGCTGTAAGAACCATGAGAAACCTCCCTCGTGCTCACATGCAGAGACAATGAGGTCTAAAGGAGGAGCAACCAGCTCCTGCCAGCAACCAGGAAACAACTTGAGCTTCAGCGGATGCATCTTGAAGCAACTCTTGAGCAATCTTTGACCAAAGAACTTCCAAAAATCTAATGAATCACAAACTATAAGAAGTGCAAGTGTAAGCTTCCACCCTTCTTCTATTCGATTTTGTGAGAAACAATCAAAATTGCACTGGTTCAAGCAAGAATGTTGTTTAGGAGACAATCAGGTGGCGACAGTTCATGAAGAAATAGTCTCAAAGGAAAAAAAGGCTCCCTGACCTGTCACTCTCCTGCACCTGAAATGGAGGGAAACTGGCCTCAGAATTATTCAATGGACATGCTCTTTGATCAAGCAATCAACACGTATCTGCTAACGCGCCCAACCCTCTTCCAGGTGGGAAGGACAGGAAAGGGAGAGGAAGATAGGTAAGTGAAAGAAAACTCAGAGGAATTTTTTTTTAATTATTTGAAGGACTTACAGTAATGAAGAAAATCAACATCACTGCAGACTATTGTCTAAAGATATTAACTCAAAAATCTAACTGTCCCCAACTTTCTCCACTCCCTTCCCCTCCCCCCAAAAAAGAAAAAAACAGAAAATGACAAAAGAGAAGGCAAAGAATATTAGCACAATTTTAACCAAAACTAATATTCAGCTATCCAGGGACTACCGCACGTATTTCCCATCAGGACACCTGAAGAAAAGGCAACTAATATAATGTGATATTTATTAGAGGACATTTTTCCTCTAACAAAGTTTTCTGTGGAAACTTTCATTCTAGGAAGGAGAAGGTGGGAACATTCTAAAGTCACATTTATAAAATTATAAAAGGTATGGAGAAAATACAAAGGTTTGTCATATTCTGGGAAATATATCCTATATATTCTAGAAAAATAAACACCACCTCATCTTGAGAAACACTGCTAAACACATTATATGTGTCTAGCAAATCACTGAAACTTGGTGGCACAGGCCGGAAATACACTAAGCACAAGAAGAATTCAGAGCAGTTCATTCACTCCACAATCCGCAAAGACAGCATGTGTCAGGAAAAGCTGGGAGTGTGCTGAGTGAAACAGCACACATCTCAACTCCTGAGGACACAACGGCCATTCTAAAATAACTCTTGGGGCCTAATATTCAGAGCACCTGGTACAATATAGTTTTCTCCCTGTATCTTATAACCTCCCCACCAGCTAAGCTTAACCTCCCATACTTTCTGCCAGTCGACAACAGGTAAAATGAATGTGCTTTTCAGTCGTGACCAAGGGAAGAGGCCCTAAGTCACGCCCACACTAGACTGAATCCTTCCCAGCATTTCTTATCTTCTTAAGACTCAACAGCACCTAAAGCAATGTGAAGGAGCACATGTGTGTGCTCCTGGTACGGGATGCTAAGCAGACGTGGAGCTGAAAAATGCACAGCCAGGTGTGACTAATGAAGGGCTATTTCCCCAAATTGGGGAGTGTCTGTTTGAATCTTTGAGGGAAGAAGCACACTAGCAGGAAGGAGGAGTAGACTGGAAAAGGCAAGCCCATTTTAAATCAGAGCAAGCATCTGTGGTCAAAGATCAGTTTCTCAAAAGCGAAATTCTTTTATGTCTTTCTTAAAGTAAAATATTTCCCACTTATTCCTAAACGTGGGCATATGGTTATATTCTACACTTCTGAACAATCTCACTTTATTTCTATGGATCATTTGCCAAGCAGTTGCCTTTTTTCACAGATAATCTAAAGAATCTACAAAACTCCTACATGGGATTGAGAACAATGAGAAAGAATCTTAAATGCTCAGGTAAGTGGAATCACTTTTACTACAGAAACTTGGAGCACTTTTGGTTAGGCTGGGGGTTTGCAGTGAAAGAATTTTTTTTTTTAAGTCTGGTAGAATTCCTAAGTCTCTTGCTTTCAAATAAGAGGGAAATACACTCACTTCCCAAAACATCCAACTTTACAAGAAATTCAAGTACTGCACAGCCTTCCTCAACACACGCTACGTTTCTTGGCAGTAACTGGAACTGAAAGCACCAAAAATCTTTAATTAAAGAGAAATTATAAGAGACGCTTTAAAACAGGGAGAGATTTGTTTTTAATAGACTTCCTTATAATGAGTCACTTCATAGATAGCTCTAGGATGAGAGCCAAGAACTAGCAGACACAACTCCTTAGCACAAGCAGGCAGTTCACATCCAACCCGGTCAGAGACGTCATGAGCCTGCTCCCAGCCAAGGCCAGACGGAGCATCGCTAGGGCCAGGGGACAGCACTGGGTCCTTAGTCAGCAACCATGCTGGTTTTGGAAACTCTGCATAAAAGGTGGATTTCCCCTTGGTAAGAACAGTCCCAACTCCTCTAAGAGAAGTTTTCTGCTCCGTGCTCAATCCTCTGACAGTAAATTTAGCCGGGATAGAATACCAACATACCAGCTACAATGCCACAGAATTGATGGCTGCTTGTTAATTCCACACGAACAAATGAAATTTTAGGTTTTCCGGACATAACTGCAAACGGGTGACAATGGGAAAGAAAGTTGTATATAATGTAGTAACTAAGAGTTTATTATTAGCTCAACTCTGTGCCAGTTGTAGAACTGAGCTAAATGACTTCACCTCCGTGCACCTCAGTTTCCTCTTATGTGAAATGGGGGAGTAGAAAATAGTTCCTACTCATTTGTTTTTTACTGGATTCCCCCAGAAGAAGATTGTGTGACAAGTATTTAAGTGAAAGTAATTTATGCTGAAGTTGATCCCAGGGGTCGCAGGTAGGGAGGTGGGAATGGGAAATGGGAAAGAGAGCAAAGAGGACAGCTTGTACAGGTGTGGGAGTAGGTTCCCTCTGAGGGCCTTGGGACCAATGCCACAGGGGACCTCTCAGAGACTGCAGAGTGATGCCGCAGAGCTGTCCCCTCAAGGGGCTCAGAGGCTGGTATTTGCTCACCAATTCTAGCCTGTCACTGGTTGAGGGCAGCTTCCACTGTGAGCAAACTTCTTTGGCTGCAGTGCCCTCAGGCAGGAGTCACAAGGGTTAGGGGGACCATCTCATCAACGAGTTTTAGCACTGAGAGTCCAGCCTCCCAGGAAAACCTTGGGTCCCTGGCAAACCAGGACAATTGGTCACCCAAACTGATGCTCAAGAGTGAGGAGCGTGGGCAGGACACTGCAAGCATCTGCTGTGCCATCCAACAATGTCGTGATGATCAGATGTGCTCCTCCATGCACAGCACTTAGCCTGGGGCATCACACTCAGTGCTGGATGGTAGCTATTTTTGCTTATTTAAAGCAATGTAAGAATCATAGGATCTGCTCTTATCACACAGGAGACACTCAGTGCCCATGTCACACTGCGCCCGACGGGCACCTCGCCCTCCGGAGGTGGCTCTGCTGGAGAACACTGCTCAGGCTACCAGGCCCTGCCTGCTTAAATGGCTCCCAAATGCCACAAATGAGAGCCTCCGATAGAAGAAATGCCTTTCCTACCTGCTCTGTCACTGATTCAGAGCAGAAAATCTCAGCTTGAAATAAAAGTTAGACATAAAAGAGAACTGAAGGTGCCAAAACCAGTACAAGCAGCTCTCCTAATCAACCTCGACATCACAAAGCTCTCCCTTCTGCCTGCAAAACGAAGTGACCAATGCAGAAGAGGTCTTAAACCCTCAAGGCTGACAGGATACACTCACACACCGCTGGCACTTCCACTCCCACCAGCTGTGTGTCTGCTTACCAAGAGCCAGCTGTAGCTATCCTCAAATATGCCTGTCAAATAATCCCCAAAAATGTGAATGTTTCTAATCAACCCCCAACACTTCAAAAAGGCCTTGGCCCTATAACAAAAGAAAAAGTGAATATATATTGACTCTTTAGGAGTATAATAAAATATTTATAGTTTGTGTGTAAATTTTTACGAGTCCCCAATTTATCCAAGTTTATTTGGTTTCAATCACTTTTGGAAAAGCACTCCTACTGTGTACACCCACTTCCTGTACCACTTCTTTAGGTATACGTGGGTGGCTGGTGTGTCTGATCCAAGATATCTTCTCAAACAACCTATGTGAGACACTCTCTGAAGATGGCAGAGAAGACACCAAATCTTAGATCTCTCCTGACCAGTTATTAATGAAAAGGACTGAAGTACTTCTCACAATAGACAGAAAATACAAACAATCGTATCATTTACTGCTAACCTTAAACACGCTTCCAGATTACTCAAAAGCCAAGAGCTTCATGAGGATCTGGCTCTTGGTTAGAATGAAACGGAGCTTCTTACCACCCAAAACCTATTTACATTAGTCTGACACTTTATCCTACAAAATAACATTTCCATACATTATAACTTTGAAACATAACTGTTTCAAAATGTTTACAAGTAGCAAGTTAAAGTTAAAAATCCTCAAGACAATAAGGAGTTTTAAACAGCATTACCATCTCCTTCCACAAACTTCATGGTACTGACTTGAAATTTTGATTATGAAAAATATTTTTCTTTTCCCTGAAGCTTCTGGGCACCAGGGTCATGTTTTGACTGGACAGCTATAATGTACACTTGCTATATCGTTTGAGAAAATTCAATTTTGCTCAATAGTGCAGGAAATTCTGCTCAATAACACAGGAAAATAGATGGATAGACGAAACTCATTAATACATGTTAAGCATAGATAAGTAATGAGACATGATAGATAATGTAAGTTGAACATATGTGTGTGAACACAGAAAGGGATGGAAGGACCAAAAGGCGCCTAAAATTCATGAGGCACTAAATATACAAGAGGCACTTAATACTCATAAGGCACTAAATATGCATAGACACCTAAGACACTAAATATTCACAGTGTACAAATTATACATGAGACATGTGGCACTCAATATTCATGAGATCTTAATTAGGCCACCAGGGTAACATCCACTCTCTTCCTCTGCACAAGACACACAAATAAAACCCACAGCTGTCAGCAGGATAACTGGCAAGTCCCTGTGTCTTTTCCACAGAAAACAAGTGAGAAACCAGAGTGGAGAAGACCCTGGATGCAGTGATGGCCTTTGGTTGATGCCTGATTCCTAAAGTCACCTGCAATTCAATGAACTCATTCATGTACACAGACACACACACACAAACATCTATGTCCAAACAACATATACATGTTTGTATGTATGTAAGTGCATGCTTCTGTGGCTAGCATATATGTACTTGCACATATATGTATAAAGTGTGCAGTGTGTGCATATATTTGCATATAGTGTGTCTATATCTGCCATATGCCATGTGAGGGTAGGAAATCTGTTCAGGTTTTATTCACATTGTATTCCAGGCACCTAACAGCAGTGCCTGACACAAGGTACTCAGCAAATATTTGTAGAGTTAACTGCTTATCCATAGGGGTTACCAAGAATATTCACCTGTAAAGCTTGAATTCATCCAGACAGGAACTGGATTTTAATCACTTAATTTTTCTTACCCACCAATCCCCTAGTCTATGTATTTGAAATGCAACAGACAAGTAATACATATTAGATGGATGGATGAACGAATGAATAAATGGATTAATGAATCAAAGAAATAAACAGGATTTTTTAAGTTATTCTACTTAGAATGGATTTAATTCTCAGAGAAAATTGTATATGACTACATTTTTACTAAAGCATGTATAAACTATCATTTTTCCAGTTGCAGAAAAATTTAAATAAGTGAAGATATCCCTTAATGATAAAGTATAACTGGACAAAAACAATCGGAATGAGTATTAGTAATACTGTGTATTTTGTTTGCAGCATTCCAACCCCTGCCTTTCAGAATACAAGTGGTACATCTGTTAATATATAGTAACAATCCGTCTTAATTACCTCTCTGAAAGTATACCGCTATCTGTCACATTGGCAGAATGATACCTACTCTGTCTAGAGTTTTTACAATTAAATCAATTAACAAGTTAGTAACAATTATTGAGAAAATGGAATCATAGCTGATTTTTTTTAATTGAATTTTAAAATGACCAAATGAGGTGGCTTCCCTCCCTCCAGAGTTTCCTAAGAGAACCCAGGATTGGCCCTAACTCCACCAGCCATTATCCCACCCAAATCTCAGTCAGTACAAAAAGGGGACTGAGAACACAGGGGATGGTCACCTTTTGAGGAGAATGGAATTCATGTGGGAAGAGGTTACTTCTTCCTGTTTCTGATTTGAAGACAAAAGATGCAAAACGAACAAGACTGAGTCTTAAACACAGAAATGAGAAAGGAAAGTTATAAAATTCGATTGAGATATCATTAAGGAATATACTAGTCTACATCACAGAAAGGGGAATTTCAATAAAGCACAGCTGAGAACAGCTGTTATGTGTGTGTGTACGTGTATATGGTGTGTATAGGACAGTTCCATGTTCACATTCAGAGTAGAGATACCCAACTACTCAATAGAACAGTTACAATTACAAACATGACAATAGGTATAAAGAAAACGTATACAGAAGTCTGAGAGCACTCAACTACGGTCCTTGATACAGACCAACACGCACAAGGACGGTTTCCCTGAAGAAATGTATTGATCAAAACATGAAGAATGAATGTGAGTTAGCTAAGTAAAGACGACAAGAGGCGGGGGAGATGGGAGCACTTCTTGACAGAGAGAACAGTCCATGCAGAGTCCCTGAGACAGAGTGGAAACTGGAAGGGAGACTACAGATACAAGATAAGGAATAAGGATAAAACCTTGAGCCCACATCAGGGACTTTTTTATCCTTAAGTCTTTACGAAGAGAAATGACACTAGCATATTTGCATTTTTAAAAGACTGCTCTAGCTAAAGTGTGGAGACATCTGGAGGAGGTCAGAAGAATATACTCACCTTTAAAAAAATAATCACGTTGTACAACCTAAATATATACAATTTGTCAATCATTCCTCAATATAGCAGGGGAGGGGGAGAATATACTGGGAAACTAGTTAGGAAGTTCCTACTATAGTTCAAACAAGAGAAAAAAGATATCTTGGTACAGGTGTGGCAAAGACAGATGTCTTTCTTTGATTTGAAAGCTATCTTGGGAGCAAAAACCACAAAAGCCGATGACAGATTATATATAAAGAAAACAAAGATGGAATCAAGGATAACTCTGAGATATCTATTTGCTCAACTGATGGATAGTGGAGCCATTTACTCAGACACAAAGCTTTAGAAGACTACGTTCAGGGTGGGAAAACTGAATTCTGTTTTGGATACGTGGATATCTGATATCTGTTCTAAGTGGTATGGTAGGCAGAGTAATGGCCCCCAAGTCCTAATCACTGAAACCTGTGAATATGTCAGGTTACACGCGGAGGGAGAATAACGGTTGCAGATGGAATTAAGATTGCTAACAGCTGACCTTAAAATAAAGTAACTATCCTGGCTTCTCTGAGAGGGTCCAATGTAACCACAAGGCTCCTCACCGATGGAAGAGTCAGTCAGAGATCTGAAGAGGCTTTGCAGCTGGCTTTAAAGATGGAGAAGGGGCCATGAGCCAAGGAATGCAGGGGGCCTCTAGAAGCTGGAAGAGGCAAGGAAAAGGATTCTCCCCTAGAGCCTCTAGAAGGAACACAGCCCTGCCAACACACTGATTTTAGTCCAGTGAGATCCACTTTGGACTTCTGACCTCCAGAACGATAAGATAATAAATTCATGTTGTTTTAAAGGACTAGGTTTGTGGTCGTTTATTATAGCAGCAAGAGGAAACACATAAAAGTGGCTTTGAGACATCTAAGTGGACGGCAATTGAACAGGAATATATAACATCATCTAGACAGAGAACATAAACCAGAAAGGAAAGGTGGTCAAATCTAACATCTTGACAGTCAAAGGCATTCTTTTATGTTTAATCTCACACAAAGGAAATGCCATTTTAAGCTACACTGAAATACCATTTTTCATTTATCAGACTAACAAAGGTTGAGAAGTAGGACTACACGATGCTGGTGAGAATGCAGAGAACTAGGCAATCTCACTACTGCTGTGAATATAAGGTGGAGAGTTTATGGAGAGCAAATTTTGTAATATCATTTGAAATCAATAAGCAAATACCCTAAAATCGATTGAAACCAACAGAAACGTCCACCAAGAGAGCATTAGCTAAAAAATATTAGTATATCCCGCCAGACATTAGAAAGAATAAGTACTGATAAGGGATAGTCTTCAAGATATTAAGTGAAAAATGAAAAGCCAGGGAAAGTGTGTCGAGAATGCTACAATTGTTGTTTGAAAACAAAACAGGTTATACAAACATGTTTGTATATACATAGATGACCACTGGGGGAAAAACCCACAAGAACCTGGTAAAGTGATTAGCTCCAAAAGAAAAAAAAAAGGAAAACTGAGTAATTTGATGATTAAAGGAATAAAGAAAATTATACATTTTAATGTATAAATTTTTTCTCTTTTGAAATCTGCCATGTGCATATGTTACCCATTTAAAACAAACAGATGCGCTTTTCTCATTCTCCCCAGATGGGGGAAAAGGGTCCCTCAGAATTCTTCCTCCTCTTACTTACTTCTAATATAGTATGACAAATAGCCAAAATCCATCCCTTACTTGTTTTCATTTCTTTCTTCTTAAGAACCACAAAACAGAGTCACATGAAAAGGTGAAATGCTCTCTTCAAAAAACTTGGAATATTTTTCATATATTCTCTCAAAGACCATATCAATCAATATCTGTGGATCAAGAAAACTAAAACATTTAAAAATAGTATTAAGCACGTATATACATATGATAAAGAAGTTGACCATGAATTACTTAATATCATAATAAACTGAGAAATATTCTAAATATAAATATTACCATTACCACTTAATTTTCTTGTGGCTCTGTGAAGTACTCAAATTTAGGAAAGCACTATTATTAAAAATATCCAAGTAACACTTAAAAAGATGCTTCAACATATAAAGTCTTCAAGACTATTAAGCACAATTATCTGAGACTTTGTGTTATCCTTACAAAGACAGGGCTGTAAAGAGATTCTCACTACCTCCTTTAATTAATGAGTATGGACAATAGAAAGATTTTAGTGATGTCAGGACACCAAGAAACGAAGCTGCCATTTATTTTTTAAAAGGAAAATAATACAGAATGGTGACTATAGTAAATATGTATTGCATATTTGATAGTTGCTATGGCAAGAGATCTCAAAAGTCCTCATGACAAGAAAAAAAAATTTTGTAACAATGTATGGTGACAGATGTTAACTAGACTTATTGTGAGCATTTCACAATACATACAAATATCAAATCATTATGGTGTACACCTGAAACTAATATGTTATATTCAATTATACCTCAATTTTTAAAAAAGAAACAAAAAAAGGAAAATGCAATTCTTGGACACATCTAGCAACTTTTTGTGTACAACATCAAAATTTGGACCCTATATCTCTCTTGCCTGATTAAAACCTTTCCTAAAGTCAAATACAATAACTGTCACATAAATTTTTCTCTTACTCCCATCATTAAGGCATCCTAAACAGACTTAAAAATTAAACACAAAATTCCTCTGACACTGTTTGATCTTGAAACACCAATAGCTCAGTGATACACTACGTTCAACTTCTGTTGTTTTACTCCCTTGGTAACTGTGGTTTTCAAATTTGATGGAAATGTTGCTTGATATTGGGAAGGGGAGACTGATGGCAGGGAGAGCCAAAAAATCCAAAATATAAGTTTCAGGGAAAAATAGAATATAGTCAATTCTCACACAGCCATGGAACTAAAACTGGGGTGACTGAGAGTGAGCAACAGTGTACACAGCCTAATATCCAAAATAATGGATAATCCAAAAAGCTGTTCTCTTATCCTCTGGAAAACATCCAGGGCTTTCTTTGCCCTGGGGATCGACCTTTCTAATCATACTCCCTTTAAGCTAAATTAGCCTGCATTCCCTCTGAGAACACACCAATTCAACCAACTGGACAGAGTAATCCAGAAGCCAAATAGATGGCAAAGGGGAAGGGACAGTGCTTCACGACTGGCTCAGCATCTGAGGAGAAAAAACTCCCATCACTTCAAAATTTAGGGAGGATTCAAAATGAGCACTTCCCATTCAGCCTCCCTCGTGGAAGAAGGAAATAATCACCTGGCAGTGATAAGACGACATCTAGCGAGGGCCCTGAATTTCTCTGCCTGGGGATGGATTATAAAATTAGAGGTATGCAGCCAGGAAAAACACTCTTCCCACCAGGCCAGGCTCTGGGATACAACCATTGTTACATGGATCATCACTGTTACCGTGTTTCCCACCAGTGAGCACACATACCAGTCCCTTAGCAAGGAAAATTCTCCATTTACCATGGGTACAAGACCACCTCAGCACCAGAAGGAACTCAAGGGCAAGCAGCATAACCCGAGAGGAAGGTCAAAGTGTCTTTTCCACAGCATGGAGTAGACTATTCCCATTACGGACACCTACCGAGTTTCAGTTTCAAATCAAATGTAAGGGAGTTCCGATAAAGCCAGAAGCGTAACTGAGCCAAAGCAGAGGGGCAGAAGCTGTCAGCGCCCCAGCAACAGGCCTTAGGTCCCAGGTGGAGCACAGCAAGGGTTCAGTGTGGTTGACCATCAGTGGTTACAGTGTGACGGGAGCCTTGGGCTCCTCATCACCCTGAACTTTCATGAGGAATCAACTCATAAGAAATCTAGGTATCACAAGGATTTATTTCAAAATAACCCCTTCCTGGCTATTCAATGTCTTAAAAGGCACTGCCAAGGTATGCCTCCTGTCCTTCAGGTGTAGGAGAGACTGAGTGCTAGCTTTCAATGAGGAGTGGCAAAGGAGGAGCAAAGAGAACTTTCCACACTCTCCAGTCAAAGGAGGTTGAACTCCTGCACACACAAGTGGGAGGGGAGCATGGCTCAGCCATGGATTCTTGAGCTTCTCTCTGATGGTGGGAAGGGGAACACAGCAACCAGATCACTTGCCTTTCTGGCAGTCATGGCAGAAGCTGCTTCCCTCCACTCCTTTCAAATCTCCACTTACCACACACTCAGGGCAACGTGGTATCTGGAAAAGCCGCTCTCAAACACGACAAGGTTTTCAGCCATCAGGAGGCAATCATTTACTGTGCTTACTAAGGCAGAAATGTGAGCTATTATTTTAGGAACATTTTCAACAGCCAGAGTCAAAAAAGAAAAAAGTTTCCGCATCACTGTTTCTTAAGAAGAAAAATAGATTAACCAGAAGAATACATTCCTCCAAGGTTTCTGACAATTAGGAAGGTATACTGGAATACAGTGTGGGCTGTATGATTGTCATGGGGAACAGAAAGGCAGGTTGCAGAATGTACTGGCAGAAAAATAAAAAGCAACAATTGGAAGAGATTCTTTGAAGTCTCAGGAACAAAAAACAATAAGAACTTGAAAATACTCTCTAAATAAAGAGAAAAAATGATCAAAAGTGAAGATACTAAAGCTGGAATGTTACTGAAAATGTCACGCAGGAAAAGAAGCATAATTAGGGAACTGAGATCACAAATCAATAGTCATTTTTATTTATGTATTTTTTAATTTTTATTTTTTTATTTTTTCAGATGTACATCCTAATATATTTCGAATTCTGTGTAGGTTACATCATGTTCACCACCCAAAAACTAATTATAGTCCATCCCCTCACATGTGAGCCTAATCACCCCTTTTTCCCTCCCCCCCACCTTCTTCTATGATAAACACCAACCCAACCTCCATTGCTATGTGTTTGTACGTCGTTGATTTTATCTTCTACTTATGAGTGAGATCATATGGTATTTGACTTTCTCCCTCTGACTTATTTCACTCAGCATAATACCCTCAAGGTCCATCCATGTTGTCACAAATGGCTGGATTTCATCATTTCTTATGGCTGAGTAGTATAGCATTGTATGTATATACCACGTCTTTTTTATCCATTCGTTCCTTGATGGGCACCTAGGTTGCTTCCAAGTCTTAGCTATTGTGAATAATGCTGCAATGAACATAGGGGTGCAAGAATCTTTCTGCCTTTGTATTTTCAAGTTCTTTGGATAAATACCCAACAGCGGGATAGCTGGATCATATGTAGATCTATTCTTAATCTTCTGAGGATACTCCATACTGCTTTCCGTAGTGGCTGCACCAGTTTGCACTCCTACCAGCAGTGTACAAGGGTTCCCTTCTCTCCACACCCTCTCCAACATTTGTTGTTTCCTGTCTTGTTAATTATAGCCATTTTGACCAGAGGGAGGTGATACCTCATTGTAGTTTTGATTTGCATTTCCCTGATAGCTAATGATGTTGAGCATCTTTTCATATGCCTGTTGGCCATCTGTATTTCTTCTTTGGAGAAATCTCTGTTCAGATCTTTTGCCCATTTTTAATTGGGTTGTTGGTGTTTTTGTTTTTGAGCTGTATGAGTTCTTTGTATATTTTGGATATTAACCCTTTATCTGATATATGGTTTGCAAATATCTTCTCCCAATTGTTAGGTTGTCTTTTGTTTTGTTGATGGTTTCCTTTGCTGTGCAGAAGCTTTTTAGTTTGACGTTGTCCCATTTGTTCACTTTTTCTTTTGTTTCCCTTGCCCGGTCAGACATGGGACTTGAAAATACCTTGCTCAGACCAATGTCAAAGAGCATACTGCCTATGTTTTCTTCTAGAAGTTCCATGGTTTCAGGTCTTACATTCAAGTCTTTAATCCATTTTGAGATGATTTTTGTGCATGGTGTAAGGGAATGGTCTACTTTCATTCTTTTGCACGTGGCTGTCCAGTTTTCCCAACACCATTTATTGAAGAGACTCTCCTTTCTCCATCGTATGCTCTTGGCTCCCTTGTCGAATATTAGCTGTCCATAAATGTGTGGGTTTATTTCTGGGCTCTCGATTCTGTTCCATTGATCCATGTGTGTGTTTTTGTGCCAGTACCATGCTGTTTTGGTTACTACGGCTTTGTAGTATATTTTGAAATCAGGGAGTGTGATACCTCCAGCTTCGTTCTTTTTTCTCAGGAATCCTTTAGCTAATCAGGGTCTTTTGTTATTCCATATAAATTTTAGGATCCTTTGTTCTATTTCTGTGAAAAATGTTGTTGGAACTTTGATAGGGATTGCGTTGAATCTATAGATTGCTTTAGGAAGTATGGACATTTTAACAATGTTAATTCTTCCAACCCAAGGCACGGAATATCTTTCCATTTCTTGGTGTCTTCTTTGATTTCTTTCAACAATGTTATATAGTTTTCAGTGTACAGATCTTTCACGTCTTTGGTTAAGTTTATTCCTAGGTATTTTTTTCTTTTTGTTGCAATTGTAAATGGGATTGTATTCTTAATTTCTCTTTCTACTACTTCATTGTTAGTGTATAGAAACGCAACCGATTTTTGTACGTTGATTTTGCATCCCACAACTTGACTGTATTCCTTTACTGTTTCTAAAAGTTTTTAGTGGATTCTTTAGGGTTTTCTAGATATAAAATCACGTCATCTGCAAAGAGTGACAGTTTCACTTCTTCTTTTCCAATGTGGATTCCTTTTCTTTCTTTTTCTTGCCTGATTGCTCTGGCTAGGGCTTCCAATACTACGTTAAATAAGAGTAGTGACAGTGGGCATCCTTGTCTGGTTCCTGTTCTTAGAGGGATAGCTTTCAGTTTTACTCTGTTGAGAATATTTGCTGTGGGTTTGTCATATATGGCCTTTATCATGTTGAGGTATTTCCCATCTACATCCATTTTATTTAGAGTTTTTATCATAAATGGATGCTGTAACTTGTCAAATGCTTTCTCTGCATCTATTACGATGATCATGTGATTTTTATTCTTCATTTTGTTAATGTGGAGTATTACGTTGATATATTTGTGGATGTTGAACCATTCCTGCATCCCTGGAATGAAACCCACTTGATCATAATGTATGATCTTTTTAATGTATTGTTGTATTCAATTTGCTAGTATTTTGTTGAGGATTTTTGCATCGAGGTTCATCACTGATATTGGCCTGTAGTTTTCTTTTTTTGTGTTGTCCTTGTCTGGTTTTGGTATCAGGATGATGTTGGCTTCGTAGAAGGAGTTAGGAAGCCTCCCCTCCTCTTCAATTTTGGGAACAGTTTGAGAAGGATAGCTATTAAGTCTTCTTTGAATGTTTGGTAGAATTCACCAGGGAAGCCATCTGGTCCTGGAATTTTATTTTTTGGGAGGTTTTTGATTGCTGTTTCGATGTCCTCACTGGTGATTGGTCTATTCAAATTCTCTACTTCTTCTTGGTCCAGCTTTGGAAGGTTGTACGTTTCTAAGAATTTATCCATTTCTTCTAGATTATCCAATTTGTTGGCATATAGCTTTTCATAGTATTCTCTTATTTTCTTTTGTATTTCTGAGGTGTCCATTGTAATCTCTCCTCTTTCATTTCTGATTTTATTTATTTGAGCCATCTCTCTTTTTTTCTTGGTGAGTCTACCTAAGGGTTTGTCAATTTTGTTTATCTTTGCAAAGAACCAGCTCTTGGTTTCATTAATTTTTTCTATTTTTTTTTTTAGTCTCTATTTCGTTTATTTCTGTTCTGATTTTTATTATTTCCTTCCTTCTGCTCATTTTGGGCTTTGTTTGTTGTTCTTTTTCCAATATCTTTAGATGCGCTTTTAGATTGTCTATTTGGGATTTTTCTTCTTTGTTGAGGTAGGCCTGAATTGCTATAAACCTCCCTCTTAGAACCGTTTTTGCTGTATCCCACAGATTTTGGCATGTTGTATTTTCATTTTCATTTGTCTCCAGGAATTTTTCGTTTTCTCCTTTGATTTCATCATGGACCCAATCATTGTTCAGTAGCATTTTGTTTAATCTCAACATGTGGATGGCTTTTCTGATTTTCTT
Source organism: Equus quagga (assembly GCF_021613505.1). Taxonomy (NCBI): domain Eukaryota; kingdom Metazoa; phylum Chordata; class Mammalia; order Perissodactyla; family Equidae; genus Equus; species Equus quagga. The sequence goes on from NC_060268.1 coordinate 136,909,631, forward strand.
CCTGTAGTTGATTTCCAGTTTCACACCTTTGTGGTCAGAAAAGATGCATAGTATTATTTCCATCTTCTTAAATTTATTGAGACTTGTTTTGTGGCCTAATATATGATCAATCCTGGAGAATGTTCCATGGGCATTTGAAAAGAATGTGTATTCTGTGGTTTTTGGATGGAATATTCTGTATATATCTACTAAGTCCATCTGGTCTAATGTGTCCTTTAAGGACAATGTTTCCTTATTGATCTTCTGTTTGGATGATCTATCCATTGGTGTAAGTGGAGTGTTCAAGTCCCCTACCATTATTGTGTTTCTGTCTATCCCTCCTTTTATGTCTGTTAATAACTGCTTTATATATTTAGGTGCTCCTACGTTGGGTGCATAGATATTTACAAGCACTGTATTTTCTTGTTGGATTGTTCCCTTTATCATTATGTAGTGCCCATCTTTGTCTCTTGTTACAGTTTTTGTTTTAAAGTCTATTTTGTCTGACGTAAGTATTGCTACCCCGGCTTTCTTTTCTTTGCCATTTGCATGGAATATCTTTTTCCATCCTTTCACTTTCCATTTGTGAGTGTCTTTAGGTCTTAAGTGTGTCTCTTGTATGCAGCATATACATGGGTCTTGTTTTTTTATCCAATTGGCCACCCTATGGCATTTGATTGGAGCATTTATTCCATTGACGTGTAAAGTAGCTATTGATAAATATGCATTTATTGTCATTTTGTTATTTTTTGGGGGGGGGGTGTTTTAGTAGTTCTTATCTGTTCCTTTCATCTTCTCTTGCTCTCTTCCCTTGTGGTTTGATGGCTATCTTCAGTAATATGTTTGATTTCTTTTGTCTTACTTTTTTGCTTGCTTATTATAGGTCTCTGATTTGTGATTACCATGAGAATCCTACTTAATATTCTACGTATATGACAGTCTATCTCAAGTTGATAGACTCTTTAGCTTGACCTCTTTCTAAAACCTCTACTTTTTCACTCCCCTCCTCCCACATTTTTTCAAATCATATATAGTCTCTTGTTTAGTGTAATTATCTTGTTTAGTGTATTATTGTTTACTGTAATTTAGGGTAATTATCCATTACCCTCTTATCATTGAATTAGGTGATTTTAGTACGTTTGTCTTTTAACCTTCATATTATCTTCACAGGTAGTTGATCTGCTACCTTTACTATATTTTTACCTTTACAAGTGATTTTACTGCCTGGTTTTCTTGGTAGTTGTTTTGTTTTTTTGATAATTTTTTTTTTTATTTCTATTTGTGGTCATTGCTTTCCCACTTAAATAAGTCCCTTCAGCATTTCTTGGAGAACTGGTTTCTTGGTGATAAACTCTTTTAATTTTTGCTTGTCTGTGAAGTTCTTTATCTCTCCTTCCATTCTGAATGACAACCTTGATGGATAGAGTATTCTTGGCTGTAGGTTTTTTCCTTTCAGCACTTTAAATACATCGTGCCATTCTCTTCTCGCTTGTTGGGTCTCGGCTGAGAAGTCCACTGATAGCCTTATGGGCTTCCCTGTGTATGTCACTTGTGGCCTTTCTCTTGCTGCTTTTAGCATTCTCTTTATCTTTAATTTCGGACATTTTAATTATAATATGTCTTGGTATGGGCCTCTTTGGGCTTATCTTGCTTGGAGCTCTCTGTGCTTCCTGAACTTGGATGTCTGTTTCCTTCCTCAGGTTAGGAAAATTTTCATCTATTATTTCTTCAAATAAATTTTCTGCCCCTTTATCTCTCTCTTCTCCTTCCGGGACACCTATAATCTGGATGTTAGCATGCTTGATATTGTCCCAGAGTTCCCTTAGACTGTTCTCATTCTGTCTAATTCTTTTTTCTTTTTTCTGTTCTGCTTGGGTGATTTCCTCTAGTCTTTTGTCTAGCTCGCTGATCTGTTCTTCTGCATCCTCTACTCTGCTATTGAGTCCCTCTAGTGCATTTTTCATTTCCAGTATTGTATTTTTCATTTCTGATTGGTTCTTTTTTATATCTTTTCAGTTCTTTGCTCATGAGCTCACTGTGTTCATCCAGTCTTCTCCCCATATCTGTGAGCATGCTTATGATATTTTGTTTGAACTCTTTGTCAAGTAGGTCACTTGTTTCTGTTTCATTTAGACCTTTTTCTGGGGTTTTGTCCTGTTCCCTTGCTTGGAAAGTATTCCTTTGTGTCCTTATTATGACTCTTTCTCTGTGCTTATTTCTATGTATTAGGTGAGTCAGCTATGTCTCCTGATCTGGAAGAAGTGGCCTTATGTATGAGATGCCTTATGAGGCCCAGCAGTGTGCTTCCCTCTCATCACCAACCCAAATGATCCAGGAGTGACCCCTTTGTGGGCTACTTGTGTCCTTCTGCTGTGGCAGGGTTGCTCCCACTGCAGGTACCCAGGGAGTCTAGTCTTTCCTTCCCTGGCCAGCTGTTTGTAAATCTGGCTTGGGGAGCCTCAGCACCATTGGCTACAAAGTCTATCAGCACACTCCTATTGCAGTTTTCCTCTTAATTGGGTTGGTACCCAGTGTAGCTGGTTGCTAGGCTCAGGGGCTTACTGTTGTGACAGGCCTCAGGCTTAGAAGGCTGTTGTCAGTTCTCTTAGGAGTGCAGCAGAGTGGGGCTGGCCCTAGGCACTCAACTGTTTCAGTCTTTGGAAGGTAGGGCTGATCCTTTTTATGGCTATTTGTGAAGCAGAGGTCTTCTGCTGCTGATAATCCTCACCCCCCACAGGACCACACACACCATCAACACAGTCCTGGTCTGTGCACACTTCTCAACCTGCTGGAGTGTACCCTGACACCGCACTGCAGAGGCCCCCACCTCTCCACCAAGGGCCCCCCACAGTTCACCTGGTCCTCACACAGGCCCTGCCCCACAGAGGCAGACACCCTTGCCTGCCTGTAGAGGATCAAGGCACCGAGTCAATGCACGCTGAAAAGTAGCCTGAGGGCTTGCTGTTAGGTGGGGCCAGTCCCTAGGGCAGGCTGCCTGCCCTGGCTGAACTGGATTAAATCTGTGCTCTAGTGGGCGTGGCAGACCCCTGGGCTAACAGGCCAAAGGAAGCACCTCAATGGTGGACACCAGGGTCTGTGGCCTGGCCCAGGTCAGAACAATGGCCCCCACCAAAGTGTCAGTCTCCAGAGAGGTCCCTCCTCTCACTGAGATGTCCCTAGAGCCCACCAGGTGAATCTCGTTTCACTGAAGGACTGTCAGCCTTCTGTCTGGTGATTTTAGGTTGCTGCAATGAGTGAGTTTGTGCGTGGGCCCTTTAAGACCTGGGTCTCTTCGGCTTTCAGCCGATAGGTTTTCTGGGGGTATCTTCACTGCAGTCAATAGCCAGCAAAGCCAGACAGTAAGACCCCCATCTGAGTTGGGCTGAGTCTGAAGGATGCTTATAGCAGTATCGGCCCCGCTCTGGAACTCACTCCTCCAGGGAGGGCTGTGTACCTTAGGGTGGTCCCTCCTGGCCAGCTGAGAAACTCCGCTGCTCCCAAAGTGGCTTTTTTCCTCTCCAGCAGGAATTTCTGTGTCTTCCGCCTTAGTCAAGACTGTTCCTTGTTGTGGGGGTTCTTTTTATCCAGTTTTCAGCTTTCTATTCAGGGTAATTTTTCCAAAAATAGTTGTAACGTGGGTTGTGTTCGTGGGAGGAGACGAGTTCAGAGTCTGCTTACGCAGCCATCTTGACGAGATCTCAACAGTCATTTTTATAAGAGAAAATTTTAATTGCCCTTACCCCCATCCACTTCTCCACACCCTTAAGAGGATAGTAAGTAATCATTTTCTGCCTTACAACTAAACATAAAAGCTTCTGCTATTATTTAGGTAGAAAAGTGAAAGACAGCTACAGTGAAACCTCCTGTTAGCCTTCTATTAAGGAATAGTAATTAAAATTTAAGTAGGAAACATTCCATGTATATGTAGTAAGAGAGTGCTACATGTGATGTTTTTAAAAGCAAAAGGACAGCTTACTCTAGCTGAAATAGCTGCCAGCTAAGAAATATTTTTTCCACATGAAATAAAATAATACTTCAAATAATCATTTGGAGTGATTCCTTCTGTGCTTCCACCACTGTTCTTACAAAGAATTTAGGGTTTTAAGAACATATTTTGGATTAAATGACCATGGTTTCAAATTCAGGTATGTATATTTTTAAAACTCAAAGCAGCTTCAGAAAGATTGCAGAGAACTAGCAGAGATCCAGAAAGTCTTGCAATGTGGCCAAAAACCTCTGGATAAATAACATCTGGCATTAGTGGTTTGCTATACTTAAGTTTCTCAACTTCCTCTCTGGAGAAACTTAAGTCCCTTTTGGCCTCTCTCTGATTTCCTTAAAAATGTTTCTGGAAACAGATACTTCACCATCTTCAATCTTCTTTATCTGTAGAAGTACTGTAGGAATTGGTAGGAAACCATACTGTAGCAAGTACCAGACATGCTACAGCTGTCATGTGGGCCCACCTCAGTCTCACCTCCTGATCTTTTCACTTTGCAGCAGATCTGCAAAGCGCAAGGGGCTTTGGCATCACACTGACGTGGGTTTCAACTCCAGCCTCACTAGTTACTAGCTGCGTGCCCTTGAACAAATATTTTACCTCCACAGGCCTCACTATCTTCTTATCCTCCTTCTTGGGTCTGTTGTGAGGATTAAATGAGGTTATAAGAAAAGAAAACAGTCCCTGCCTGGCCCATGGTAGGCACCCAATAACTGGTAAGTGCCCAGAGAAACCGCTGCACTGACTGCTAGATAACCACAGATGCAGCTGACCGTTGGACAGCTTGGAAAACAACCGCATCTGATGTAAAGTGGCTTTCTCTATCACCCAGAGCCTCCTCTGCCCCTGGCCAGCCTGTGTGTCTGTTTGATTCTGTTTTCCCTCTTTTTCTCAGTGGCTACCCCTTCTGACCGGCTGTAGCTGTGTTCCTCCCCTTATCCACAAGTCTTCAATAAAACGACTATGTAAGAGTCCCATAAAGAAAAAATAAGCAACCACTCATTCCTTCCCTTAACTCAAGCCATCTGGGATAACCTTCTCTTTCTCTCTCTAACTTGTTATTTTGTACCCCTCAAACAAGTAAGCCAGAGCTGATTCCTTAAGTGAGAAAATAAGGTTCAGAACAATGTTATCTGAACTTGCTTAAATGTGTTTTTGTAACACTAGTGACCCTTTTTAATATTATACTTTGACTGTACATACTTTACTTATTTTTGTAACATAGTTTCCAATGTACAACACTATTTAAATATTATTTGAGAAGGCAGACAAGAATAAATAAGAACTCTCTGGTTTAAACTGAGGTAAAGGATGGGAGGCAGGATGTAAAATGACTAAAATTGCAGGTCTGAATTACGTGAGAAGGCACAGTGGCTATAATGGACATCGGTGCTGCTCAACATGCAGTTGCTGCCAATGTATGAGCTGTGTATTCCCAGACAGCAAGGAGATAATGCAGAATAATACAGATAATACAGAAATTGAGGGTAAGCATTTAGAAACTTTTATAGTAACTTGAAAGAATAGTCATATGTATATGGACTAAAATAATAAAAGTTGGGGCTTGTCTTTGTTGCTTTTCTAGTAATTTTCATTTTTCTCATAATTTATTTTCACTGACTATTGAAGAGATAGTACACTGAACAAAAAGTATCAGTCCACTGCAACTTTCAAATTTCAAAACACAGATCCTACACAATAGAGTTGTTCCTGAAAGACTTGGGCGAGAGACTTGCTTTGACCTCCATGGAGGGCACAAGTTTGTGGAGAGTGTAAATATAGTTAATTAGGGGCTGCGTGACACTGCCAAATCCACTCTCTCTTCTAAAGTGTGAAATACAACCCACATAAGGTGAGAAAATAAAACGACTGTCCTCAAATAACCTATTTAAAGCACACACCAAAAAAAACTATAGTACACAGGATCACTTATTCTTGTCACAAATGTTCATTGAGCATTAAAATATTACAGTGAAAACTTGATATGAGAACATTTGAAATATCACACAAAGCTGTAATTCTCCGCAAACAACTACTCTCTTGTGATGTTGCATCCATAATGATGAACAGTTCACTCTCCCTGAATTCTAAGTTTGAGCAGAAGGTAGACACAAGTTATGGTCAACAAAAATATACATTGAAAAAGAATGATGACAGAAACAGAACCATCAGAAGACTGTCATTTAAAAAATGCTACACTAATAGCTGAGGAACTTAACAATACTCAAGGTAAGCCTGCCAGAATCTCAGTTTTCCTCACCTATAAAGTGGAGATATTACATACGTCTCAGGGCAAAGGCTATGTTGTCTAGGACCCTTGGGGAGCCTCGATATCCTTTCAGAGGTGTCTTCAAGATCAAAACTATTTTCACAATAATACCAAGTCATTCTTTGCCTTTTTCACTCTTATTTCCTCGCAAGTATATACTAGAGCTTTCCAGAGGCTACAAGAAGAGTAATAGTGCAATAGACTGGATGCAGAAACAGGCATGAGAATCCCACCGTCTTCTAGTACATAAGATATTCTAAAGAGACTTGCAAAGATGTAGAACAATGTTATTCATCTCACTGAATTTCTTGTTTTGGAAAATACGGAATTTTTCATGAGAAAAATAATTTTTATCAACATGCAACAGGTTTAGAGTTATGTTTAAATGAATTGATATATATATTAAAATTTCTCAATTTTAATTTCTAATGTAGTCAATATCAATAACTATAACCCACATGAACGAAATCTCTTTTGGGGTCCTTAATTTTTTAAATGTAAAAGGGTAAGAGACCAAATGTTTGCAAACTCTTGCTGAAGGTGAAAGGATTGTGAAAACTTTCATATGCTATCAACATATAATCAAGTTTATATTTGTTAATACATATTACTTCTGTGTGCATTTAAATTTTATGCAAAGAAGAAATTTATTGGATGGCATTCTGTGTTTTTATCTCACTTCCAAGTTGTCTCTCCCAGAAAAAAGCACTGAAAGAGCCTGTTCTCTGGCAACCATGTGTCACAGGTTTTCCAGGCAAGTCTTAAAATCAAACATGTTTCCAATTTTTCCCATCAACCACAAAAATGTTCCTTATATTTCAACATTTTTGTGTCCAAATTCATCTCCCAATCTGGTTCTCACATACAAGAATCATCACAAAACATCCTCCTATTGTGTTGCCTGTAATTATATTTAAAATACTTCAGCCCAGCTCATGTGACAAATGCGTGTTGGTTGGTTCTGACCCACACCTCAGGAAGGGTTGGCTCCGCCAGCTGAGAGTACACCCCGAGAATGCCTGGCCAACAGCCACAAGCCTCCACTCAGAAGGACACACGCCAGAGTTAGAGAGTAGTAGGAGTCTGAATTTTTCTTTCTCTTTCATAAATACCAGAGGTTTTGTTAATTAGCAAGATGGATATTAAAAATTATTTTCATGGGTGAAATAGTGATGTTTTTTAAATGCAGATTGGCCAGAAATACTGTAGGGTACTCCTGCCCTTGACTAAACAGGGCACATGAATTGAGAAAGCGCAGTGGCCCAACCCCTTTGGATCAGCACCCAAGGCTTAGGATTTCCAGTGTAAGGGATGACCAGAAGTCAATCATGCTTTGAACAATCCCTTCTGCCTCGAGTGAGCATCTCATACAAGGACTTGTCGGAGTGTCTACAAAGAGCTAGGACCTCAGTGAGCTTATGGAATAGTCATACCAGACCCTGCTCATTAGTAAGAATTTGCACAGGAAGCAGAATTCCATGCGAAATTTGTTTCAGTAGTTACACAGTACCTGGTAGTATGGCTGTTGAGGAGGAACCCTACAGCCTCACCTATGCTATTAGGCTATGGATACCTCCTGAAAAGAAGTGAAAAAATTATAAACCATTAAATTAGTTTAGGAGCATTAGCAAAACCTCTTCGAGACCATCTGGGCCTCAGATATGCCTATTCCTTCTTGTCCGGCACCATCATCTAACTGCTAAGAACTGTCTAGAAGGGCTCAAAAGCCACAAAGATTCTACCTTCCCAAAGCCAGTGTCCTCAGTAATGGCAAACGCCAAATCTGATTTTCCCCTGAATGAAATTCAGAATCTAGTTACCCTTTTATGAGGAATCTACATCTTCTTGCAAGAAAAGTAGTTAAGGGAACAATTATTCATTGACTACTTTAACATGCCAATACTGAGCTAGAACTTTATAAAAACGCTATACATGGGACCTAATGCCACAGAAGATGGCAATTCAGCTCAAGATGTCATCACACAACCACTAAATAGCCCTACTTACAAATGGAGGAAGCAGGGGAAGAAGAAAAAGTAGAAGAAGAATGAGAGGGAGCCAAGCAGGAAACATGCAGCTTCCAAAATTCAAGCCACGTCAAAGTGTTGTGTCCTCATTTTTCTGAGGTAAAACTTCAGATAATACAGAATTCAAACTCAAATATAAATTGTCTGCTTTGGCTTTCTTCCATCAATACTGATGAAAAATTATTAGTAGTAATGTCAAATCTTCTCTCTCATCCCCAAATAACCAAAATAAACCAAATATCTATCTGATGGAATACTACATAACAGAAAATCATGTTATCAAAGAACACCTAATGAAAATGGAAAATATTCACATTTTATACCCCCCACAAAGGAGGGGGACCGCCACTATGTACAGCATGGTGTATTTTTACCTCTGGCTGTCTATTTTTCTCACACCTCCCAATCCCAGAGATAATCCTTGTTGATATTTTGTCCCTCTAGATTTTTTCTCCACATATTTAAATACAGTCATGTGTTGCTTAACAATGAGGACACATGCTGAGAAATGTGTCATTAGGTGATTTTGTTGTTGTGCAAACATCATAGAGTATATTTACACAAACCTAGATGGTACAGCCCACTACACGCCTAGCTATATGGTACTAATCTCAGGGGACCACCATCATATATGCAGTCTGTCACTGACTGAAACTTTGTTTATGCGGGGCATGACTGTATAGATATATGTGCTATATATCTATATACAGATACAGATATATATGAGATAAATGTTTAAGGAAGACTTTGTGCTTTTCTGTTTTATGTGTATATTAAGAATCATAACATTATTTTTAATGAAATTTGTTCAAATCAAGAAACAGTGTTTTCACACTAGATTAATAATGGAATCCCCAGGGAAATATTATATTCTTAGCCTCCAGATAATCTCCATAAATCTGGCCTCCGTTAAGACCATCTATAAAAATAATGAACTGCTTGACCATATCATTTCAATTCAACAAGAATTTAATTAAGCATCTTCCATTAGCTGGGTACTTTAATAGGCTCAGTGGAAAGACAAAAGTTCCTTCCAATAAAATCATGCAAGTCTCTGAATTCTCTTTGCTCTATTCAGAAGTAGTTAGCTCTGACCAATCAGAGCGCCTTTCTAAAAATTTGCAGTCTTGAAGCAGAAATAAGAAAACTGGGAAGTCAGACGCACAATTCAACTTGTTCAATGTACTGCTTACAAACAAACCTAGAGTGCACTGCATATACAGCAATGACAGATGAAGATAAAGAAAATGAGAAGTTAGTGAAGCAGATACCTTCACTGGGTACCGAAAATGACCAAAGTCAAGTAAATCTTCCTATGCAAAAAGAACAAAAAAGATTAGCAGCAGAACTTTTACAAACCCAAAACAGAAATGGTGTCATGAAACATTTCAGAAACAAAGGTGATTAAGATCCTATTTTATGTTTTACATAAAGTAAGAGCATCTGGAAGAGTCTGGACGAAACTAAACTTGCTACCCATTTGTTTCTGTTTAGGCTGTGTCAGTGCTAAATTAGCAGTCGGCTTAGCGATTCCAGGTCAAACGGGTTCAGGTCTGGGAAATGCACACGCAATTCTGGTGTAAGTTAAATTTCCTATTGACACATAACTTCCCTAACCTTTAAGTTTCCAAACGTATCCACACAAATTAAGCACAAATTCTAAGTTCCGCTGGCTCAAACATATTATGGCTAGAAAGTCAAGGGAAAGATAAACATACAAAGCCAAAGAAAGAAGCAATTCCAAAGTTGAAAAGAAGCCTACAAAGATGGGATCAATTGAAATAAGTAACTCTACATGTGTTCTGAATAGCTCCACTTCATCCTCTTTCAACACAAGAACCATAGCTCCAGTCACCTTGGCTGCTCCTGCCATCGCCTCCAGCCTATCACGCTCAAAGAGTTCATCACGAGGGTTGGCCAACTTGGAGAACCTTTAAGTCTACCAAGGCCAAACTCATGAGAGCAGTAAGCCAGGAAAAGCACATGCGGGCATCACACTACAGCAGGCATTTCAATGTTACAAGGCAAGATAGAAGATAAGCTTAGCCAAAGATAATTTCTCTAACCCCGACATCAGAACTAGATACTGCGTCTATTGTTGTTAAGTAAATTTTCCTACGAAGGTGCTTTGAGCTTCCCAGAACCAAGAAATACACAGACATTCATCTTATTATTGTTCTCTAGCTAGGCAGTCATTGCTTATTTCCTGATTACTACAGTTGAAGTCATCTTAAGTTACAGTTCCCAAAGCTATAGGTTTGAAGGGTACTTATAAAAATAAATATTTCCCCAAAAAAGATTCCTGACATTCCATTTCAATTGCAGTACAGAACCCTCAAGATGTTTAAATATTATGACACGGACACGTCTTCCTTGTGGTGAGGGGAACAACAAGAAGGAAAATGCAACACTGTATAATTAAAGAGGTTAGAGACTGGAGAACCTCCAGGAAACTGTAGACAAACGTTGAGTTACACCATCTCCAAATGAATGTTATTGGCTGTATAAACTGCATTCTACACGTAACCTACTTGATGTGCTATTTTCCCTCTTTCAGTGTAACTTGAAAAAACACACAGACAGCACTTATACTGCACTTTTATCAAACCTATCCAGATTCATTTCCACACCTGTGCTATATGAAGAAGGAGAAATTTTAAAAGCCCAAACTGAGAATTCTTAAGCATAACCTAAGAAGTAGAATGTCTTGATTTGTCTTTTTTGCAAGTCTTTTTTTAAGAACACAAAAGGTAAAGTAGGGGAAGACTGAGCAGGCTCTGCATTCCACTGCATGGCAAGCCAACAGCCCGACAGCTCTGGGGCAGAGAAATCCCCCTTCCTTAGAAATGCAGTTCTTACAAAGGGTGTTCAGATGTGATTCTTACCTTCTCTCTTCTGATAATCCACTGAGTTGACAGAAGGTAGGGGAGCTGGGGAGACAGGGTTGGAGCACCAGGAATAGGAAAAAGTGTGAAGAAGTCCAAGACAAACATTGAACACAAAGACCATTCCTTACCTAAAAAAACCCTGGCTGGATTTTTGGGATTGAGAAACCTCCTGCCTCCTTAGAGTGGATGTGGTGTGCTGATGTGGGCGATCTGTGCACAAGTTTCTCTTCTATTCTGTTTTTGCTGGCCAGCAACTTTCTTCCTCTCCTCTCATCCTTGCCAGAGGACTTCTCAGTTTAAACTTCAGGGTGAAGAGATATCCCACTAGAACATTTAAACAAGTGCTATAGAACACAGAATTAGCTTTAGAAGGCCTTGGAACAAATCTGACCCAGGTTTAGGATGTGTTGCTCTCCAGAGGAACTCCTCTTTGAAGAGAACAAACCAAAAGTTGTTTCCCAAGCCAGACTCTCCCCATCCAAGTCCTGGGGCTCTCTGTTCGCTGCCAGTCTGGTCTGGCCTCCTGAAAGTACCAGGGATGGTCACTAGGGGTCCTGAGGAGAATGAGGAATAGGAGGGATAACTCATGCAGAGGATCTAATTCCAGGTAGTGTGCCAGTCCTTATAAAAGCTCTCCTAGAGGTAGACACTATTAACATCACTACTTGTACAGATGAGAAAACCAAGGTAGAGACATGGAGTCAATAACCTAAACTCACATGGCCAGAAAGTTGTTAGGATTTGAATGTCACTAGCTGCAAAATTCCCACTCCAGGAGAGATTAACTTTTTCTTTCTTTTTTCCCCTAGATTACCTGCCTGCAGTATTTTGATCACATAACATCTCTCAGTAATCTTCAAATAGCCCACACCCTTGCCAGCTTCCAAGCCTTTGCACTTGAAGTGTCCTCTGCCTGAACGTCCTGAAGAAGGCTACTTCACAATCAGATGATTTTATCTCCTCCCCCAGGCGGCCTTCACTACCCCTCCAGGCACCTGGTCAAGGGATTCTTAGACACTAGGAAATTGAAAAATGCTATTATAAGTAATCTATTTAACTATAAGCAATTCATTTAAATCTCAACTTTAAACTGCTCACGCCTATCTTAAGTCTTAGCTGGCTATGCAATTCTGGTCATAGCATTCAGCAGGAGCTAAAAAAAAACATCAGATTTTTAAAAGATCAACCACATACCGAAGCATCAAAGTCGAATAAGCCAATTAGAATTATGGGGGAGAGAGAGGAAATTTATACATATGTATTTTTGAAGAGATGACAAATCACTTTTCTTTCTCTTCATAGCTCTCCTCAAAGGAGGAAGGATTCAAATCATTTTTGAGGGCTTATGGTAAAGGCTGATTCTTGAGAACTGCACCAAAACCTCAGCTTTGGCAAACTTCTAGGGCATGGATCATCATAGAAAATTAAAGTTTATACTTTTAAGAAAACGACAAAATTTAACTTAACTATTAAGTAGAGAAAGTGTTCTGTGAACATGTTGAATACTTTTTGCCCCAACTTTGATAAGGAGCAAGAGCTCTAACCCAGGTCATCATCGTGAACATTAATGACAGTGCTACATGGCCTGCAGAGATATGAGCAGCAGCAGCCCCAGACTACTGCCAGTTTTTACACCTTTTTGTAATTTTCTCAACAGGTTTTCAACTGTGCTTCATGCCAGAGTAGCTGGCCAAAGTATTCACTCTCCCAGCTTCTAATGTGCCACTTCTGGTTGGCTGTGGACTTAAACGCCGGGTAAGCAAACTTGCTGAAACTGAATAACAGAAGAATACTCACAGGCTCCAAGTAAGTGCCTTTCTCATAAATACATGGATAGGAGAGGGTTACCTGCCAACAAGAAAAGCTGAGGAGGCAGAGTATACGACTGCCAGGAAGAATGGCCATGCCAAGATGGCACCATCACCTGTCAATCACTTCTCACAGCAGCCAGAATCTCACAGGCATGGATGGTGACTACCAACACAGAACTTTCTGCTTAGGTAATTCAACTGACCTATGAAATAGGGACTGTGTTGAGAGCCATTTTTCCGGGTAAAGCTATTGATAGTGATTATGCACCAGCTGGCAAGGAGAAAGTAAGTTCCGTTCTTAATGTCCCTAGCCACTTCTTGGTGAGACTTGAGAAAATTCAGTATGAAGATGAGTTTCTCTCTTGAAAAAACTGTTTCACATTTTGTGCTGCAAAGGTGTTGTAAAACACATAAGCATTGTTTAATTAAATGGGGAAATTACATCCCTGAGCACAGCTGAGTTTTAATGAATTAGCAGATATCTGTTACTAATTCCTCTAAATTCAGAGGCTTTTTAACCTACTACCTTGCAATTTCATTCTTGTCAATTTTGACAACCCCTGACTATAAGTTTAAAAAGTCAGTATTGAAGTCAGTATGCATTTACTTATTTGCTCTTCTTTTGTACCTTTAATTAGTATGCACTGTAGTCTATATTGGATACAGTTAAATGTAAGAGATACAGTGCTGCCCTCCAAAAACCTCACTGTTTGGGGGATATATTAGTTTCCTACTGCTGCTGTAACAAATTACCACAAACTGAGTGACTTAAAACAACACAAATTTATTACCTAGCTGTTCTGGAGGTCAGAAATCTTAAATGGGTCTGACAGGCTAAAGCCATGGGGTTGGCAAGCTATATTCCTCCTGGTGGCTCTAGGGAGAATCACTTGCTTGTCTTTTCCAGTTACCAGAGGCCAACCACATTCCTTGGCTCATGGCCTCTTCCTTCATCTTCAAAACATCATTCTACCCTCTGCTTCTGTCATCCCTTCTCCTTCTCCATCACTATGATGTTTCTTCTTTTAAGGATCCTAATGATTACACTAGGCCGACTAGATAATCCACCTCAAGATCCTTGATTTTATCACATCTGCAAAGTCCCTTTGCCATACATGATAACCTATTCACAGGTTTGGGGATTAGGACATGGACATCTTTGGGGGGCCATTATTTAGCCTCCCACAAGGAGACTCATGGAAGGAAAACCATGAATCTCAGCAAGAACTCTACTCTTCATTCTTTTCTCTTTTTTTTTTGAGGAAGATTAGCCCTGAGCTAACATCTGCCAATCCTCCTCTTTTTGCTGAGGAAGACTGGCCCTGACTAACATCCGTGCCCATCTTCCTCTACTTTATATGTGGGACACCTGCCAAAGCATGGCCTGCCAAGCGGTGCCATGTCCGCACCTGGAATCCAAACCAGCGAACCCTGGGCCACGGAAGCAGAACGTGCGCACTTAACCGCTGCACCACCGGGCCGGCCCATACTCTTTATTCTTTAAGTTCTCTTGCTGAATCTTACTGACTCTTAGCAAAACTCCTAAAAAAGCTTAGTTCCTTGCTAAACCAGGTCACAGCACAAATGAACCACAAAGTAGAACAGAGGACATGTTAGAGTCCTAACCTTAGGAAATACATTAACATCAGAACAGAAAACATAAAAATAAAATGGCAGGCATCCTACAGAACAAAACAGTGATCCCGAAACACCAAGAAAGTTAGTGTATTCAAGAAGGCAAAGTAGCGTACAAAAAATCTTAGAAGCACCTAAAATAAAAGTGGTAAATGTTTTACAATATGCTCAATATGACCCTGATTTTTAAAGTACATAAGCATACGTATATAGTCACAGAAGAAAAATTTAAAGAGTATAAAGATAAAACCAAGGATTAACGGTAATTATATCCTAAAAACTATTGCTGAATAGTTAAAATATAGGTACTTTTATTTTTTTACTCTTTTTCTATAATAAACATGCATTATCTTTACAACCAGAAAAATATATGCTGAAATATAATTTTTAATGATTTGGTAATTACAAGTACAGGCTTCAGTTCTCTGGAAATATTCAGTTAAATTAGAGTACTCTTTTCTGCTATAAGACCACATTCACTTATTAACTGTTTCTATTTTTTTTTGTTTTTGAGGAAGATTAGCCCTGAGCTAACTGCTGCCAATCCTCCTCTTTTTGCTGAGGAAGCCTGGCCCTGAGCTAACATCCATGCCCATCTTCCTCTACTTTATACGTGGGATGCCTGCCACAGCATGGCTTTTGCCAAGTGGTGCCATGTCCGCACCCGGGATCCGAACCAGCAAACCCCGGGCCGCTGAGAAGCGGAACATGTGAACTTAACCGCTGCGCCACCGGGCCCGGCCCCCTATTTTATTTTTTAATTAGAGATCTGTTCTACAATGTTACCAAGCGACATTCTGATTATTAACTGACCCTCTCAGCTTCTGCGAAATGGATGCCCTAGAATTAGTATTTTAATCACTATTTCTAAATTTTAAAAAATGCATTTTAATATGGTTATAATCAGACTTATGCACACAGATATACACAATATTTAATAGCTATATATGTGTAAATCTCAAAGTCAATTGATAGATATTGTCCAAAAGAGAGGAACACAGGTAAGCTTAGCATTAGTATATTCATTCCCCAAAAGATAATAAAATCAATACCCTTTTACTCATTGAAATTTCATTCATATATGCATACTTCTTCATTCACAGATGGAGAATATTAAAAAGTACATTTACTCATGCATTTCCTATCCTTCTTGCTTTATGGGAAGAAAAAGAGGGAAAGGAAGAGAGAAGGGAAGGGAAAAAAAAAAACAGGAAAGGGGGTAAAATGAGAGGAAGAAGGGAGGGAAAAACCAAGGCTTGCCCTGGATACTTGCCTGGACCAGCCTTACACTGCAACCCCTCATTTTAAAAATGCCATCTCCCCCTTCTTTCATAGATTAATCAAAGAAGCTAGCACAGACTTCAAGGACTTTGAGAATATTAATCAATTTTACAACCTGAAACAAAGAGAGATTGCCTTAATACGACAGAGGGGTCCCAGGTAAAGTATTTTGTCTTTCTATTAGAATTTAGTACTGTTCTCCCAGGGCAGGCAATGGAGGGTGGGGGGGACAGTAGCGTCCAGCTGCTGTGGGGATGAAGGGTGATCTACATTCTCACTCAGAGATCTGCTCTCTCTCCTAAACCCGCAAGGGACAGGCTGCACAGAGGCACTGCATCTTGGCCCACTTAACCGACCAGCTCCTCTGAGGACAGGATTAAAGGAGCTCTGCTTAGCATCTGATCAAAGTTCCAAAACTCCTGCCATCCTTGACTGCAAGCCTTCGGAGGTGAGAGCCCAGGTCTGTCTTATTCACACTGTGTCCCTAGGCACATGGACATACGGACACAAAGTAAACATCTAATGATTCATTGATAAAGGTCCTTCACATGTGCCTACCTGCTGAAATGCATATATTAAGGATAAGAGCGAATAAAATCCTAAATGTAAAGTGCAACTTTCTATTGATTTTCAAATTATGGCACTTTCTAACTCAAGGATATAAACAGTCAGAATAGTCACGCTATACCCAGAAGATGAATCAGTGACTCTGAAAGTATTGGAAGATTTGGCTTATAATAAGTTTCTCCAATAGCTAGGTGAGTTGAAACAAAAACTGTACACATGGGCAGAAGAAATGAACAGACATTTTCCCAAAGAAGATATACAGATGGCCAATAAACACATGAAAAGATGCTCAACATCACTAATCATCAGGGAAATGCAAATCAAACTACACTAAGATACAACCTTACACCTGTTAAAATGGCTATAATCACTAAGACTAAAAATAGCAAATGTTGGAGAAGGTGTGGAGGAAAGGGAATCTTCATACTCTGCTGGTGGGAATGCAAACTGGTGCAGCCACTATGGAAAACAGTATGGAGATTCCTCAAAATACTAAAACTAGAACTACCATATGACCCAGCTATCCCACTACTGGGTATCTACCCAAAGAGCTTGAAATCAACAATCCAAAGTAACAAATGCACCCCTATGTTCACTGCAGCACTATTCACAATAGCCAAGACACAGAAATAATCCAAGTGTCCATCGACTGATGAGTGGATAAAGAAGATGTGGTATATATATATATACAATGGAATACTACTCAGCCATAAAAAAGACAAATTCATTTTGCAACAACATGGAATGACCTGGAAGGAATTAACTAAGCAAAATAAACCAGACTGAGAAAGACAAACACCAGATGATTTCACTTATACGAGGAACAGCAACAAATACATAGACAAAGAAAACAGCTCAGTGGTTACTAGGGGAAGGGGGGGGGTGGTGGGAGGGTAAGCACAGGGGGGGTGAAGTAACCAGGGGAAGGGGAGCAGGGGGTGGGCACAAGGGGTGAAGGGGAGCACTTACGTGGTAACAGTCAAGAAATAATGTAAAACTGAAATCTCACATTGACGTAAACTATTATGAACTCAATAAAAAAACTGTACATAGATAAATCAGATAAGAATCAAAAAAGAGGAGGATGTCAGAAGTGTCCAGCATCCAGATTCTTCAATAATTCCTTCTTTCCTATTCAATCCCTTTTATGCTAATAATATTTAAAATGGAAAGGACAAAATTATACATAAAAGTATATCATTTCATACATATTCTTTAATTATTTCTAAAAGTACATCATTTCATAGACTTTTCTTAAATAGCCAGAACCATTCACATCCATATTTACTAACATATAAGACGGTTATTATAGCCCCTTTTTGTAAAGCAGTGGAACTTGGCTATAGACTAGTTCCAGATTGTAACTGACAGGCCAGTGCGCCCCTGGATGAGGGTACAATGACCTCTATGACAATGGACAAGGGCACTAGAAGAGCCAATAGTTGCCTCTACCCATGCCCAAGGGGAAAAGGGAGAAGACAGCACCATGTTGTGGGTGTCACAGAGTCCAAAGAGTCAGCCCTTTGCTAGCGGAGTGACTTGAGGGGCAGCTTACTGTGACCTCACTGAGGATCAGGTCCCCCATCTGTAACATGAGAGACTGCTACATGTCCTGTCGATCCTTTTGAGATGATCAATATAAAGTGGCTGCCGCCTGCAAAGCCAAGGAAAGCCCCACAGTTCAGATGCTGTAATGGGCACTTCTGGCCTCACTCAGGGAGCCAAAACCATTTTCTCATTTACAGGCTTGATATAGAGCCAGGTCAAATAAACAATAACCGAAAGCAAGGCACTTTGTGAAAGACTTTGCTTCAAAACCATTTAATTTTTAAAACAGCCCACAAAGAGAAAGGGGAAAGAAAGGTTGAAAATGACCCAAAATTACTATGCTGTACCTAGATATGCAACAAAAATACAAAGCTAAAACAAAGGGATTTTTAATTGAAATCAGCTTAAAATATGTCATTAGCTTTTACTCACCTCAAACTTTGATCTCATAATTGTCACAAAAGAGCACAAAGCTTTTATTTTTTCTACTTGAAAGCCAAAAGAAAAAGCTGTACATGATAAAATGTGGCACGGGATTCCACTAGTAATTAAATACATGCCTTTGGGTATTCAAATATGCAACCTGTTTCCTATAACAAACATTAGGAAAAAATTTGGCAACCTTTTTCAAGAAATTTCAATAACCTCTTCACATCACTAAAATTGTATCACTTATAACAATGCAATCCAAAGAAAATTATTTGTTTGCCGTAGCTAAGAGACACCAAAGGAAACTCTAAAACACTCCATTGTTTCTGAATTTAAAATTTCATGTATTCCAGGAAACAGATACATACAACACATGTAATGGCTGCATTTCAATATTAAATTTTTTTTAAAAAAACACAAAAAAGTGAAAAAGTGCACTACCATATTTCAGTTTTGTAGGTCATTTAGAACTCAAAGTTTAATACATTTCAGCATTATGACTGAATTTTGAAGGTTTTTACTATATTTTATAGACCTTCAGATAAGTCATCATAAATAGTTCAAAATACATCAAGACATACTATTTTTCAAACCCCAACTAACAAAGTAAAAGTCTGGGTGTTTTTATTAAACAAGATGCACTATGAAGTTAATGACAACACCAAAAAGGCAATCCTAAGACTTGCTTGGCGATCATGAAGATCTCACAGGCAGGAGACATCCTCTCCAAGCCAAGATGGAGGAACAGGCACCAGATTTACCCACACACTTGAAACCATCCAAAAATGGACAAATATTTTCAACAATGGTTTTAAAACATTGAACGTTGAACAACAAGGGACAGTGATTCCTGAGAGACAAGAAACAAACAAGGTAACTACACAACTGAACCAGCTTATTGCCTGGAGAGAGCTTCCAGAGTGTGGTACAAAGAGCATGGAGCCAGGCAGAGCCTGGTGGTCTTCCTGAGCTGAGGAAACAGAGCTGGAAGTCCAAGGAGACCAAGATGCCGAGAGTTTGCAGGGCAGAGTACCAGAGAAGAGAAAGCTGCAAGACAAAAAACTCTGAAGTTGTGCTGGGGTTCCCCCTTGAGCCTTCAGCTGATCAACCCATGTGTGTAAGGAAACTACTCCAGAACCACCTGAAAGGATTGGAGGGAATAAGCCCAAAAGCTCACACAGGCTGGGAATGGTTCCTCTTGTTCCCACCAGTCAGAACGGAAAACTTCATAATTAACAAGACATCGGGTAGATTATTTAGAAGATTTTTGCCTCAGTAGGAGATAAAATTAGCCCTAGACTAAATGCTGCTCTGGTCCTACCTAAGAAAGCTTAAAAGCAAGACATGAAAGGGTCAAACCCTTTCCAAGTGACTTAACTACATCCCATAACAAAGCTCAAAAATACAAAAACATCGGAGCCCGCCCTGTGGCCGAGTGGTTAAGTTCGTGCACTCTGCTGCGGCGGCCCAGGGCTTTGCTGATTCGGATCCTGGGTGCAGACATGGTACTGCTCATCACACCATACTGGGGCAGTATCCCACGTGCCACAGCTGGAAGGACCCACAACTAAAATATACAACTATGTGCTGGGGGGATTTAGGGAGAAAAAGCAAAAAAAAAAAAAAAAAAAACAGATTGGCAACAGTTGTTAGCTCAGGTGCCAATCTATTAAAAAAAAAATACAAAAATATCAAGCACCCAACCAGACAATATTCACAATATCTGGCATCTAATCAAAAATCACTAGGCATGTACACAAGTAGGAAAATATAATCCCTAATAAGGAGATAAATCATTTAAGTAAAGCTGACCCAGAACTGTCACATTAGAATTATCAGAGAAGAACATAAAAAATGGCTACTATCTGTTCAAAAAGCTCAAGGAAAATTTGAAAATTTTAAGATATTCAAAAGATCCTAAATGAACTTCTGGAGATAGAAACTACAACAGCTGAGGTAAAACCCATCAGACAGGATTAATAGTACATAAGACATTGTAGGGGAAACAATCATTAGTGAATTTAAAGTCATAGTAATAGAGACTACCTAAAATGAAACACAGTAATAAAAAATACTGGAAAAAAATGAAGAGAGCATCAGTGAGCTGTGGAACAATTTTAAGCAGTCTAATATACACGTAAATGGAGTCCCCAAAGGAGGGGGAACAGAAAAAATATTTGAAGGAATAATGGTTGAAAATTTTCTAAATCTGATGAAAGCTAAAAACCCATAAATTCAAGAAGCTCAATAAACTCCAAGCATAAGAAACATGAATAAAACAACCTTGATACATATCATCAAATTGCTTAAAGCCAGTGTTAAAGAGAAAAATCTTTAAAACAACTAGAGGAAAAAAACACTATTTACAGAGCAAATTTAATTTACAGAACAAAGATAATGATGGCTAATTTCTCATCTGAAATAATGCAAGCCAGAAGACAGTGGAACATCCTTAAAGTAATGAAAGAAAAAAAAATGTCAATTTAGAAGTGCTTACTCAACAAAAACTTCTTTCAAAAATGAAGACAAAATAAGAATGCTAAAGGATAACAAATGTTAAAGAAAATTCTTCAGAGAGAGGAAAAATAATTATCCAGGAAAATCTCCCCATCTCAAGATCCTTAACTTAATCATATCTGTAAAGTCCCTTTTACCAGGTAAGGGAAGATTCACAGGTTCCAGGAATGAGGGCATATTCTTCCTACCAGAGACGCATATGAAGAAATTACTCAAAAGGATGCTCCGCTAACACAAATAATACATAATGCAAGAAAATACATGATTTTTTTAAAAATGAGCTGAGTATGAAAAGAAACAGACACATGAAGAAAAATTAAGTGAGACTCCTTCGGACTTTGATGCCTGGGACATTCTCCTTTGACCTGCTGATTTAGTAATTTAAGACTCTCTTCTCCTCTTAACCACTCCAAGCATACTGCTTGATTCTGCAAACAAATTTACATAAGCATAATACTGTAAGTGCTGCTTCTAAAAAAAGAACTCACAAGTAATCAGAAAAGTGATTTGAAAAAAACTCAAGTTCCTGCGGGCTCACATCAAGTGCTCTATCAATCAATGACTCAACGTTAGGGACAAAATTTGGCATTAGGGGAGCTGAAATTATGCTAACTTAACTCTATGTCAATATTCTGTAAATCGTATTTCTTGATAAAGTTTCCTTTCCCCTTCATATTCTTAACCAAGTTGCAAACTTTTATGCTAAGTGGATTTATAGTACATCAAGAATTTTAATAACTCTACCATACATTTTTTCCTTACATGAAATGCTTTGATGCATGACCAAATTGACCTATTATAATATTTATTTTAGAACCCATAATGCAATTTCCGAATGTGAGAAGCTGCAAATGAGTAAAATTAATCTTTTTCTACTTGCATGCATACACCTATTGCCAATAAAAATCAGGATCAAAGCTTCCCATTCAGCAATAAGAGACATGTTTTGAACACAACCTGGGAGGTATAACTTTCACCCCAGGTATATAATTTGTTACAATATTAACCATCCTCCAACTCATCTAAATAGAAGTTCCACAGTCTTACAAATAGGCTTTCTCACTCTAATTTATAAATTATGTAAATAACCATAATTAAGTAAATAAATGGAAGACATTTGTAAAAACATAAAATTCAACGTTACTTCTCCATCCAAGCACTATCTAGCTGGGAACGACAGTTCTGATCTTTAGTGTGGAACACCATGTTTAGAGAAACCAGGACCATTTACAGAACTGATTCTCTTTAGCGATAACACCAGTGGAGAAATATTTCACTTGACTCTCCTCCAAAGTTAGGGACTATTTAAAAACCAAAATCAGGGCTTTGAAGCCACTATATTTGCTCACCAATTTCATCCATTTCCATTTAATGATTAAAACTCTGTTTAACAGGGGCCAAACCCATCTGGCCACCGTTTGAGTTCCAGAGATGCCTGGTCAACGTTTAGTTTCACATGAGAGACCTCACTGACCCATATCTTTCAAGCCCTCACTGAAACTTCCCTTACTAAGGGTTGCTAATCATTATCTTGAGAAGAGATAAAAATGCTAATCTCCTCACTGGAAAAGAACTGACTTCACATACAGAGAAGCTCATTACCTAGGCCTCAGCTTCCCTTTTTGATCTTGATGATCAGAAGAGAAAATCTGCCTATTTACAGTGATGTTTTTAGGACTCCTGCCAGGATTACTGATTACTCTACTTTTTAACTAACTGGGTGAGCACCTCTCCCTGACACCACACAAAAGCAATGCTGTGAAGCAGGAATTAATTCAATCAAATTGGTGAAATATCTAGGACCATAAGTTGCAAACCTTTAATATGCTACTCATGTCCTGAGGCCAATTGCCTAATAAAAGCCCAACAGCCTCCATTCTCTTCAGCTGTAAAATAGAATTCTAACATCCATGAAGTTGTCACAACTACAGGAACCAAGAAAGTGCATTATAACAAGTCTCAGGAGTTTGTGGTTTCTAAAGGTAAATCAAGCAAAAATATGAAAAAAATCTTAAAAAGGTACTTTTCCCCCAAGTAATTATCCTAAATCTAATCAATTTTAACTAAAATAATTTTATTCTCCCCACTATGTGTGAGTTACTTATTAGTTCTTTTACTTTTTAAAGAAAGATGTAAGTATCACGAAACTGAACATGAAAACTGAATGAGTTCAGAGTTTAAACATTTAGTTATGTTCTTGATCAGACACAAAGCCAGAAAAGAAACAAACATAACAGAGTTAAGCTCATGAGGAAATAAAACAGTATAATATTAACATGCATTATGGGAAAATAATTTATACCAAAAATTAAATATAATTCTAACAAAGGCTGGGGAAGCAAAAAGTTCACATGTAATTCATGTAAGAAGTTAAAAGTCAGATAGTTAAACCAACATTAATACTAAATTTTTAAATTAGGTCCTTCATTTTTGCAGCATCAAATGTTCCTATCATATGGGTCCAAACACAAAGTAATTCTTATCTCATATACTCTGTCCTAGCAAACAAACCAGCATTTTGTCTAATTCTTGCCATTTCTTTATACTTTCAAAACTACTGCTATTTAGGATTGCATCACAGGAAAAACAAACAAAAGTAGGAAATTCAGAAACAACAATAAAATAAGAATGCCTGTTTGTCTAAGACGTTTATAATGAATGGTGCATTTAAAAGAGAATCTATATACTGCAGGCTCTTTATAAAAAAGTACACAACTACATAATTGGCTAAAGCAATGAAGTTCCACTTAAATAGCTTAAAACTTTCCAATTTTCACCTTACCTTTGTGTGCAGCAAGACAGGAAAAGACGAGATTTAAAGCCCAGAGACCTAATTCTGCTCAGGCTTCTACAGTAAACCAGGTACGATAACTTGAGCTAATCCTTTAAACCACCCTCTCTGAACCCTGGCTTTCAGCAACTATGGAATTAGTATAACCTCTACAAATCTTCATAGCTCCTTCTGATTCTAATAAGGGACTGGCAACTCTGAATTTAATCAATTCCTGCCTTCTACTTGGCGCCCAATAAGAAACCTGTCCATTTAAAATGTTGAGAAAATATAATTCTTTTTAATATTAACTATTTTTAATACACATAGTAAAAATTAAAATCATTTTAAAAACCCTTGTTCTAAGCCATCCAACATAGTCCAAATGCAAATTATTCAATGTTTTTAATTCTATAGGTAACCATTCGCCTCAAATATAGTAGGTAACCTAGAAGCTAAAGCTCTTCTCACACGAGGAGGACTCCCTCTCATCCAGACCCAGTAGACTGCCACCTTTAACTTTCTGACAATTTTTGTACTTTATTGGCAAAACTTCTAAAAAGCTAACCTCGAAAATGACACAAGAAGTTTTAGCATACAAAATGAGCATTAAATCTTGCTGTCCATTAAAGAAAGCTAAAATAGGGGGCCCCACATCCAAAAAATAATTTGTCTTGATACATTTTATAAATGTTTTCAGAACATTAATTTCTGAAATTAATCCACACAGTGCTCTTTGCACTAGTCATCTGTACTTGTATAAATTTCCTATTGCTGCTATAACAAACTACCACAAACTTAATGGCTACACAAATTTATTATCTTACAGTTTTCAAGGTCACAAGTTCAAAATGGTTTTTTTCTGGGCTAAAATTAAGGATTTGGCAGGACTGCATTCCTTCTGGAAGCTCTAGTGGAGAATGTGCGTCCTTGCCTTTTCCAACTTCTAGAGCTCTCCTGCATTCCTTGGCTCGTGGCCCCTTCCATCATTAAAGCCAACAACGGTCAGTCAAGTTCTTCTCACATTGTATCCCTCTGACTCTCCTGCCTCCCTCTTTGACGAATCACCCTTGTGATTACACTGGGCTCACCTGGATAATCCCATTTTAAGGTCAGCTGATTAGCAAACTTAATTCTCCCTGCAACTTTAATTCCCTCCTGCCAGGGTAACATAGTCACAGGTTCCGGGGATCAGGAGGTGCAAAACTTTAGGAGGCCTTTATTCCACCTACCACAACATCTGTTACATATTTATTGAGAGAGCGTACTAACAGAGTGCAGAGACAGACAAGCCCCGCGGGAGTCAATTTAATGAGGATGACAAAAAAAAAATAAAACTACAATTCAAGGGAAAAAACAAAGAGATAAAAACAGGAACCTTTAGCAACAGAAGGCAGACGGATGGGGGAGTTTTTAAAATTATAGTTAAGAATACAGCTATTGAAGCCACATGCTATTAGAGATAATAGTTTTACACACATGAATATCATCTTGAGGAGAAGCACCTAGTATAAACTACCATAAGGAAAGAGGTCAATATCGATCAGAATTTTAGAGACTGCTGGGATTTTAAGAGATCATCTAGTCACTGAAACTAGTGGTCAACTGAGACCCAGAGAAATTATAACTTTTCTAAGATCACTTGGCTATGTAATTTCAGAAATAGGTCTTTAAACCCAATTTCTTGATTTCTGGTCAAAATATTATATGAGATAGCACAAAGAATAAATTAAGTTCAGTACAGAGTGTTTAAGAAATAAGAGTAACATGTAATTACACTTTGACAATACCAAACACAGATTTTTCTAATTATAAGTCCCGTGGCTTAAATGGTTATAATGTTTAGCTATTTGGCAAATTCACTTTTGTACAATACCCTATTGCTCAAGAATGTTATAAACATGAGACACCATATTTCATTCATCTAGTTTACATTA
Source organism: Equus quagga (assembly GCF_021613505.1). Lineage (NCBI taxonomy): Eukaryota > Metazoa > Chordata > Mammalia > Perissodactyla > Equidae > Equus > Equus quagga. The sequence continues at coordinate 136,935,289 of NC_060268.1, forward strand.
CTAACATGAGTTAGATACATCTAGTTTACATTACTAGATACATTACCAATGCGTCACTTAACGACTGGAATATGTTCTGAGAGAGGTGTTGTTAGGCGATTTTGTCATAGTGCAAACATCATAGTGTACTCACACAAACCTAGACGTTACAGCCTACTACACACCTAGGCTATGTGGTACTAATCTTTTGGGACCACCATCGTATACGCTGTCCGATGTTGACTGAAACGTCGTTATGTGGCACATGGTGGCATATCATTGAAATCTTACTATATGCCAGGCAAGTCCTAGGTGAAAGGGATACAGCAGTGAACAACAACCAAAAAAGTCCTCTTATGGATCCTCAATTCTAGTGAAGGATCAGGGGAACAGACAGAAAACAAGTGAAAAAGCATATCATATGTCAGAAAGAGGATTGCATTTACTATTACAAGGATATGAAGGAAGACTAGAAACGTGCATTCTGAGTGTCACTTGAAAACAAACATGATGTGGAATATTAAGAGTTTATGACAAGATGAAAGACCTAAAAATTAATACCAATTAAAATCAAAATCAAGACAGTGTGGAACTGGCAAAAGAACAAATACATAGATTAATGGAACAGAATAGGAAGCCCAGAAATAAACCCATACAAAGGCATTGATTTTTGAAAAAGGCACAAAGGCAATTCAATGGAAAAACGATAGTCTTTTCAATAAATCGTGCTAGAACAATTGAATACCCATGTGCAAAAAAAAACCAAACCCAGACCTAGACCTTACACTTTACAAAAAAAATTAACACAAAATGGATCATAGACCTAAATGCAAAATGCCAAACTATAAAATTTCCAGAAGAAAACATAGGAGAAAATCTATATGACATTGAGTTGGGTGATGAGTTTTTAGATGCAATACCAAAAACATTATCTATGGAAAGAAAAGATAAGCGGGACTTGATAAAATTTAAAACTTCTCTGTGAAAGATACTATTAAGAGAACAAAGATACAAGCCAAATATTGGGAGAAAATATTTGCAAAACACAACTGATAAAGGAGTTGTATAAATAATATATAAAGTATTTTTAAAACTCAACAGTAACAATCCAATTTAAAAATTGACCAAAGATCTGAATAAATACCTCACCAAAGAAAATTTATTACGTAGATGGAAAATAAGCATATGAAAAGATGCTCAACATCATAGATCATTAAAGAAATACAAATTAAAATAACAATGAGATACCAGTACACATCTACTAGAATGGCTAAAATTCAAAACACCGACAATACCAAATGCTGGGGGAAATGCAGAGCAACAGGAACTCTCATTCATTGTTGGTGGGAGGGCAAAATGGTACACAGCCACTTTGGAATACAGTTTGGCAGTGTCATAAAGCAAAATGTAGTCTTATCACACAATCCAGTATCGCATTCCCAGGTATTTACCCAACTCATTTGAAAATTTATGTCCACACTAACACTTGCATGAGAATGCTTATCACAGCTTTATTCATAATGGCCAAAAAATGGAAACAATCTCAATAGGCAAATGTACAAACAAATGGTAGTCTTTCATACAATGGAATACTATACAGAAAAAAAAGAACAAACTATACAAAGCCATGCAAAAAACATAGATGAATCTTAAATGCATATAGCTAAGTAAAAAAAGCCAGTCTGAAAAGGCTACGTACTATATGATTACATTTATGTGACATTCTAAAAAATGCAAAATATAAAGATAGTAAACAGGTGAGTCATTGCCAAGGGGTTGGGAACAGGTGAGGGTTGAAGAGGTAAATAAAGTACATGGGATTTTTAGGACGGTAAAACTATTCTGTTATGATATTATAATGGTAGATACATGACATCGTGCATTTGTCAAAACCCATAGAACTTTACAGCATACAGAGCAATCCTTAACGTATGCAAATTTTAAATTATTTAGGAGGTTGAGGAATCCCAGGATGGAACACAGACTGTGACAAAGGAATCTAACAAATGTACGAAACAAACTCACTGAAGAGGGAAGAAGGAAGGTGCTGACCTGAGTATCCTCATAAATAAGTGCACTATGTAAAGCTAAAGGCAAAAGGAACTGCACATGAGCTCTGCTGATAAAACTATTTCTCACAGGGGATATCAGTAAACAATTCTAACCACTACATACTGTATACTGGAGTTGAACAATTAAGTAAATGAATGGTGGATCCTAAGACCCAGATTTCTCTCTGTAGGAGAGTCTACACACAGGCAAGGGGAGAAAGCTCCACCAATCCATGTGGTAATAGATTAGAGTTGGTGCAATCAGTATGAACTCATGTTTAGCTTAATATAGATACATATGGATACAAAGAGAAATATTTATAAATATGTGTCTATACATGCATTACCATAAACAATATAGCTACTTGCTCTGTCAGCTGGAAAGCCCTAGAAGCAACACATCTCGGTAACAACAAGCACACCAGATCTTCATTTCTAACACCATTCTCCAATAAAAGAAACCAGGGGTGACCAGCCCTGTCGCCGAGTGGTTAAGTTCTCGTGCTCTGCTTCAGCGGTCCAGGGTTTCACTGGTTTGGATCCTGGGCTCGGACATGGCACTGCTCATCAAGCCACCCTGAGGCGGCGTCCCACATAGCACAACCAGAGGGACCTACAACTAGAATAAACAATTATGTACTGGGGGGCTTTGGGGAGAACAAGAAGAAGGGAAAAAAAAAAAAAGACTGGCAGTAGATGTTAGGCCAGGTGCCAATATCTAAAAAAAAAAAAGAAGCCAGGAGTCCTTGAAGCAATGGCTGATTCTAGGGCTGGAGCAAGGAATATAAAAGATGAGCATGAGTATCTTTAGTGCCAGAAAGTAAAAAGTGCTCAAAAAAAAAAAAAGGCACAATGATGAACATATGTCAGAGACACAGGAACCAACTAAAAAAGCTCCCAGTGACCAAAGCTGGAACAATCTGAGGAATAAAATAAAGAAGTATTGCATAATAACACAAAGTATAAAATAAATATCCATGGTCCATACTGATATAAATGATTAAATAAAGAAATAAAAGTAGGAAAAGAGACCAGTTTCCCATGCAGAAGAATTCCAAAATATTATGTAGATGTTCTTCTCTCAGGGAGACGCAGCATAACTCCCAACTCAAGTGTAGACTGCACGCAATGACTTCCTTCCAAAGTGTCCAGTACGGAAAGGGGAAAATTAAAAAAGAATAATGTTACAATGGACAAACCTGACAAACACTATGTCAGTCAGGTGATCAGCATGAGTAATGGGTCATACTGATAGTGTATACCCTTGATATGATGTAATGAGAATGGTACTTCACCTCATTGATCATCCTCCCCAAAACACATAACCCAAGTCAAATCATAAGAAAAACATCAGGGGGCCGGCCCGGTGGCGCAGCGGTTAAGTTCGCACGTTCTGCTTCTCGGCAGCCCGGGGTTCGCCAGTTCAGATCCCAGGTGCGGACATGGCACCACTTGGCACGCCACGCTGTGGTAGGCATCCCACATATAAAGTAGAGGAAGATGGGCATGGATGTTAGCTCAGGGCAAGTCTTCCTCACCAAAAAGAGGAGGATTGGCAGCAGTTAGCTCAGGGCTGATCTTCCTCAAAAAAAAAAAAAGAAAGAAAAAAGAAAAACATCAGATAAACTCCAACTAAGGAACACTCTACAAAATACCTAACCAATACTCCTCAAAATTGTCAGAATCATCAAAAACATGGGAAGTCTGAGAAACTGTCAGCCAAGAGGAGCCTAAGGAGACATGACAATTAATGTCATATGGTCTCCTACATGGGATTCTTTAACAGAAAAAGGATATTAGGTAAAAACTAAGGGAATATGAATAAAATATGGACTTCGGGTCATAATAATGCATCATTACTGGTTCATTAATTGTGCAAATGTACCATACCAATGTAAGACATTCATAATAAGAAGAAACAGGGTGTGGGATATGTGGGAACTTTCTATACTATGTGTGCAACCATTCTGTAAATCTAAAACTGCTCTAAAATAAAAGGTTTACTTTTTTAAAATTCTACTAGAATGAATTACAAATTCTTACCAGTGAAGAAAACAAAAATCCTCCATTATTTCCCCAGGTACCAACTTAACACATCCAAAAGTCTGATTCATTCCTTAAATATTAAAAATAAAAGCTGATACATTTACAAGGCAGGAGACCAAAATGTTATCATTTTTTAAAGTCTCTCATTAAAAAAAAAAAAGGAAAAACATCCTCTGGATTGCAAAACTGATACTTTAATATTGACTTTTTCTTAAGCATTTGAAACTACTGATAAGATAACAGAGTAAGAAAATAAATTACAATAAGAAGACCATTCAATTAATTAGATAAAACTGTGGTCAACTGTGAGTGGCATTAGGATCTGGGTTTTTCCTGCAAGTGCAAGAGCCATTCAATACTGACAGCCCCAGAGCTGACCCCTACAGGACTGGTCACCTCAATGCCCTGGTGGAAGTAACGTTCTATAAACCAACTGCCACCTGGAAGAGCATCGAGCTGGCTTCAGAGACCCTAGAGTGGAGGCTGAAAACAGGTGGTATTTTATTTTGGCCTGTAAATTTTTTTTAATCTGAACTTATTGTCAATAATAAAAATTGGAAGACTGCATGTAAAAATTCAAATTTCTACCCTTTGATTTGAACAATGGGAAAACCTGGCCACACCCGGCCTGCATTCCCATAGACAACAAGCTGATGCACCAGAGTAGAGGCCCTTAGGCCACGCACAGCCTCTCCAGTTTGCCTTAACCCTCACCACTCCCCATTCTTAGTATTCCAGCTTCACATATTACTTACTTTCAGCTCTACAACCTTTCACCCTAACACTCCTGGAATCTGAAAAACAACAAACTTGGAGACACAGCCACAATATCCGTAAGCTATTACAAATAATAGTATTTTTATTTCATGACCCAGAAGTATTCTGAATTATACAGGAAATAATGGGCAACATACCAAAAACACCAAAACAGTAATATTGGCTTAACTCTAGTTCAGGAAAGAAATCATGGATTCAGATGGATGTGTAATAGATAAAACAAAATACAAACAGACACACTCTGTTAACTCCCATCCACAGACCTTGAAGAATATGGAATAAATAATGGGACAGTCATGGGCTCATTAAGTGAGACAAAGAAGAAGAGGGCTGTGCACTCATTTGGACTTCTTCTCTTGGAACTGAAGTAAGAGGCAGCCCAACTGGGTTGCTGCCTAGAGTACTAACCTTTTGGAGGCTCTACAACCAAAACATCACTTCCTGCAATAAAACGGTATTCACCAGAACCTGACTCAGAGAGGATGCTGTATGTTTTGGAGAGAATAACTGGATAACCTTCTGGGATAGAAAGCGAACTCCACAAAGGACATCATCAAGAGGCTTCTAGAGAGAGCAGAGCTAGTTAAACAGGTGGTGGGTTTGCTTTGCTAGGCAGAGTATGCAAGTCTGGGCAGCAGCATAAAAACGCCTGGAGCTCCCACCAGAGGGCTAACTTCTCCACCCTTCTCCCACATAATGCCTTGCCTCTCTAGGCAATGTTTGTCCAATAAATATCTAAAGAATATGAGCCAAGTCGTTAGCCTGAATGGAGCACCCACTTATCTTGACCATTTTCTATTTCCATTACATATCTCCAATAAATTTAAAGGAAAAATTTGAAGTCAAGCAAGTTCAAGCTAGTCACAAGTATTCAAATCTAAGAGACCAGATGGTGAGCAAATCTCAGATGCAGAAAAACAGTAAAACAGGTTAACATCAAACCTTGTATTTTCAAGCCTAATCAAGGAGTCACAAAATATCTAAACATCTCATGGCCACAGTGATATACACTCTAAGGATAAATCAAAGTCAAAAATTTTTTAAATTTTTAAGAATGAAATCATTCTTAAGAAATATATACACATTTAAAAGGATAATTTTTAAATCAACCTGCAAGAGCAGATTTATGAAAACGTAAACATACTTATTTAATTAAAAGCCAACAGTACACGAGCACACCTATATATCTTAAACTAAAAGATGACTAAACCTAATGCATATATAATATCCATTGGATAATTCACAACCTAATTCACTGTAGGATTTCCTTAAATAGCTACATCATATAAGACATTCAAATTACAGCTTAATTTAGATATTTGTGGAACATGAGTTAATAAAATGTTTTCCAATGGACTGTTTTACAATTTTTTAATTTGTTTATTTTTAATTGTGGTAAAATACATGTAACAGACAATTTACCTTTTTAACCATTTTTAGGTATATAGTTCAGTAGCATTAAGGACATTCATATTGTTGTGCAACCATCAGCACCTTCACCTCCAGGACTTTTTCATCTTTCCAGTCTGAAACTCTACCCACTAAACAAGAACACTCAACTTCCCCTTCCTCCCAACCTGGCAACCTCCATTCTACGTTCCGTCTCTATGAATTTGACTACTCTATGTACCTCATATAAGAGGAATTATACACTAATTCTCCTCTTGTGACTAGCTTATTTCACTTAGCCTAGTATCTTCAAGTTTCCTCCATGTTGCAGCATGTGTCAGACTCCAGGGTTCTAAAATAATTACCTTAGACAGATTCTGCCACTGTAATTGCTGTCTAGGTGGAGAGACAGGTTCCTGGTGCTTCCTACTGTGCTATCTTCCCCTCTCGCTCTTCTATTCCATTGTATTACACTTTGCAAGCTCTATGAGAACACAATCCACGTCTATCTAAATAGGAACACTATTTATAGCAAATCAACTGAAAAGGCAGATATTTTGATATTTAAGAAGTTACTATGAAAGAATATGCTTTTTAAACTTGTTGCCATAATTATATATCTAGACTATTTTAAAGTTCAATTCTAACCAAAATAGTTTTCTTTCAAAAAACATCAAGAAATAATACTGTAAAATGGAAACCATTAATATAAGTACAGCCCATTTTATGAGAAATTCCTTGAAAGCCAAGGAATAATTCATAACAAAACAAAACCACAAAGTTCTAAATCAATCCCCTTAAAAGTTATTCCCTCTAAAAATTAATGACATGTTTTCCTCCATATCTTTAAAATTAAGATTAGAAAAACAGGAATCACTTGATGGAAAAAGAAAAAAAACCTGAGAAATTCCACTTCCAGTAATGATAGACCAAGTAATATGGACCCTCCCATTGTGGTTAACTAGAAAAGATGGCCATAATACAAAAAAAAAAAAAAAAACTGCTTAGAGGCAGTAGAGAATTAACAAGAGACTGAAGAACTGCCAAGCCAGGATATACTGGGGAACAGAAGACCAGGAAGGTGAGGGCAGCATGTGGGGCCTTTTCCCCAGGAACATGTGCTGATTCACAGTGGGGTTGGGCCGGGGGGCACATATGAGAACCCAAGTCATGCTCCTGACAACCTCTCAGCTAGAAGCTAGAGTCAGGCATTAGAGTAATGTAACATTACACTATATGGAATACATGTGTCACCAGACTCCACAGTGAAATGCTGCTGCACACTCACCAGAATGACTACAATGAAAAAGACTGACAACACCTATTATTGGCAAGGTTAGCCAGCAACTTTGATTATAGATAGAGTGCAAGGTGGCAGGACCACTTTTGAAAACTAATTGGCAATATCTTCTAAAACTACACATACTCTTACTATATATCATTTTCATTCCTAGGTACACACCCAAGAGAAATTAGTCCGCCAAAGGACGTGCACAACAACATTCACAGCAATTTTACTTACAATAGCCAAAAGATAAAAATAACAAAATGACTGTCAGTAGAATAGATAAATAAATTGTGATACATTCATATAATGGAATACTCCAGCGGAAAAAAAGAACAAACATGCAGCAAGAAACATGTTCAGATCAAACTTCAAAAACTGGGGGCTAGCCCCATGGCCAAGTGGTTAAGTTTGCATGCTCTGCTTCGGGGCCAGGGGTTCACCAGGTCAGATCCTGGGCACAGACTTATGCACCTCTTATCAAGACAGGCTGTTTGCAGCATCCCACATAGAAGAACTAGAATGACTTACAACTAGGATATACAACTACGTACTCGGGCTTTGGGGAGGAAAAAAACAAAAAGAGGAAGATTGGCAAGAGATGTTAGCTCAGAGTCAATCTTCCTCACCAAAAAAAAAAGCATACCCTAAAAAAAAACTGTGAAAACCGGTTTCTAGCAGAAATTGTATGACAAGTAATACTAAAGGAATTTTTTCAGAGTGAATGTAAATATTACATAGAAACTTGGATGTTCAGGAAGGAATGAAGAGCTCAAGAAATGGTAAATAGATTCACAAATTTTTCTTAATTTCTTTAAAATACATATGACTGTTTAAAACAAAAAAATTATAACATTGCACTCTGGGGTTTATAACGTAGGTAAACATAACACACATGGCAACTACATTGTAAAGGATGGAGGATGGTGGTAAATGGATCTATATGATTGTAAAGCCTTTCCATTTACCTGAAGTGGTAGAATAATAACTCTAAATAGATTGTGACAATTTGAGGATGTATAGCGTAATCCTAGAGCAACCATAAAAAAAATAAGGAAAAGAGCTATTGCTAAAAATTAGCTACTAGATATCTGTTAAATGGAAATTTTACAAGTAACCAATTAACCAAAAGAAGGCCGACAGGAAAAACCAAAGAACAGGCCATTATATATTTATCCAAACCCACAGAATGGGTACCACCAAGAGTAAACCAGAATGTAAACTATGGGCTTTGGGTGATTATGACTCAGCAATAAAGGCTCAGCAATTGTAACAAACGGACCACTCTAGTGGGAGATGTTGGTAATGACTAAGCATATGTAGGAATAGGGAATATATGGGAAATTCTTCTCAACTTAGCTGTGAACCTAAAACTGCTGTAAAAAATAAAGTCTACTGAAAATAAAATAAAATAATAATATAAAAAACAGATGAGACAAAAAATAGTGTAAAATTTTACAGATGTAAATCCAACTATATCAATAATTACATTAAACATTTGTGGAACTAAACACTCCAACTAAAAGGCAAGGATTGTCAGAATGGAAAGGATAAATGATGGTATGTTCACACCATAGAAAACATTCAGCAACGAAAATCAATCAACTATAGCTATATACAATATGGATGAATTTAAAGTTTTGAGGGAGAAAAGTCAGATCCAACAGATTATATATTGTATAAGTGTATTTACATGAAGTTTAAAAGAAGGCAAAACCCAACAAGATATACAGGAATTCATATACGTATAGGTGACAAAATTATATGGTAAACTAAGACAAATACTACCATGCAAATGAGGAGAGCTGTGACCTTCAAGGGTGAGGAGGCGGGCATGAAGGGAGTGCCTCTGGGGGCTGACAAAATTTTCTTTCTTAACGTGAGTGATGTTAATAATTTATTATTCATTTTTGCTACATTTTCTGTATCTGTGTTATACTTCACAATTTAAAATGTTAAAAACAAAAAATTACTCTGAAGTGATTGACTAGATTATTTTATAACTAAAAACTGTGGGTTTGAAAACATTAGGATGGAAACAGCCACAATAAAAGCACCAAAAAAAACCCCATGCATTTATAAAGGGCACTCACAGTGATAATACACAGAACAATTCTATCCCCAAAATTCAGTGTCATAAAATTCTCAAATTTATAAACACAGTAAACCATATAATGTCCCTTGATTAGCTATTTTCTAAACATGAAATTCATTTTTGGAATAATAAAAGCTTATCAAAGTTTATAAATTTCTCCAAAAGGTTTGCATTCTTTATTATCCCAAAAACTTTATAACCTTATATTAAACAGTAGTGTAAGACTTTTTAAATGACATAGCTTGGTATATTATGAGTTACTGGAATACTGGACAACTTAAACAGCCAATAACACAACCGAAAGAATGCTAGTTTTATATAGTTTCTTGTTTTCTTAATTAAAAATTACTGTGAAAATCACTGGTCAGGGCAGTTTAACACCCTTCACTATCTTAGCCCACAAAATTCAAGTAGGTATAGAATTTTTTCATCCAAAGATTAACCTTTCCCAACCTCCAGAGCAACAAGAAAAATACCTGAGATTTTAAAATAGCTTTCTTCTTCTCTATCACTAACTCCAATATCCCCAGTCAGAGGTCTGAGTCAGCCAGGTATGTTCTCACGTTGGTTGGAGGTAGTAAACACAGACATCCATGGTATGCCATGGAATGTAGAGGGAAACCCAGAAGGATGCTTCATCCTGCACCCTTCCAAGCACTGACTCAAGTGTCTCTTCTACTGATGACAAAATGAGCACAATAAAAAGGCACTTACACCTTGGGGTAGTGGAAAAACTGGTCATTTGAACACATCTGTCTCTTATCTCGAGAAAATTTAATTCCAATATGTGTAATTTTGAGGTTTTTCGATTTCATTTTTGTTTTTTGGTGCTGGACGAGAGTACTAGGTTCGTTTCTGATTCTGCCTTTCCCATCTATTAGGTTTCTGGTGGACTCTAGTGCTACAAATTCCACAAACTCATGAACTCCTGAATAAGAAAAGACCTGATCTGAATTTATGCAGAGGAGGGTCAGAGGTCCTGGATCTGCTTCCAAATCTAACTGCTTCATCATCATGGCCAATCTTCATTTTTCCACTTGCAAAACTGAGAAACTAATTTCTTATGAGTGCTTACGAGATACTAAGAAACATTCAACTGTTTAAAGACTAATTAGATATTACAGGTAAAGAAGTATATCCTGACATAACATAATAGAGACATACACTGTACTAGTTTGTTAGTGCTGTGGTAACTAAGTACCAAAAACTGGCTGACTAAACAGAAATTTACTGTCTCACAGTTCTGGAGGCTAGAAGTCCAAAATCAAGGTGCTGCAGGGTTGGTTTCTTCTGAGGGCTATAAAGTATGGCCGATTCTCCCTATGTGTCTTCACACTGTCTTCCATTTATGCATGTGTCTGTGTCCAAATTTCCCCTTTTTTATAAAGACACCAGTCATACTGGATTACGATCCACTCTAATAACCTCACTTTAATTTGATTACCTATGTAAAGACCTATCTCCAAACAAGGTCACATTCGGAGATACTGGGGGTTAGAACATCAACATATGAATTTTGGATGGACACAACTCAATGTATAACACAGACATGTAAGTATGCGCGTGTGTGGGTATTACATATACATGTGTATATATATTATGTATATGTATGTATATAGAACCATTCTTATCAATTATCAAGAATTGCACTGTTTTTCATACCATTTTTGAACTGCCTCATACCCCTCTTACTGTGTATTTGAAAGGCTCACAGTGTTACACACTTCTACTTCTTTCCTTTCTAGATACATAACACAGATCACACATCCATGCTTCACTGCTAAATAGAGGTGTTTGAAGCCAAGTAGCCTGAAATAAACATTCAAAAGAAGGCATATTTTCCAATGGAGGTAAAGATTATAGTGTAACCAACAGGAATGTGCAAGCTAGCAATAATTTAATTTAGTAGCTGAGCCAAACCATGATAGTCCACTTTGAAAATACGGAAACTTGAGAAAGTGATACTGTTACAATTGTTAACTATGGAATGCAAGGACGTTTCTTTTAAACTTCGAGTTACACAAATCCATTTTGTATATTTACTTTTTAAAAGAAACGTCTATTCAGCACATTTGGGATTTGAGAACTTGAAAATAACTGAATCCTTTTTCCTGGTATGAGCATGTTAACACCAAATGTAAATGCTATTATGAGGGTCCAGTTACCGCAGGATTCTGCCTTCGTGCTGACTTATTTTTATGCATCTCTCAGAAGGAAATACTCATGGTTCAGGTTTCAATGGATGAATGCTTTCACCCTCGTGAACTATAGAAAGTGCTCCCTTTTTAAACTATTAACAAAAGATATAGAACCAGTTTGACTCTTCAAGTGCCTTTGCTCCTTCATTTTTAAAACTTCTGAACAGTTTTTAAAAGATCATGCCTGTTCATAAAGGTTTACCTAAAGCAAATCTGTCTTATCAGGAAAAAAATCAGATGACAGCACTGAGGATTTTTTCTTTTTTCAATTGTGGTCAAAACCACATAACATAAAATTTACCATATTAACCATTCTTAAGTATGCACTACAGTAGTATTAACTATATGCACATCGTTGTGCAACAGACTTCTAGAAGTTTTCCGTCTTGCAAAACTGAAACTCTATATCCACTGAACAACTCCCTTCTTCCCCCTCCTCCCAGCCCTTGGCAAACACCATTCTACTTTCTGTTTCTGAGTCTGACTATTTTAGATACCTCAAGTAAGTGGAATCATGCAGTATTTGTCTTTTTCTGATGGCTTATTTCAGTTTCTGCTTAGCATAATGTTCTCAAGGTTCATCCACATTATAATATATGACAACATTTCCTTCTTCTCAAGGCTAAATTACATTCCATTGTATGTATATATCACATCTTCTTTCTTCATTTATCTATTGACGGACATTTAGGTTACTTCCACCTCTCGGCTACTGTGAACGCTGCCGCAGTGAACATGCGTGTGCAGATAGCTCTTTGAGATGCTGTTTCAATTCTTCTGGATACACACCCAGAAATAGGATTGCTGGATCACGTAATTCCATTTTTAATTTTTCAAGCAAACTTCATACTGTTTCAGGGCAGCTGTACAATTTATATTCCACCAACAGTGCAGAAGTGTTCCAATTTCTCCTCACCAACGTTTGTTATATTATCTGGTTTTTTGAGAAGGGCTATCCTAACAGGTGTGAGGTGATATCTCATTGTGGTTTTGAATTGCATTTCCCTAATGATTATTCAATGCTGAGCATCTTTTCATATGTTTGTTTGCCATTTGAATATCCTCTTTGAAGAATATCTATTCAAGTCCTTTGCCCATTTTTAAATTATATTGTTTTTGTTATTGAGCCATAGGAGTTCTTTATATGTTATGCACATTAATTGCTTATCAGATATGGTTTGCAAATACTTTCTCCCTCTCTGTAGGTTGGCTTTTCACTCTGTTGTTTCATTTGCTGCGCAGAAGTTTTTAAGTTTAATGTCACCTCATTTGTCTATTTTTGCTCTTCTTTTTTTTGAGGAAGATTAGCCCTGAGCTAACATCTGCCACCGAGTCTCCTCTTTGTGCTGAGGAAGAATGGCCCTGAGCTAACATCCGTGCCTACCTTCCTCTATTTTATACGTGGGACGCCTGTCACAGCATGGCTTGATAAGCGGTGCATAGGTCCACACCAGGGATCCGAACCATTGAATCCCGGGCCACAGAAGTGGAACATGCGAACTTAACTGCTGCACCACCAGTCTGGACCCTATTTTTGCTTTTGATGCTTGCGCTTTTCATGTTATAGCCAAGAAACAATGGCCAAATCCAATGTTCTGAAGTTTTTCCCCTGTTTCCTTCTAGGAGTTTTATAGTTTCAGATCTTTTATTTATGTCTTTAATCCATTTTGAGTTAATTTTTGTATATGATGTAAGGTAAGGCTCCAGCTTAATTCTTTTACATGTGGTTATCCAGGTTTTCTAACAGCATTTGTTGAAGACATTATCCTTTCCCCATTGTGCACCCTTGGCACCTTTGCCAAAGATCATCTGACCATATATGGGAAGGTTTATTTCCAGGTTCTCTATTGTGTTCCATTGGTCTATATGTCTGTCTGTATGCCCGTACCATACTGTCTTGATTACTGTACCTTGGTAATATGCTTTGAAGTCAGGAAGTGTGAGGCCTCAAACTCTGTTATTCTCTCTCGAGATTATTTTCACTGTTCAGGATCCTTTGATATTCCATATGAATTGTAGAAAAGTTTTTTTCTATGCAAAAAATGACAGTGATATTTTGATGGAGTTTGCATTGAATCTGTCTATCACTTCGGTAGCACAGACATTTTGACAATATTAAGTCTTCCAACTGATGAACATGATGTCTTTCCATTTATTTGTATCTTCTTTAACTTCTTTCAGCAATATTTTATATTTCTCAATGTGTAAGTCTTTCGCCTCCTTACTTGTTTATTTCTAAGTACTTTATTCTTTTTGATGCTACTATAAATGGGATGTTTTTCTTAATTTTCGTTTTGGCTTCATCATTGTTAACGTACAGAAACACAACTAATTTTGGCATATTGATTTTGTATCCTGCAACCTTGTTGAATTCAATTATTAGTTTTAACAGTTTTTTGGTGGAATCTCTCTATATACAAGATCATGTCATCTACAAACAGAGACAATTTTACTTCAACCTTTCCCACTTGGATGCCTTTTCTTTCTTTTTCTTGTCTGATTGTTCTGGCTATAACTTTCAGTACTATGTTGAATATAAGTGGTAAGAGCGGGCATCCCTGCCTAGTCCCCGATCTTAGAGGAAAAGTTTTCCGTTTTTCACCATTAAGTGATGTTGGCTGTGGGCTTTTCACAAATGGCCTTTATTACATTGAGGTAATTTCCTTCCATTTCCAGTTTGTTAAATGTTCTTATCATGAAAGTATGCTGACTTTGTCAAATGCTCTTTCTGCATCAATTGAGATGATCGTGTAGGTTTTGTCCTTCATCTCTTAATGTGATATATTACAGTGACTGATTTTCATAGGTTGAGCCATTCTTGCATTCTAAGAATAAATCAATCCCACTTGGACATGATGTATGATCCTTTTTAATTTGTTGTTAAATTTGGTTTCCTAATATTTTGTTGAGGATTTCTGTATCACTATTCATCAGGGATATTGGTCTGTAGTTTGCTTTTCTTGTAGTATCTTTGATTTTGGCATCAGGATAATGGGGTCCTCATAGAACGAGTCTGGAAATCATCTCTCCTCAAATTTTCAGAAGAGTTTGGGAAGAACTGCTGTCAACTCTTCTCTAAAGGTTTAGTAACATTCTCCAGTAAAGCCAACTGGATCTGGGCTTTTCTTTGTTGGGAGGTTTTTGATTACTGATTCAATCTCCTTACTAGTTATTGCTCTGTTCAGATTTTTTATTTCTTCAAGACCCAGTGTTGGTAGATTCTGTTTCTAGAAATTTATCCATTTCTTCTAGTTTATCCAACTTGTTGGAATATTATTGTTCACAGTATCTTTTATGATCCTTTTTATTTCTGTGGCATTACTTGTAATGTTTCTTCATTTCTGATTTTTGTTGTGTTTTTTCTTTGTATAGCTAAAAATTTGTCAATTGTATTGATCTTTTCAAAGAACCAACTTTTATTTCATTGATTTTTCTATTCTCTATTTCATTGATTTCTGCTCTAATATTATTTCCTTCCTTTCACTAACTCTGGGTTTAGTTTGCTCTTCTTTTTCTAGTTCCCTAAGTTTCAAAGTTAGGTTGTTGATTTTAAATCTTTCTTCTTTTTTTAATGTAGGTATTTACCACTATAAACTTCCCTCTTTGTAGTACTTTTGCTGCATCCCATTGTTTTGATATGTTGTATTTTCATTTTCCATGTCTCAAGATATTTTCTAATTTTGCCTCAGTTTTCTTCTTTGATCCACTGATGGTTCAGGAGCGTGTTATTTAATTTACACATATCTATGTATTTTCCAGTTTTCCTTTCGCTACTGATTTCTAGTTTCATTCTACTGTGGTCAGAAAAGATACCTGGTATGACAAGTATCTTCTTAAATTTGTTAAGACTAGTTTTGTGGCCTAACATGAGATCTATCCTAGAGAATGTTCCATATGCATTTGAGAAGAATATGTATTCTGTTATTGAGTGATGTGTTCTGTATACGTCTTTTAGGTCCAATTGGTCTATCATGTTGTTCAAGTCCTCTCTTTCCTTGTTACCTTCTGTCTGGTTGATTTATCCCTTATTGAAAGTGGGGTGTTGAAATCTCCTAATATTATTGTATTACTGTCTATTTCTCCCTTTAATTCTGTCAATATTTGCTTCATATAATTGGGTATTCTGCTGTTAGATGCATATATTTATAATTGTTCTATCTTCCTGGCAAAGTGAGCCTTTTATCATTATACAACGACCTTCTTTGTCTCTTGTGATAGTTTCTGACTTAAAGTTTATTTTGTCTGATGTGAGTATGGTCATCCCTGCTCTCTTTTGGTTACCATTTGCACAGAATCTTTCTCCATCCTTTCACTTTCAGCTTGTATATATCCTTATATCTAAAGTGAGTCTCTTGTAGATAGCATACAGTTGGATCATGATTTTTTAATCCATTCAGCCACTCTGTGTCTCTTGATTGGGGAGTTTAAATTGTTTACATTTAAAGTAATTACTGATAGGGAAAGACTTACTACTGCCATTTTGCTAACTGTTTTCTGCATGTCCTGTAGGTATTTTGTCCCTCATTTCCTCTCTTGCTGCCTTCGTTTGTGTTTCATTGATTTTTTTTATAGTGACACGTTCTGATTCTTTTCTCATTTCTTCTACAGGTATTTTCTTTAGCAGAGAGCTTTATCTTTTCATATGCTTTTGTGTTGCTGTACAGTGTCCTTTTGTTTCAACTTGAAGGACTCCCTTTAGCAATTCTTGTGAGGCATATTTAGTGGTGAGGAACTCCCTCGGCTTTTATTTATCCGGGAAGGTCTTTATTTCTCCTTCATTTCTGAAGGACAGTTTTGCTGAATATAGTACTCTTGGTTACAGTTTCTCTTTTTCTTTCAGTACTTTGAATACATCCTTCCACTCCCTTCTGGCCTATAATGTTTCTGCTGAGAAATCTGCTGATAATCTTATGAGAACTCCCTTTTAAATAATGAGTCATTTTTTTTCTTGCTGCTTTCAAGATTTTCTCTATCTTTGACTTTTGACAGGTTGATTATTATAATGTGTCTCAGTGTGGACGTCTTTGGGTTTATCCTAGTTGGAGTCTTTTAAGCTTCTTGAATTTGGATGTCCATTTCCTTCCTTAGATTTGTGATGTTTCCTACCATTATTTCTTCAAACAACCTCTCTGCTTATCTCTCTCTTCTCTACTGGGACTCCTATATTGGGTATATTGGTCTGTTTAATAGTGTCCCATAAGTCCCTTAAGCTTTCTACACTTAATTTTCTTCTTTTCATTTCTCTGATTTGATAATTTCAAATGAATGTCTTCAAGTTCACTGATTCTTTCTTCTGGTTGATCAAGTCTGATATTGAGCCCCTCTAGTGAGTTTTTCAATTCAGTTATTATATTCTTCAGCTCCAGGATTTCTGTTTTATTCTTTTTTCTAGTTTCTATCTCTTTGTTGATATTCTCATTTTGCTCAAGCTTTGTTTCCCTTATTTCATTTACTTGTTTATCTGTGTTTTCCTGAAGCACACTGAAGTTCTTCAAGACAATTATTTTGAATTCTTTGTCAGGTAATTCATAGATCTCCATTTCTTTAGGGTCAATTTCTGAAAATTATTTTGTTCCTTTGATTGGGTCATGTTTCTCTGCTTTTTCATGTGCCTTAATTTTTGTTGTGATTTTTGCATTTAAAAAAACACCCACTTCTCCCAGGCTTTACAGACTAGCTTTGTACAGTGGAAGACTTTGACCAATCAGTCTGGGTAGAGATTCTGGGGGCCTCTCAAATCTTTTATGAGGATGTGACTTCTCTGGGTTAGTCTACGTAATTTTTCAATTAAAGGGAACTGCTGGTTTCTTTTTCATGAGGCTTTAGTCTCTGACTACCTCTGATGTCTGTCTGCAGTACTGTAGGTTCTCTGGCACTGCCACAGGCTGCTGAGCTATTTTGAGCTCAGTTGCCCCAAGGCAACCAAAGTATGCCAGTTCCCCATTAGTGCTCCAAGTTAGGTGAAATAGAAATCAATCCTTCAAATAGCCCCCCAAAAAACTGGAATATTAGACCTATGTTCCACTATTCTCTTTCCCTTTCAAGGGAGAAGGAGAACATTGGGCTTTTCCTTCCAATTGCTAGCTTTGCTGGCTTGTGGGAGAGGCTGATGTAGATTAAGTGAAACCATTTTCCTTACCCATTTCAGTGCAGCTGTTCTTGGTTTTGAGTTTGCCTGGGCATTCTCATAACAGCTTTTTGGACTGAAGATTGTTGTTAAGTTGGTATTTTTTTTGGGGAAAGAGGTCTGGGGTTTCCTATTCCACCATCTTGCTGAACACAGGCAGGTTTATTTCCATAATCTTATATTACAGCATACTCAACAGAAACACACACAAGAACACTTACCAAGAATCTACAGCAATGGCTTTTCTTTGATTTAGAACAAAGCATATGAAATATTTTAAACATCCACTTCTCTATCTCCCTTTCTGAATTTTTTTTGTATTTAAAGTATATAAAGATAATGTACTGTACACACTATCTTATACACCATCTCATCTCCACTATACCTCATCTCTGATTCCAGTCAGACCACAGTAAACAGCTCTGTGCAGGTGTCAACCCACTTTGTGTTGACAGTGCTTCATCTCAAGCTTACACAAGATGCACTTCTCACTGCCTGCTCTGAGAGCTTGCTGGATGCCCACAGGGGCCAATAAGTCACACATATGTAACCCAGAAGGGCAAGGTAGACAATCCCCATGGGGCAACCCTCAATCCTCTTCAAAGAGAGACAGAAGCTGACAGACAAATGCTCCTTTTAGTCCTTTAGACAGATGATTTAGGGATGTAATCTCTGGGACTCACCAGAAACAGCAGTTGCCCTCAGAGGTAACCAGGTCAATAATGCCCTCAAAGGTAACCAGCTCATTATATCAGCTTTGCCTTCTTCTTCCCTGTTTAACTTTCCTTCTTCCCTCACCTCTCCCCTTGAAAGTACTTCCCCAATAAACTAGCTGTCACAAGCCCTTATCTTGTGGGACAGAGGTAGGTAACCCAGGCTAAGATGCACATGGAGTAGGGCCTTACTCTATGGGACGATTTTTTCTGTTCTGTGAATAAGTAGAGGTAAGTTTCCACTCTTCTACTAGATTGTTTTCCTCATAAAGCTAAAAGGCCTCATTCACTTGTGCAGTCCCATAACACGACCTCACGATTTTTTTAAACACATACAATGATTTCCCATTGGGTTCTTCAGATGGCCTCACTATTCCCAAATGATTTATGAGACAATTTTCATAAGCTTGAAAGCTAATCACTTATGCAGAACATCCTTCAAATTCAAATCCATTTTTATAATATTTTGTTGCTCGAGCCTAGTTGTTTTGACTTGGTCAAATATAACTTTCCATAGATAATGCATCCCAGATGTCCATTCACTGATAGTAAATATATAGTTGAAGGCAATATTTCTGTTTAGGTAACAGTATGACTGCCAGAAATGTTTTACTAAAATATAGATCCCAGTAAAAAAATAAAAACTCTATAGATCTATGCTAATCTTGGGTTTCCTTTTCCCGTATAAAAAATATTTTAATTTAAGAAAAACATTCCCCCTGGCTTAAAATAAACATATTTTTATATGATTCCTTTTCCAACACTTAAGCTAAACTTATATTTTTCTGGCTCTTTAAATTAAATCATTATAATCAAGCAATTTAAAAGATAAAATCTTACCAAAATATTGACTCTGCTTTGGAACAGCACTTCAAAAGCTCAGAATATAATAAAGGGACCAACTCAAAACATAGATAATACAAGCTTCATTGATCTTCTATACAAGATAAGAGAAATATTGTGTTAGTTCTCAATAATCAACAAGAAACTAAAACAATTCTGAAAATATTTAAAATTTGGACATACAGATGTCTTTTTAATTGAGACTTTAATCTAATGAACATTATTACATTTCCCTGCTATGTTTCTCTAGTGGTTTAAATGATGGATATAAATTGTGGTACATGAAGCTCGACAACTGGACAAATTGGGAGAGGAGAAGGAAAATGTGACAAAAAGATGCCACTCAGGGAAGCATACAATCTCCTTTATTCATCTAACACAGTATCAACACCAACAAGTCTCAACTAGGGTTTAGGCACTGTTATCGCCGCTCAGTTACAGTAGAAAACCTGAAATTAGCTAACATATAGCCCACAGAAGACAGGGCACTGGAAACCTGACTGCCAAGATGTCAGAAAGCAGAGCTTATGAGTTAGCTCTCTCATGAGTGCTTGCTCCTCCAGAGCCAAGACTCTCCAACGGTCCTCATTCCACTACTTTCCCCATTTGCTATGAATCTTCATGTATGTGGTACAAATCAAGACAAATTCCTACCAAAACTACTCACGTATGTAGAGCTAAGTCAGCTTCCAACACCACACACCAAGTACTACTGGGCTTGTATACTGGGCTTGTATTTGTATACTGTACAAAAGACTCAGAAAATTGGACCTGGAAGGGATTTTAGCGGCATCTAATCAAAAACTCTGAGAGGTTAAATGACTTGTCCAAGGCAACAGTGTCAGTGGCAAGACTGGGTCATGAACTCAAGTCACCTGACTCCTGGTCACCCATTCTGCTGGGAGTGGCTTACTTCCCTCTAACGCAAAATACCTCAATGAGTATCCTGGTACAATGAGAAAACTAACATAAAAGACCACTCCTTTTAAGAAAGGATTAGTATCTGAGATGCTTTAAGATCATATTTAAACAAGTACCTGGAGATGTATTATTGTAAGAACAAGATAATTCAGCTTCTGCAACTAAATAAATTGAAAAATTATACTAACTTTGATAAATTTCAATGTATAAAACTAATCCAGATCAGACACAGATATAAATTATTCAACAGTAGCCTCACTTGAATTAACTTTTGCATAACCTCATTCAAAGCTCCACACTAATGTCCCATTGCTAAGAGTACAACATTTTACACAGCCCCTTGACTGAGGGTGAAGACAGACCACTTTGCATGTGGAGAATTACTCTGCCTTGCTTATGTAAGGCAGAACTGTTTGGTGTTTCTAGGTCAACCACATGTCCTAGCTTCAAAGTTCCATTCCATGAGGTCAATGCCAGGTCCACCAGGCCAAAATGGGACAGAGGTTCTAATCCAGACCCATCATGGGTCATTTATTCTCTAAACATAGCATGGCTACTTTCATAGCACTAGGCTAGATGTTGGAGAGGAACAGGAGATGAATTTGAAACATACAGACCATTTACAAGGGATCAACTGTGAGTCAACTTTACAAACATTACCATATAATCTTCACAATAACCTGAGAAAAGAGGCATTATTAGCTCCATTTGACAAAGAAGGAAACTGAGAAAACTTAACCTAAGCTCCTAAGCTAGTAGAAGGCAGAGCTTTGGAGCATTCTCCCTGGGAATTCTGACCCAGCTCTGTGCCTACCACCACACTCCTCTGCATTTCAGCAGGGACCCGGGGAGCACTGTAACCTATTCTGGAGCACACTTCATCCTCCTGGGCTCAGATCTGACCTGTCACCACACTACACAAGAGTGTAGACTCCACAACAAACCTCAGAGGAAAACTACAATCTAGATCCACTCGGAATTCCAAAAAGAAACAAGGGCCCCAAGTTTAAAGGGTTTACAGACTTTTTGTCTGTAAAATGCAAATCTCAACAGCATCTCTATCTCACAGGTTGTTGCATGAGAGGCTGACAAGACTGAACAGACATAAAACATCAAGAACAATGTCTCACACACAGTAAGTGCTTAAAGTCAGCTGCTGCTTTTAAAATCACCACCATTCTTCAGTAACCATATTTCTCAATTTTTTTTTCCTTAGAATAAAGTTCCAAAGGAGAATAAAGTTACACAATCATGTTCACAATAAGGTGGTCTATACCACATTTTACTATATTAGGTTAAAATGCTGAGGATAAAACAGTAGTTAATGCTACAATAGCAGCTACATAAACTCTGTCCAAATGGTCAAGGACGATATTTCAAGGTAGAAAAATAAAAATAGCTGTTAGGATGGGGACATCACTGATGATTATTTTTCTTTTTAAAATTTCCCTTCACATAGCTTTTTAAATTTCTATAGTAAAAAATGTGTGATTTTAAGTTATTTCATAATATATTAAATAGGTGTCTATTACATGTAAGTTAACAGGAGTTTGTAAGGAAATTAAATGCACTCTGAGCCTACTGTGCAACAAGATACTATATCCCCTCCACAGGAATATATAGGTTTGTGTTCTTCCTTCAAGTCCCTTACAACAAGCCACTATAAACAACATCATGCCAGTTATAAATTATGCTCCTAGACTAGAATGCTTCAAGATGGTTCAAGAACATGGAGAAAGCACTAGCTTCAAGGGTAAAAGGAATCAAAGAAACAAAAGGATCTGAATCGTCTTAACTTTGATCATCATCCTCTAACTACCTCATGATGTTTCTCAAAGTGTGGTCCTGGGACCACCTACATTAGACTCACATGAGATTCTTTTCAAAATGCAGATTCCTACCACCACTACGACTCTTGAACCTACAGAATCGGAATCTCTGAGAGAGGCCCAGAGTTTGCTTTTTTGCACAATCTCTTCAGGTGATTTTTATGCACACAAATTTTAAGAACTATTGAGCCACAGACATGCTAATCAGGTAAGATAAACATCATTCAAACTTTTCAGTGAAAGAAACAAACAGAACTCTAACTCTGGATTGCTAACTCAATTACTTCCTAATTTCTCACAACCACGAGCTCAAACAAGCCAGGTTGTAGGATCATAGGCACAAGCAGCAGATATCCTGCGGATCTGTTGTCTCTTCTGCTTAACCTGTGAGTCTTTCTAGAAAATAATTTTGCAAACTTTATCAAAAGCCTTAAAATGTCCATGCTTTTTGCCTCAAAAATTTCACTAGTAAGAATTTTTCCTATAAGAAAAGTCAAGGATGTATGAAGCGTTTTTAGGCAAAAGTGTTTGGGGCAGTAGTAGTAATATTCCTCATCCGTCATTTCTTGACTGTGTGCACTGGATTCGGCACTGTTGGGTGCTTTATATACGGTATTTCTAACCCTCACAACCTAGAAGATACTTTTATCTCCATTTTAGAGATGAGAAGACGGAGGTTCAGAGAACTTATTCCTTACCCCAGGCCACACAACCAATTGATAGAGGCAGGACCTGAATCTTGGGCAGTTTGAGTAGAAACATTAGGTTCTTCCCACTACCTGGCCACCTAAAAACATTATGAAATGTCATGAAGTGTAAGCAAAGTATGATATGTCGAGGGAATATTTTATAGCCATTTAAAAACGTGTTCTTTAAGAATCTTTAATGAACTGAAAAATATCCATGATACAACATTAAGTGAAAAAGAAGTGAAGTGTGATCCTAGTTCAGAATTTAGGGGACCCAAGTCACACAAGAGTAAGCATCCCCAAAGCCTTACACAGTATCTAACACATGGTAGGAACTCAATATCCGTTGCAAAAATAAATTACGTATGGGCAAAATTTTTAAGGATCAGCAAAAAAAGCCAAAATATTATCAGTGGTTATTGCTGGATTCTGGACTTAGAGATGACTTTCGGTTTTTCTTTTTTTACACCAGTTTTTACTTTCAAGTATTCTATAATAAGTTTGTATTACTTTCATAATTAGGAAAGAAAACAGCAATGGCTAATTTTCAAATCCAATCATTTAAGCTTCTTCCTATACAAGAGATGTAGTTAAGCTCCAGATCAACTCAATATGCAGACTAACACATGGTTTATCTTATTCACTGTAACAGAGAAATGACTTTATAGCTAGAAAGTGAGCATTATCCTTTCTATATGCCAACATCATAAATGGTAACAGGATTTAATACCTGTTACAAACATAAATGTTTTCATCACCTACAGTTATTAGTAGCTTAGTAGGTAGGAAATGGATTTATAAATGTATAGCATCCACAAAATGCTTCTATTAATGGTGTGTGCATTTTGGATAATGCCGTAAAGGCTAGCACCACACAGATTAAAAATCAACTGTGGTGGCTTTTGCAGCATAACAACGGTTTCTTGCCAAGCTCATCCCCCCACACTGCAAAAACCGTTATAAATCAGCACTAAAATTGTGCCTCATCCCGGGTAGTTTATTAAGCATTTTTTATTTTTATTTATTTATTTTTTTTGAGGAAGATTAGCCCTGAGCTAACTACTGCCAGTCCTCCTCTTTTTTGCTGAGGAGAGCTGGCCCTGAGCTAACATTGTGCCCATCTTCCTCTACTTTATATGTGGGACGCCTACCACAGCATGGCGTGCCAAGCGGTGCCATGTCCTCACCCAGGATCTGAACTGGCGAACCCTGGGCCGCCGAGAAGCGGAATATGCACACTTAACCACGGTGCCACTGGGCTGGCCCCTTAAGCATTTTTTAAAAAGGAATCTGTATGGTCACTATTATCCCATGTATTTTTTAAGAACTAAATTTTGAAATAAACAGAATAAACCAAGGATGAGACAACTGGTATATTTTATTAGCTCATCATTCTGTACAATCTCAAACAGCAAAACATGGCAAAAATCTGATGATAATCTTACTATCAAACTGCCTCCAAAATGACCTCATCTTCTGAACAGATTCTGGCTTTCTTGGCCAGATTATACTGCAATGACCAATCTACGAAAAGCCAAAAGGGCAGAGGAATGAACTACATTGAACCTGCCGATTCTAAAAGCAATTTGAGATGGGTGGTGGGCAGGAAGGAAGAGAGAGAAAGCATATCTTGGAGTAATATAAGGTAAAATGGACATTTGTATTCCGTTGTGTAATTTTCAATTTAAAAAAGCACCTGACGGGGCCGGCCCGTGCCAGAGTGGTTAAGTTCGTGCACTCCACTTCAGTGGCCTGGGGGTCACAGGTTCGGATCCCAGGTGCAGACCTAGCACCACT
Source organism: Equus quagga (assembly GCF_021613505.1). NCBI lineage: Eukaryota > Metazoa > Chordata > Mammalia > Perissodactyla > Equidae > Equus > Equus quagga. Next base: position 136,960,028 of record NC_060268.1, read on the forward strand.
CATCAAGCCATGCTGTGGCGGCATCCCACATAAAATAGAGGAAGACGGGCGGCAGATGCTAGCTCAGGGCCTCTCTTCCTCGCAAAAAAAAAAAGGGGGCATTTGACATGGTGAAAACAGTGGAGGAAAAAAAAGATAGAGTACTCAGTGGCCCTAGGTCCTGCTTGTAAAAGGAGTAAGAAGTAACAAGATGAGAACAGTTTCACATGATCAAAGGTATCTCCTCATTGGAATTTAGGTTTATTCCTGGATTATGCCAAGAAAGAAATTCCATCTACAAATAACATTACCAAATAATCTAGATTTCTAGGGATTATCAATGCATGCCCAAATCTCCAATACAGGTAGGCTTTTGCCTCAATTACAGCTTGGAATTTCTGTCACAGTGCCCTCGGCTCCACCCATTGTGGGGAAGTTACGGGCTGGATCTCTCAGTGTCCATTCAGGCCCCCTTCTTCCTTGCCACTTCTACTAGAGAGGGTGGAAAAGCAGTTAAGTTCCCAGAATCTCTTGTAGCAAAGAACAGCCAAAGAAATACAAACGGAAGTTCCAGCACAGAGAATTCCTTGTCACATAAAAAGGCAAAATCTTGACTGGAAAACAATTTTTGTTCTCCTCCCTTTTCCCTGCACAGACCACTGATGTACCTCAAGGCACAGCCACAGCCAGACTAGGACAATGAGGCCAAAAGCCGGAGCCTAAGGATGGCAGAGGCAAGGAGGGAAGTCGCTGGGCTCCTTAAGGCCCCCTCAGCAGCTACTGGGGCCCGGACCTCTTAGCCCCAGATTTTTTGTTGGGTGAGAAAAATATACCCCCAGCTTGTTTAAGCCACTTTATGTTGGGATTTCTGTTAGTCGCAGCCAAATACATTCCTGCCTGTTAAAATCATTGATGTGACATTCCTTTCTGTGTTTTAACTTATCAATGATCAACTTAACCAAAACCCCACAAGTCTTCACAGAGATAAGATTTACCGAGCGTGTGTACACTTTCTGAGAGGGCTTATTCCATGCCCCCGAGCACAGCCTGTAATGTCCATCTCATTTCCTCCTCACAGGACTCTACGAGAGGCAAAGTCAGGACTCTAATCCATCCAGTCTGATGGCAGTTCCTGAGCTCTTTAAAGCTGTCAAGCTATCCAACCTCTGAGGGATTTTTTCATTGAGTTTGTAAAGCAATCTTAACGTTCAGTTATGCTCTCTGGCTCAACTACAACCGTCCTAACAAACTTTCTGACTGGAGGAAGACTTTCACTAAAAAGTAAATCACCCCCTTCCCCTAAAAGACACACTCACATGCAGTTTTTAAAAAAAACTGGCAAGCACTTGCTTCCTAGTGTTTTGGAATCACATGGCACAGCGCTGCCACGGCACGAAGGGTTACTCAGCACCACGTGCCTGGCGCTGGGCGAAGTGTTTTACACGCATTGTCCCATTCAGCGCTCGCAACATCCCCAGAAGACTGCACTGCCATTGTCCCTATTTCACAAGTGAGCAAACAGAACGTTCGCCCAGGCACAGCATTTGCTTTGAAAACGTCTCTTTCTAGACACCCATGAATGACAAGTTCAGGGCAACATAAAACTAGAAGGGAGATTAAATGATTTTGCTGCCAGTCTTTAGGAAAAATATCAGAAGTGACTGGCTCAGGACCGTTCAAAGAACGAAACACATTCAAGGCAAGAACAATTATAATTAGGAGGATATAAACCCCTCTCATCCTGAGCAAAATCTAGAATTCCACACTCCTGTCTAATGTAGTTTTACTCGGTCTGTACTCACTCACCTTTACAAGGAGCTGATATACTCGGCACACTGTGAGCTACCAGGTGGGCCAATAATAATCTTTAGATAGCTGTGAATATTCATTGATCATAAGACCATCTAATTCACTTTCCAATATACTTGATTTTCATTTTCAATATAAGAATGTGCATTTTATGAACTACGGTTTACGACGAATATGGTTATTAATTTATTCAGCACTTCCTATGTGGCCAGCACTGTGATGTTTCACATACATCTTTTTTCTCTTAATCGTCACAACCACCTAAGGTTGCAGGCACTATTATTAACACCCCCTTTTAGAAATGGGGCTGCAGGTGACACACTTTCCCAAGCTCCCTATTAAAAGCTAACACATCCAGGTCTGCCCAGAGCCCTGTGCCTTTAACCACTAAGCTTCATAAAGTTATTTGACTGGTTCTTTATTAGCCTTAACCAAGCATTAACTAGAAAACTACATTAAGCTTAGCTCTCATTTATCTTCACTTCCATTACTCTCCCATTTTCATATATTTTTGCTTCCTATTTCTCCCTGCTCCCACAAAAACATCTAAAAAATTATCTATTCACCAAATCATAAGACAATCTTTACTAAAGTTTGCTGAATTAAAGAAATAACATAATTGCTGCTCTTATTTTAATCAATGACGTGTGATAACCTAGTTTCGTGGTTAGTTCTGCTACTCAAGCAAGCAGCAGCAAATGACCCCCATTGTGCCTATCATTGTAAAAACGCAACATGGTTTTTAAATCTTTAACAGCAATATCCTAAAAGCCCACCAGATGTCAAACTCGGTTCCTGACAATAGGCCATTTCTCCCCATGAAATATTTCCTTCTTTCTATGATGAAACACAAGGGATTCAGAACTTTGAAAATGCCTATGCTTCTAAATTTTATGTATGAATTTTTAATTGTATGACACACATACATGTTTTTCAACATAAAAAGAAAAGTCTAACAGTAAGACGTAAAACAACCAAAAAAGAAAGTATAAATATACAAATTCCACATTTGCCTCTCACAACTCTGGCAAACACCAAGACTGTATTTCTAACTCTTTTGACCCATTTATTTCCCTCTTTCTCCGTGACTTTCCTCTATACCACTCTCCTCCCTCTTTACATACCATAAATCATATTTCATTGACTTAAATGAATCAACACTATTATCTCACATGAAGCACGAAATCTAAATTTTGAAGATCAGTATTAAATAAATTAAAAACTATTTTTCTTTATCATTAAACAATGCTGTCCATGGCATCCATTCCAATGCTGACCATACTCATCAAAAACCTAAACTTGAAAATAAATTCCCATTTAAAAAACCGCTGACCTATAAAATCAATAATCTTCATTTAGATTTGAACAAAACCGTCAAATGCTACGTGACTGTTCTAAAGTAGTTATTAGACAAAAATAAAAACTAGTGATTTCCCCCTACATTTTTGGCCTGGTGGTTTTCATGCGTATCAATTCTTTGGGTATTTAATGATCATCCAAGAATGGTATTTCATTTCTTTGACCACTACCCTACTGCCCATATTTCAACCTCACTGAATTTTTGGTCCATTGCGTAAAAGAATTTCTCTACTAATAAAAATACAACCCATTAAAGATTAACTTGCCCCCAGGACAGTCTCTCTGGAAAGAAATTCCAAGCATTATAAACACCAATCTGCACCATGCAGACTTAAAGGCAGATAATTTTATTTATCCTGATTTAAATTGGAAACCTGCACATATTTTAAGGCGATTGTAAAAAGAAAAATGGCAAATCCAAATTCACAATAATCAGAAACCCAACCAGGCAAATACAGACTTTACTTACTTGGCACTTTTCAAATGAAAAAATTTCCACCCAAGAATATCTGACAATAATAGAATATTTGTTGATTTACCAAACTTCCTACCTTGGTCTCTATTTTCCTTCTGTAATTACGAAACTGCAAAATTCTTTTGTTCCTGAAATATTTAAGTATATACTATATGTCAGAAATGGTGATAGGCACAGGAAATCTTTTGAACCCATGCTGTAAGATTTATTATTAATAATAATAAAAGCAACTGATATATATATTAAGCCCTTATAATTTACCAAACAGTGTGGCAAGTTTTAGATTATTAGGCATTCTCGCTTTTAATTTCTCACAAAACTCTAGCGTCCCAAGGTCCCACAGGGATTTGAACCTGGGTCTGAGTGATTCCAGTGCCCACACTTGCTATAACCACCTGGTATAAAGCAATGAGGCACATGATTATGTTTGGTTCAGAAAATTAGTCTTCCTCCTTCAGACACGGTGGTTCTACATGATGCGACACCAGGAAATACGCATCACAAAACGCCTTGGTACACTGTGCTCTGGGTGCTACTGTCAAACGTGTTCCAACTTCACTTTCTTAGAAGGCATAATTCACTTACTGGTGATTTTGGAAAGTTAATCTAACCACTATGTTCAATCACTAAAGAATTCTTTGGGGTTGGATGTGAATATTTCATGATATACAGGTTGTTGAAGAAATGTTAACTCTGTCAAGGCTTTCTGTGAAAGAAACTTTACCACTGCTAAGCAATTTGAAACCACCTCATGTCAGAATATCACACCTCCAAAGGGGAGAGCCTTCAAATTTAAAAAGGCCCCACTCATATTTCATTTTATTCTAAATGAAAATGAATTAATTCAAAAAAGAAATCCACCTCTAAAGCTCAGGTTATGCATGAGGGCTTCCTAGAAGCCAACGTCACTGTCGTCACTGGATGTGCACGGGTCTAACAGGTAAGGGAGACGCAGTGCTAGAAGATCCATCTTTCGCATCACTCCAAACCCACCTAGAAAACAAACTGGAAATCTGTTGAAAGGACGGGTCTGTGCTCTATCAGTTCAATCCAAACAATCTCACGACAATATTTTTGTGAGTAAATTGAATATTTTGTTTAATAATCAGAAATCAGGCAAAAAGAACCATAGAACAAATGAAACAACCAAAATGGGTTCCTGAAATGCAACTGGGGCTGTAATTCCCAAATCCACTTTGCATATTCTCACTTGGACAGTTTATCAACGAAGTGACTCTCCAGAAAGTTAAGTAATATAAGGGGGAAAAAAGGCAGAGGGACAGAAACATGACAAGCACTGGGGATGTTTATCAATAAAAATAAGCAACAAGGGAGATGAGTTTGAGGCTCATCCAAAAACGCCTGCCAAACACTCCTGCTATTTGTTTCCAGCAAGTTATTGTTTTGGAAAACATGTTGTTCTCTCTTAAAATAACCTGTTTAATTGTTCTAAAAAGCCACTGCAGTTCCACAGAGGCCTAAACAGCTCCCACACTGTGATGCATCGACTGATAAAGTCAAAGTAAGTTATGCTTAAAGCCACAAAAGAAAGTTCGAAAGCTCCAATCCTCCCTTGATATAAGGACACTAGCTACTGAATGAATCCACCACGGTGCCCTTAGTGAAATCAATGCCCGGTCCTCTACAGTATTTTAAGAATGACAGTCATTCAAACTACCTTATTTCTTTGGATGAAGGAAATGAGCCACATTGGTGGTTCAAGGTAGGCTAGTAATTAGCATTTTTAAGAAAGGTCAGAATGACCTTGGACATTTTAACATTCTGAGAGCTCCAATCATCTCATTAACAATCAGAATTTGTTTCCACTCGGATCTGGTTAAAGCCGTTATGCCTTGGAAAGTCCCAGAGAAACGAGAGAGTTAAAAAAAAAAAAAAAGTCCCAAGTTGTGAAAGACAAAGTCAGACATCCATAGTACAGGAAGATTTTTATGAACTGAGTGTAACTCAAGATGTGTTTTATAAGCCTGTTAGGAGATGAACACACACTGTCCTCCAACCCAGCAGCACTGTCCTCCAACCCAGCAGCACTGCCCTGACACAATCCCCACGCTTTGGCTGCTCACCCCCGTCCTGGCCCCTCTTAACGCCCGCGTGGAGGGTGGGGGGGCGGGAACTCCTGTCTTAAGCCATGACATCTGCAGAGCGTTTCCCAATAGCGAGACAAGGCCCCTCAGCTGGAGGAAGTGGATACTGACACGAGCAGAGAGGGACAGAGCTAGAACTCAGGGCTGCCAGGCAGTGGGAAGAGAGTCACGCATACTTTGTGCGGTCCCAGTGGCTCCGGATGGCACAGCCCAGGTGTCCGGACAAAAGTTGACATCTCCGAAGTCCAGAACGCAACTTGGGCGCGCCCGTACAAACTCGGCCTTCGGCTTCCCTGAAGAGGGTCAAGTCAGCACGGGGCTCCCGGTGCCTGTAGACCGGGGAGGCGTGGAAGGGTGGGGAGCCCCGCGAGGGCTCCACTCCCTGGGTGTCCTCCGGCCCCGCGGGGGAGGGGACCGGGGAACTACGTCGGCTGTGGCCCGGAGTGGCGGGCGCTGGGGCAGGGAGGAGCGGGGGGCTCGGGCGGGGATCCGAAAACGCGGGGGGATGCCTACCTTGTAACATGGCCTCGAGTTTCTTCCTGTCCACGCGGAAGCGCTCCTCGCTCCACTCGGGGCTGTGCAGGGGCGCCCCGGCCACCAGGTCGTCCTCGGAGCCGGGCACGGGCGAGTCGGTGCTGCGCTCGCTGTTGGAGCCCGGGTCCGACTGCGCCGCCAGGTAGCCGGGCTCGCCCTGGGCGGCCATGGTGGGCGCGCGGCGCTCGGGCTCCGGCCGCTCTGCCTGCGCCGCCGCCTCCGCTCGCCCGCCGGGCTCGACTGGCTCCCCGGGCCGCGGCGCTAGCTCGTCCCCACGCAGCCGCCGACGCCGCCGCCAACGCCGCCGCCACGGAGCCCCCGACGCATCCCAGCCCCGGGCGCCGCCCCCGCCGCCGGCCGCCCCGGCTCCCGGCCCCGGTCCCGGGCCAGTGGCTGCGCCGCCCCCCG